>NC_141036.1:10021666-10385000 GCF_052040795.2 Danio rerio | reverse complement strand
TGCACTACTTAAAGGTTCGACTCCTACTATTTTAGTTGTAATTTATCAACCACCAAAACTGTCTGTTAAGAATATCTTTTTCAGTGAGCTTTCTGATTTGTTACCTCATATTTGTACTCTACCATCAAATATTTTGTTTATGAGTAATTTAAATATTTATTTTGATAACACCACCAACACCCTGTATTATGATTTTAAATTGATCCTGGACAGTGTCGACCTTGTCCAATATGTTAATTTTCCTGCGCATTCCAAGGGGCATATTCTTGACCTTGTATGCTGTTTTGTTGTTGCCCCATACTAAATATTTACATAACAGATCATATAATCTCAGATCATAAGTCTGTACCTTTTAATGTCTCTCTCTCTTTGAGAAGAGTAAAACCTTTATGCTCTGTCTCTTTCTGCAATATCGTGAACATTGATCATAATATCCCTGATGAAGTGATAAACTATTCGGTCAATCAATGTATCTCCATTTCTACTTCTGACTTGATGAATTATTATAATAGTAGCCTGTCTCAAATATCGGATACAGTGGCCCCTGAGAGAACTCGCAAGGTATCTTATACCAACCCCTCTCCCTGGTTTACTCTTGAACTGCGACATCAAAAAGCTTTAGGGCGTCGCCTGGAAAGACTCTGGAAAAAGAGTCAAAATTAACTTAATACTCAAGTCTTATTACACTGGACACTCAAACTCTAGGACCCTGTTTTGTACTGTGGATAAACTGTTGAGGTCACATGACTCTTTCACTTGACCCAACTCAGTGTGTTCCTTACTCCAACTTTCTGGCAAGATTGATCAAATTCATCCAGGACTGCTTACACCTGTTTTATCTTCTTATGATAATCATTATGACCATATTCCTGTTAATTGGTCAGTAAGCACTTTTTCTAATTTTAAACTGCCCACGGTTGATTTTATTACTAAGGAAATTATGAAATCTAGGACTTCCACCTGTTCAGTTGATTCCCTACTGACTATTCAAGTTAAGTGCTGTAATAATTCACTCTCATCCTTCATAACATCTATTGTCTGTTCTTCACCATCTACTGCTACTGTCCCTTCATCTTTTAAAATAGCTTCTATTACTCCAATACTTAAAAGACTGGTGCTGATCCCAATGATCTAAACAATTTTAGGCCAATTGCCAACCTTCCCTTTGTTTCCAAAATACGGGATAGAACAGTAGCAGCTCGACTTCACTCACATCTTCTTGCTAATAACATCTTTGAGTACTTTCAGTCGGGATTCCGCCCCAAACACAGCACAGAAACAGCCCTTACTAAGGTTGTTAATGATCTTAACTGCTGATTCTGGCTGTTTGTCCATACTTTTCTTTTAGATATCACCGCTGCATTTAATAACCATAATTAACTATAATTTTTTCATTTTTATGCTGATGATAATGCTGTACACACATACATTCTATTATCTGAGATATTAATATGTGGATGACCAGTAACTTTTTAAAGGTAAAAGCCAGTAAAACTGAAGCCCTTCCGGTTGGCTCTAAATCTGTTCTTTCCAAAGCTAAATCCTTTACTCTTGTCTTTCAATAATTCTCCAGTAAATTTTACAACTCATGCTAAAAGTCTTGGGGTAATACTAGATCAGGGGTGCTCAATCCTGTTCCTGGAGATCTACCTTCCTCTACAGTTTAGCTCCTACCCTGATCAAACCCACCTGAACCAATTAATTAGGACCTGAAATCCCCTTGATAATTACAGACAGGTGTGTTTGATAAGGATTACAACTGAAATCGGCAGGAAGGTAGATCTCCAGGAACAGGATTGGCCACCCCTGTACTAGATGGTACGCTTTCGTTTAATTCCCATATAAGTAATATTTGACCATCTGTCTTTTTTCACTTGTGTAACATAACATTGCAAGACTTCGCCCCTCACCAGTATCCTAACAAAGTACTGAAGAGCTTGTACATGCTCTGGTTACATCAAGGATTGATTATTGCAATACCTTCCTATCTGGTGGTATCCCTCTTAACCAACTTCACAGATTAAAGTTAATCCAGAACTCAGCAGCTAGGGTAGTCACCTGCTTGCGTGCTTCTGAACACAAAACTCCAAATTTTCATTCACTTGCATTGGCTTCCTGTTCTTTATTGTGTACAACATAAAATTCTTTTATTAACTTGCAAAGCTCTTCACAACCTTGCACCCGACGGAAAGCTGTTTTTTTCCGTAGGGAACTCGCATGCGCTGCACAGGAAACCGTCATGGATGGTTAATGGAGGGTTCCCGTGGGTCCTTAAAATAATTTAAAATGTCTTAAATTACAATCCCGGAAATTAAGGTCTTAAATGTACTGTACAGTTGCTGTAGGTATTTAATTTTTAGCCGGTGTGCCTAATGACGATGGAGTTGCACTGTGGTCCACCGTAAAACATCTAATAGTTGATCAATTTAGTATGTGTGAAACAGGAGTGAAATGACAGTCTCCTTGATTTATTGGCTTATTACGGTAGGTCAGCTACAGACGCTTTGGCAGCCCTTTGTGCTGCCTTTACGCGGTTGTCGAGGTGAGGTTCAAAATGCAAAGATGGGAAAGTATAAATCTAACAACAAGTGGATGGAAGAGGATGCATTTAGGAGATGGTTGGTGCAGGCTGAAAATAACAATAAGGCAATGTGTAAATTCTGCAAATAACCTTTTCGTTAGGGACCATGGGGCTTGAAGCCATCAAGTCGCAAATGAAAGGAGGAAAGCACCAGAGATACGTTTCAGCAGCTAATCATAGCGGGTCCAGGTTAATCCCTGGATTGTTTGCAGCTCAATCTAAGGATGTTACTAGTTCAGACCCCACCTCACAGTCGGCTATAGCAAATGTTATTTCACAGCCAGATACCCAAAAGGCAGAGGTACTGTGGGTTCTCCATACTGTGACGAGGCGCAATATATTTAAATCCAACGAGGAGATACGTGACATCTTTGCTGCTATGTTCCCCAATTCACAGCTTGCAAAGTCATTCACCCGTGGTGAAAATAAAACTGCATATGTCCTCAAATATGGCATCGTTTCATTCATCAAGAAGTAGCTTTCGTGCAGCGTTAGTGAGAAGCCATATGTCGTCATGTTCGAAGAACGTTTGAATAAAACGACAAAGAATAAACAAATGGACCTTCATTTGCAATTCTGGACTACTAAAGATGAGACTGGTACGTATTACGTCATCCCCTGCTACTATGGGTCGGTGTTCATGGGTGACTTCAGAGCCGAGGACAAGTTGGGTCATTTTAATGCAAGTATCGTTACGATTGTTTGAAATCTCATCCTATTATTCATACTAAGTGTGGTGTAAAATTGAGTAATGTTAGTATGATTTAAAGCTCATATGCTAGTGGTGTAAACACCAATACTTCCCTGATGCTCAGTGTTCCCACTCCGTGCAGAGCTGGTTATGTGCTCCAGTCAGGTCACAGGTCTATGGTCACTTTGACAATCTAACAGGTAACAACACATAGCTCAGAGTTTAAAGGGTATAACTGTTGGTATAAGTGGTTTATAGTTTAAATATGCTGAATTGTGATTTTATGCACTGTTGGGCAATTGTCAATTTGATGATTTAGGTGATGTGACTTGTGCTTTTGTCAAGTAATGTCAGGCAGTCAGAGTGGTGGAAGTGAGCGTGAGGTGTTACTCTTCATGCGAGACAGTCAGAGCGCCCAGTCAAAAAATTTGTCAGAACCTTCTATTGAAGTTCCCCCTGAAGTACCCCTCTGTCCAAAATATGCTCAAAGAACCAGACATGTGCCTGCAAAAAATTAAGGCCCTAATCATGAAATTTGAGCAGGATACGAAACTGTCAGGAGGAGTCACAGTGTAGACATTTGAGAAATGTGAACAGTTGGCCTTGTGTTTATCAAACGAAGTGTTATATTACATGTAACCAGGGTAATATTCACTTGACATTTAATTAATTTCCCCAGTAATACACTCATATTTAGTTTAGTTTGTTTTTAATCGAGGCCCCTTTAAGAGTTTACGCACACACAAATGAGATTGCAGTGTGAAACAGTTACACAGAGAGAGAAAAAGTGAATAAAACTGTTAAGGAGAGAAAGTTTTGTCAACTTGTGAGCATGTAGTATATGCAAGTGGTGTGATTTTGCTTATCGGATGGCTTTATTTGCTGCTCATGTGAAGAGGCCATTTTAATTTTGGGTCAAGTAACCTTTATTGTAAAAACAGACTGTAATTAGTGCCATGTAGTAATAATAATAACAATAACAACGTGAAATCAGGTTGACAATTTGTATTAAAATGTTAACTATTTTGTGTATTCGAAACTCAGAGATGAAGACATCGCAGGATTGAAGGTACTAGCACCTGAAGCAGCTGTGCACTCTGGCATGGATTATAGCGACACAGATTCTGCATTTGAATGTGAGACAGAGACCATAGACTTGCCAGAGCCACTGGTAGTTCTGTATGATGCCAATCTGAGATGCCTCTGCCAAAAATGAATTACAATAGAAAAATTTATAAACATTTGAAAGACTGGGAAAGGAGTTAACTAATGAACAGTGTGTAAACCTTTAAGTTATGACAAGATACTTAAACACAGAACTGGAAGGATCACAAGCACAATCTCACATTGTGTGTGCACTGTAGTATCTGAGAGTGCAAAAACAAGTCTGGTCAAACAGATAATGGACAACAACAAAAAAGACCTGACCCATGTCCCAGCAGTACTTTGGGGGAATGATATGATGGACACAACGAGAAAACAGTACACCGCAATCATGAAATCAAAACATCAGGGGCCTCATGTACGAAGACTTGCGTGGAAATCTTACTAAAACATTGCGTACGCAAAAAAAAAAAAATTCAGATGTATGAAACACTGCGTAAGCCGAATCTCACGCATACTCTTTTGTACATCCGAATGAACGTGAAACTGAGCGCAGCATGCACGAAAACAAAACCCCTTCCTGCCTCCTCCCCCGTATGAATATGCTAATGACTGTGCTAATGAAAAAACCCAACGAAAAAGCAACGGCAAAATCAAGCAAAAAGAGAAACTTTGAACAGAATGTGAATTGGAGGTGCTGCTTTCGGAGGTAGACCGGAGAAAAGCGGTGTTATTTGCAAGTTTGTTCTCCGGAATTAACAACAAAAGAAAAAAAATAGAGTGGGAGAGTTTAGCTGATGCGGTTAACACAGTTGGGTCTGAACATCGCACTGAGTGCATTAAAAAAAAAGAAATAGTCTGGTGTATATCTGTAAAATGTTGCAACACCCTAAACAGTCTCAGTGGCGCACCTCGTAAGACGCATGTGATCATGTTTTGACACGTTCGAGCATGAACTCGGCTCGAATCCAGCATCTAATGAACTCTTTCTTCTTTTTTTCCCCGCTACATATCAGATTTTGCCCACTATCACGAGAAAGACAAGTAGGAATCATTAATAAGTTTGTGCTTCATATTTTATTTGCACATTTATTGAATGGAAATGTTTCTGATTCACGCATGCAAATTCATCTTCAGATAGTGTCTTTATAGCAATGTGTGTGCAGTAGATCGCTCAGATTACATTGGGAAAACAGGCGACTGCTGCAAATTGTGCTTTAATGTTTAGCTGGTCAACTGTATGGTATGGAAACCTTATATACCTGCTAGATGAACCCGTCTCATACAGCTGCCATTGCAAGGCTCAGACACTTTGTAGAGAAGAATTTAACACAACTGCCTCTAGGAGTTGCCAATGGAAATAAAAGAGACACGCACAAAAAATGTGCGTACGCCAGCCAGAAAGCTGCCGTGAAGCTGCGCACATTCCCACGTTCAGTTCATTGTTAGTAAATCCAAACGTGAGCGATTCTGAGCGTGAAACCTGGCGTACGCAAAGTTTTTGTGCGTACGCAGCGTTGATACATGAGGCCCCAGAACTTTGCTGTGGAGCTCTGTGGTCTTGTTGTGCGGCCTGACAGTCCACACATTGGGGCATCGCTAGATGAAATGGCGAACTGTACCTGCTGTGGGAAAGCAACTGTAGAGGTTAAGCGCCCATACAAATACCGGAGTGGTCTAACAGGGAGCAGCGAAGATTCACATTTCTGCTTGGACAAGGCACAACACCTCAATAAGAGTCATAAATATTACCATCAAGTTTAGCTAAACATGTTCGTATGCAGTGTCCTGTTCTGCGATTTCTTAGTTTGGACAAAACTACACATGTGCCAGATTGAGAAGAAAGGTTACAGATTGGTGTTGTGAACTTTGTCCAAAAAAAGTCTGAATGAAATTTTATTTAAAGCAAATTATTTAATTTAGTACCACTTCTTACATTACAATAATTGAATGTTCAATTAACAGTTAAACGACAAATAATCTAGTCTTCTTATAACTCTATAAGCACTGAAACTTTGGAAAAAAAGAGGCACAAAATATGTAAAAGTCCAAAAAACTTAGCGTTTACATAGTGTATACAAAACTAACATGTGCATGATAATACAAAAGTAAATTTAAATATACAAATATTCTACATAAATATATATATATAGTCAAAATAATTTTGTATTTAGAAATGTGACAAAATATAGGAAAAATAATGGTCAAAATTTCCAACACATTTAATATGTCGCCATTTCCAAGATCCTATGAAGCAATATAAAAAAACTCAGCACTGATAATTGTAAGAATCACCATTTGTGATTGTGTGCCAATAATAAATGATCATAATAGAACAGCAAATCATCACTTCTGAAAGATTATTTGACATTGCAACCTGTAGTAATGATAATAAATTCAGCTTTGAATCACAGGAATGCATTAAATGTGAAACTACACTCAATAATAAATAGATAACTAGATAAATAATGCACTAGAAATTAGAGTCGGTTCTCTTGTTTGATCATTTCTCTATTTTTTATACCTTAGTCTTGATGCTGTTAGTGCAGGTTTGCACAGCCTCTTCTCTTCAATAATGAAAATATCACAGGAGACCCAGAGGGGGGCTACTGACCTTTATTGGGCCAGTGCATTATCTCTACGCTTGCTTGCTCTTTCATAAAATGCCTAGCCACACTTCTTTCCCTAGGGCAATATGGCTGAGTGACTGCAGTGAATTGAGTGCTTGTAGATCCATACCCTGTTTAAATAATTTATTATACTCAGACACTGGTGTGAATAGGGAGAGGAGGAATAAGCAGCAGTTAGATGAAGAAATGGCTTATATTTGTACACTGCAGTATACTAAATTACGGACTAATGTAGAAATGCTGGGAGAAAATTAAGGTAAGCTCGACAGAATAAAGCAGAATTTGCTGGGGTTTTTTTTTTAGATTGGCCTTTTGGATGCAGGATATCACCACACTGCGCTCCTTTTTTTCCTCTGTTACAGATCACCACGCATCATCATTTTTTATCTGTTTTCACTAGTGCTAGGATTATTTGCTTAATTATTGCCAACTGTTTCTTTTTTCCCGTTTACTTAAAGGTGCAGTAGATGATCTGCCAAAATGCTAACCGGTTAGCGTATTAACTTTGGACGGCAGTGGAGGGACTATTTCAAAGAAACGCCTTTTGAAATCGCAAACGCGTGAAAATTTTTTTGAATATAAGCATACCTGCATGTTTGTCAACATCAGGCTAAAGCTTTTATGCATTTTTAATAATGCAGTGTTTAAGTAAAATTGATAAGTTATCCTCACAATAAATAAGAGACGGGTATGCAGTCAGTAAACTACTGATTCATGACCATCTCAGAAAGTTATACATGTAGTAATGAGTACTGTCATCAATAAACAATCAAGGCTTTCTTTTCTGCTCAGATTTTTCTAAAAGAACAGCTCAAACCAGCCTAGGCCGGTTGGCTGGTTTTAGCTGGTTGACCAGGCTGGTTTTAGAGGGGTTTTGGCCATTTCCAGGTGGGTTTCCAGTCTTTTCCTGCCTGGTCTTAGGTGGACAGGCTGGGAGATGACCAGCTAAAACCAACTTGACCAGCCTAGCCAGGCAGGAATCCCAGCCAAAACCAGCTATGTCCAGCTTAAAACCAAAATCCCTCGAAAACCAGCCTGGTCGATCAGCTAAAACCAGCCAACCAGCCTAGGCTGATTTAAGCTGGATTTATCAGCAGGGCACTCAGCTCCTGAAAATCCTGTATATTTAAACGAGTTTGACCGAGGGTCGGCTAAAGTATTTCCAGAAAAGTGTACCATATGCATCAGACATTTAGAAAAAACAAAATACATATATTTTTGAACAGATCAATTACAACTGCCCTTTTAAATTGATTTGAAAGACAGGATAGTGACAGGATGTTAATACAAAATAACAAACATATTTTAAAAAAGTATTTCATTAATATAAATCAAAGTTGGTGTGTTTCAATCTTTCAGACACAATGCTTGACACTTCTTGTTCTACTCCCTCACCTTTCCATATATTCCTTTATATGTGGGTGCTGATGTACTTCTTTTCCCTTCCTAACCTCCCTCTGATAATTCACTGACCCTCAAACATGGCAAAAGTGATGAGAATTTGAAGCAGATGAACTCTGGTTAATGTTCAGGGAGGGGAAGGCACACACTTTGTAGGTCAGTGCTCGCAGGAGACGAGGAAGAATAAAAACCTTGCCCATGTTCACTGCATACAGTAACAGACCATCGTCTAATTACTGTTGGAACTCTCTGTTTTCCTCTGTCATCTAATCCTCCTTGAAATTGTGCCAGAGAAGGCCTCCCTAAAGATACAGGAAGAAAGAAACAAGACAAGGATTTTCAGGATCAGTGGAGGGGAAAAAAAAGATTTTGAAATATTAAACATGACAAGGTCTCGAGTTAATGAAGTGGCATGTTTTGCTTTTCTTTGTTGAAAAATATACAACTGTGAACTGTGGATAAAATCAGGGCGATATGATCAAACTTACGACTCTTTTAACCCTGTTAAAAGACGTACTGCAGCATTTTGCACCAGCTGTAGACGGGTCACAGAAGACCCACTTAACCCTATGTAAAGCGAATTACAGTAATCCAGGCGGGTAGTAACAAAGGCATGGATTAGAGTTACAAATTCTTGTCATGACAAAAACGTCTTTATTTTCCTGAGTTGTCTCAGCAGGAAAAAGATTGCCTTGACCACTGACCCATTTTGTTGTCCAACTTTTGGTCAGGATCAAGTTGAACCCCAAGATTTGTGATGGTTGGTTTGATATGCTGTGCTAGGGCACTCAAATTAACCGTGGAAGTTACAGTAGCATCCCCAAAACCCATGGCTTCTGTTTTCTTTTCATATACACTTAAAAATTAAGAGCCATCAAGGACTTTATATCATCTAGACACTGGAGCAGTGATCCAAGAGTTTCACTTTTTTTAACAGGGACATAGATCTGGGTCTCGTCAGCATACAGGTGAAAAGGCAGGCCATGCCTCCAAATTACTGACCCAAGGTGGAGTAGATAGAGGGAAAAAAAGAGGGCCTAATACTGAGCCCTTTGGGACCCCATGAGACAGGGGAACAGGGGAAGACACATGATCCCCAATGCTGATGCTAAACGTACGCCCTTCCAGATAGGACCTAAATCACTAAAGGGCCAACCCTTTAATGCACACCCATTTTTCCAGTTGGGAAATTAAACTTTTGTGATCCACAGAGTCAAAGGCGGCAGTTAAGTCCAAAAGCACAAGAATGACACACTCCCCCAGAATCAGTAGCTAAAAAATGTCATTAATAGAAAACCCAGCTCTGTACTATGCAAGGCCCTGAAGCCAGGCTGGATAATTTCGAGCATCTTCTAATTTTCCAAAAAAGTCATTAATTGATTGTGTACTTCTTTTTCAAGAACTTTTGACAGGCTTACCCACTCCGTTTCATTACATCGAGTTGTCACTAAACAGTAAACAAGACTCAGCAATGAGTGTCTCAGCCGATATATGTGTGTGTAATCAATACTTGAGCAGCATCAGCTGTGTGTTTGCAATCAGTCAGGATCAGGAACCGGTTGTGTGTGTATGGTGCATGACTGGGTCTTGTGGCCCATAAATGGTGTATTTGTTGTCCTTTACCGATATGCAGTAACTAGATTGCTGGAGCTCACAACAGAGCCCAAATTTCTGTATTTGGAGCGGCTTCCAGATGCTCCAAATACAGATCAGGAGGGAGGTGGAGCAGAGGTGGAACAGGGGGAGGGACAGAGGGCCAGGACCATGCAGCAGAGGTGTACCTGGAGCATGGAGCTGTGGAGGACCTGGAGCATGTTGCAGAAAGCATTGAGAAGTCACACGGCTCTGGCAGTCATTCGTGGGACTCAGGTGGTGGCTCTGGCCTTACGTGGGACTCGGGTGGTGGCTCTGGCCTTTCGTGGAATTCAAGAGGATCTGGCACCCCTGGCCATTCGAAGACTTCCAGAGGATCTGGTACCCCTGGCCATTTGGTGAATTCGGTAATGAAATAACAGAATAATATATAGGGATAATAGGAATAATTCTGTAATGAAAAAGAAAGAACTAATGATTTACTCAGAAACGTCAGATAATCTTATCTCTGTTGCCTCTGCAGCTGCTTGCAATGTCCTCATTGACAGCTGTCATGATTACTTGGGGACTGAAGAGAAAATGGAAAACATTGATAAGCAGAAGAAAGAAGTGGTTTGCATCTGTCAGAAATTGCTGCCAGAAAGTGGTGGCTGCCTTCCTGATATGACTGATACAGTGCATCACGATACAGTAAATTATACTCTCAGTATAATCATCCTTATCTCCTAAAATATACATTGGGCAGCAGTATGGGCTGCATCTAAAATTCTACTTATTTACAGGAAAATTGTTCAAAACATTGAACAATAACAAAAATATGTGTCACCTTTTTCTTAATGAATGTGTGTCCGATCCTCATGTTGTTTCAAAATGGAATAAGTAGACAAAATTTGGTGAAAAAAAATCTGGACTGTCCCCAATATCTTTTGGTAGACATCAACCTGCAGTCTTGACACGCTCCCCACATCATTCTTTAAAACGGTGTTTACCTGTTTAGAAATGGATCTCCAAAAAGTAGTAAATGAGGGGTTTAGAAGTCTCGCAGAGGTGATATAAGGGGTGGTTTATGGCAATATCATTTCTAAATAATGAGGGACAGGTGTTGAATGAGGGTCCGCTTCTGGAGCCAGCTGCCAGAATCTCTGAAAAGAGAAATGAGAATCAGCAATTTGGAGTAAGGCGTCCGTGGGCCCAAAGGTTATGGGTAACCCCCCACTGTAAACATCAGGCCTGCCTGTGTGCTAAGCAACCTGCGGTGAGCAGCAGGGTTGGCGCACCATAAGGCTCTAGAGCACAGGTGTCAAACTCAGTTCCAAAAGGGCCGCAGCTCTGCACAGTTTGGTTCCAGCCCTAATTAAACACACCTGATCAAACTAATTGGGTCCTTCAGGCTTGTTTGAAACCTACAGGTAAGTGTGTTGGAGCAGGGTTGGAACTAAACTGTGCAGGGCTTCGGCCCTCCAGGGATTGAGTTTGACACCCCTGCTCTAGAGCAGGGGTGGCCAACCCTGTTCCTTCGAGAGCCACCTTCCTGCAGATTTCAGTTGCTACCATTATCAAACGCACCTGAACCAATTAATTAGGACCTGAAAACCACGTGATAATTACAGGCAGGTGTGTTTGATATGGGTTTAAGAGAAGGAAATTGTTTGTCATCTAGTCTTTAACATCTTTAATACACTCAGTTAGCTTAGACTGTTCAGATAGCTCATCAAGTTTAGTTGAAATATATAATTAAGTATCATCTGCATAGCAGTGAAAGCTGATCCCATGTCTTCTAATGATGTCTCCCAGGGGTGGCATGTATATTGTAAACAGCAAAGGGCCTAAAACTGATCCTTGATGCACCCCATACTTTGCTGGGCTGACTTGTGAAGACTGTCCATTAATATTCATAAACTGGTAACGGTCAGCTAAGTATGACTTAAACCATTGTAGAGATTGTCCCTGGACACCTGTAAACTTTAAGCGATTTATGAGGATATTGTAGTCAATGGTGTCAAATGGGGCACTAAGATCCAGTAAAACTAATAGCGAGATGCACCCTTGGTCAGCAGCTAAGAGTAAATCGTTGGTTATTTTCACTAATGAGGTTTCTGTACTGTGATGAGCCCTGAAACCTGACTGAAACACTTCAAAAACATTGTTCATCAGCAGAAATGAGCATAATTGGACAGAAACAACTTTTTCTAGTATTTTAGACATAAATGCAAGATATGAAAATGGCCTATAATTAGCTAGGTTGCTGGGGTCCAGTCCAGTTATTTTCTATCAGTTTGCAGAGATGCTCAGCCCTGGCTGATTTTAGAGCCCTTCTATAGCTGGACATACTGTATTTGTACGCAATTCTAAAGAGCTCTAAATAGGTTTTTTTTCCATTTACGTTCCAGGGCACGGGTTGCTGTTTTGAGAGCGCGAGTATGACTATTATACCAAGGTGTAATAATTTCAATTTGTAAGTAAAAATGGTAAAAAAATAAAAAATAAAATACATTAATAATTTAATGTATTTTTTTTTTACAAACAAATCAATTTCTAATGATTAATAATTGTGAAATTAATACTTTTAGATTGATTTGTATATTTGATTTGATTTTACATACAATATTTGCATTATCCTGTGGATGAGGTTGTGAGTTTGAGAACCTGTCAGTGGTCCCACATGTGCAGTAGATTAATATTCTTTTTTTTTGTAATGTGTTATCTTAGATAAAAAAGGCTTTCTAATTCTACACAGAAGACTCAAACAAAGGAGAAGCGACTCATGGTCAGGAATGGCACGCGCAGTGGGACACAACCTCCTCTTCTTCCTGTCATTCAGAAACCTTTCCATCTAAAGCCCAATCAAATCTCTCCCATTAATGTGAGCTGACCCTGCAGGCATGAATATGTATGAGAGAGAATGCAAATAATCAACTTCACTGCTGTGCTCACAAGGGTTGTGAGGAAGATAATAACAAAGGAAAGGCCACTCAGAGCATCAGGAGTACAGATGCCTTCACTTCCTAGAATCAACATGGCGTATTTTGTGATTTATTCACACTAAGCTGATGCATGTGTGTTTGATCAGAATATGTCCTAACAATATATTAAATGCTGTCTCAATAAAATAATTGAACACAGAAAACTGTTAGGTTGCAAATGTATTCTGAGCTCAATTTCAAATGTTGTTTGGTGGTCAGAATTAATACTCAAATAAAATAAGTAATGAGGATGATGGCTTCATGAAATTTGATGCAGGAAATGTGCCAAGTTGTCAGAGCATACAGGGGGTGTGCTTGTAAATCATTAATCTTTGCTCTTCATGTCTGCTTGTCGGTACAGACTGGGGCCTTGTATCCTGGCAACGTGCCATGGTTTCCACATGCTGGAGGGAGAAAGAGGCCCTCAGGGAGGAACCAATCATATCTCTGCCTGAAGGTGAAACAGCAGCACGCACACACACACACACACCGATAGATGCATGCATATGAGCAAATGCACTCACTCAAGCAGAAAGAAACAACTTTGTGTGGACATATGTTACTGTGAACCGAATGCACAGAAACACACATTAAGTATTATGTTTTGTTTCCTTCTGGTCTTTGATTCCTACAACAACTTTATTGCATGGTCAGACAAACTCCGAGACACATGCTATTCAAATTTTACCACAGCTGTTTTGCTTACACCTAAACTACAGTACTTTAAACTGTATTTTGATAAATGGACATATGTAATGTATTGTAATGTGTTTATATAGCGCATTTATTGTGTTATTTTTGTGTTAAGCATATGTTACTTCAAGAGTTCACACTTAGCTGATAATCAATAAAGCGTATTTGGCATGCTGTCCCGGGAGAGAGCCCTGAGCTCGTAATATCCTCGAGCTCGGGGCTCCCTCCCGTTAGAAGGGCGAGAGGAAAATTCGAGGTCAGGTAGGTTTTGAGAACTCCCCTGCTTGTCACTGTTAGAAGTGTAAACTAAGGTTGTATTAGGTGATAATTTGTTTTAGTCGATTGGCTATGGTTTATGTTTTTGGATGGTGGGAGGAAACCGGGGAACCCGAGGAAAACCCACGCGAACACGGGGAGAACATGTAAACTCCACACAGAAACACCAACCGGCCCGATGGGTTGGACCGGCGGTGTTCTTGCTGTGAGGCAACAGTGCTAGCCACTGGGCCACCGTGTCGCCCAATCAGAAAAAGTGGGAGGATGTAGGGGTGGAAAGGGGGGGAGCAGGGCCGGAGTGGGACTCATTTTCAGCCCTGGAGTTTCAAGCCAGACCGGCCCACCTCAGTTCACGACTGATTTCAATTCAGTTACTAATGGCACTATGACGTCTTTTTCAAGAAAACTGCTGCTTTAGAAATTCAAATGTTCAACAGCCCTAACAGTATTTTATGTCTTAACAATAAAATCGGAAAAAAAAAAAAAGATTTTTCATGGGAGATTCGATTACAGGTCTATACCATTTAAATGCAATGTGCTTACCACTGGCCCACATTGGCGCTATTACAGTGAGAGTAAAAAATAATTAATGACTTGCGACCCTTAAGACACAGCACTACTTTCTTTTGATGGCTCAATCTTTTTCTCCTATTTTTAGATTTCTGATCAAGTTATGTCAGATTTATTAATGTAGTGAATCATTTGATTTTCATTGAGCAGGTGTTTTATTCATTTTATTCGAATTCTTATATTCACTAAGGTGCCGCTGTTTGGGGCGATAGTTGCATTACATCATCATCATTAACGTTAGTTAACCTGCAGGCTGCATTTTTCTCACAGGGCTGCGAGAAAATAAATAAAAAGAGCGGCACTACGGTAAAATAATGATTAAAAAGAGTAAAGCTATGGTCAAAAAAATAAATAGAAGAAAAAGTGTGACTGCTGAGAGTGCAAGCAGCTAGGGACACCGGCCCTCGCGGCCAAAAAACAGACCGGCCCACCGGGAATTCTCCCGGTCCTCCCGATCAGCCAATCCGGGCCTGGGGGGGAGCTTCAAGACGAAGATAACTGGAGTGAAAAAGTCAGGTTATTTATAATGCTTCCGTAATCATCTAATAGGGTTGATTACGGAGTTAACAAGGAGCCAGACGTGTTGATTATAAGCACGTGATCCTCTAGAAATTAGTTTATGAATAAACCACACAAAGAAGGAAGTGCATATAGTAAAATAATAATAAAATCAATATTTTAAATGTGAAGGTTGCTGGTTCCCAACTGAGTCCTGACTGGGCCTGTTGACGTTTCTGTGTGGAGTTTGCATGTTCTCTCAGTGTTCGCGTGGGTTTCCTCCAGCTGTGGTGGCTTGAGAATATTTCTTTGAAGTTTCAGTTTAAAACACTAATCGGACTCAGACACTGATAAAGCTGAGAACCAGTCACAAATAACAACATTAAGACTCAACCAGGAAGTTTCCACCTGGTTATTTGGTGTAGTTGTTTTAGAGTTTATTCAGCCTTTCTGCCACAATGAGTGAGCCATGCACAAACACCATTTTTCAAGTTTGCTGTGTTTTGTAAATGAACAGCACACATTTAAAGGGCACTTATGGTAAAAAGCAGTTTGGAAAGAAACGGGCAATTTTAGGATTTTCATTTTAGGAAGGCTCAGCTCCTTATAAGGTAAAAAAAAATTATATATATATATATATATATATATATATATATATATATATATATATATATATATATATATATATATATATATATATATATATATAGAGCCTAATATTACATTTATAATTAGTAATTTAATAGTAATACACTTAAAAATGTTAGTTTAATATGGGTTGTATACTAGAATTCTACTGCATTACATAGACAGGCACAGCAGTTTGAGTTCTGAATAAGCCAATTAGGCTCAACCCACCTGTTTACTAAAAACCACTTTTCTATATTCAAGTGCATTCTTTTGTTTCCATGTATTAAATAAATAAACTGCCACTTTTCTGATTAAATTACACAAATATAAATGTATATTTTTAAACTTACAGGCTAATTCACATATTTCACGATGTGAATGATAATAATAATAAATAAGAAATATTTTTTAATACTAGACAACTTGAAGCTTCTATCTCTGTCAGTGACTCGGCGACAGTTAAAACGAGAACATTCTCTTAGTGTGTTAAATCCATTCTGTGCAAGACTGTAGGGTATAGTTATAGCCACACAAACTGTAAAGTGTTTAATATTCATACTTTCTATGATCTAGTTGAGAGAGACCTACAGCTTAGGATCACAGCATCTCACATAAAAACACACTCTGATCCAGACACCAACATAATTGATGATAAAAATGATAATATTAAACCCACAGAAACAGAAAATCTAAATAACTTAAAAAATGATCTCCCATCATGGGAAACATCCACACACTCACACACTCATACACTACGGACAAACTAGCCTTCCCAGTTCCCCTGTACCGCATTTCTTTGGACTGTGAAGGAAACCCTCACAAACGCAGGGAGAACATTCAAACTCCTCAAAGAAACGCCAGCTGACCCAGCCAAGGGTTGAACCAGCGACCTTCTTGCTGTGAGGCGACAGCACTACCTACTGCGCCAGTGCTTCGCCTATATATTGTTTTAAAAAAGTAAAGTGTAAAGAAAATGTTGTACATGTCAAAACAGCCAGTTCATTATTTACCGTTAAATCTACATTCAGCTCTGCTGAGTTGAAAAAAAATCCTTTAATCAAATCTCATTAGTGAACTATAAAAAGGTAGATAACTAAATAAGATTTTACCAAAAGGTGAGCTGTTGGCATCTATGTATTAAGGCCACTGCCACAAACCAAAAGGAACACCAAATGTTTAAATGGTATTGCACACTAGAATATTAATCAGCACAACTGTTTTCAATATTGACAGAAAAAGTCCTAATCATCATATCTACTTTTTAAACTGATTTGCTAAAAAAATCATGAGACAATGTTGATGCTAAAAATTCACCTTCAATTCATAGAAATAATTAAACTTTGTGACTGTGTTTGCAAAAAGAAAACGTGTGAAATGGTCACATTAACATGTATCAATGCTTAATTGTATAAAAGTTAATTGAACCTGTATAATAAGTACAAGAGGTTATATCATTAATTTGTTTTATCATTACATTAATTTATCATGCTGACATACTGTGGTGCTCATACACCTTGAGAGTTTGGAAATTTAAAAGGTCATGAACCATTGCACGAGTAACTTAAGATAAAGGGCTCTATTTTGACGATCCATCCGCAAAGTGCGCAAAAGCAATAAGGGCGTGTCGGAATCCATTTTTGCTATTTTAGGGATGTAAAAATCCACTTTGCACCGTGGCGCATGGTCTAAATGGGTTGAGCTTATTTTCTTAATGAGTTATTGGTGTGTTTTGAGAATAAACCAATCAGAGTCTCATCTCCCATTACCTTTAAGAGTCAGTTGCCTCGCGCCATAGCGCATTTGCTATTTACATGATGGACTTTGTAAGTGTAAAAACTGAGCGTTTCACTAGCAAGAAAACAGTCAAACAGAGCATCTGCAGCACGAGAATGAGAGATAAGGCCTCCTCATTCTTTACTTTCAATTTCACTCTTGTGGATAGGGAAACTTCTTGTACGCACAGACATCCATTAGCCTATAAATAATTAATTTCATTTGTTAAGCGCAAAGATTTGTTCCAAAACTATTTTTTAAATTCAGTTATAATTTCCAGCAAACAAATAAATGAACAAAAATAACGAAGTGTGGTCAAAAAACTGAGTTATATCCTAATGCACATGCTGTGCCCCATATGGTCTAAAACCTGACAGGTGGTCAAATCTAATAAGTTTTTAATAAAACAAATATAAATATGGATATAATAAATAATACTGCTAATAATAAAAACATTATACAAAAGCAAATTGTTATGAATAAACTGAAAAAGCCTCCCGAGATGAAGAAAGCATGAAGGCAGTGGTTTTAATATTTATAAAGGCTAGAAAATAATATGTTTTTTAATATTTTAATCCATTATATTTATATCCTATATATATCCTTATTATATCCTTATTATATCTTAATATTTTAATTCTTTTTCATTTGTAAAGATATTTGCGTATTGCTGTATCCTGTGTGTAAGCGAGGCGCACAACTAACGCGCTCTGCGCTGGACTTTAGACTGGCTTTGTTTTGGTCTGTTGAACAATCTATTATAGTTTCTCAAAATAGCAACGCGCCACATATGCACCTCTTTTTGTAGACCAGAACGCCTATGGGTGCACACATGAGCACAAATGCATTTGCTATTTAAACAGCATGGCGCAAACGTCAAAACCACTGAACAAAACAAGCTGAAACTAGCAAACAACAATTGTGTCGCGCCTTGCGCCAGATGTATGATAGGGCCCAAAATGTGTTTGTAAATTTCTTTTTACTGCAACAGTCGTTGTCTATTAAACAAGCCAAATTTGTGTTCTCTTCAAAATAAATCTCAAAGATTTATCTCTAACAAGAAAATAAATAACAAAAAAATCTAATAAATAAATGCAGTTGCATAATCCATACAATTCACTTTTACTTAACATTGGTGATTTTATTCAATTATTAGTAATGGGGACACAAAGTACAACAATTGTACATCTCTGTTTTTAAACAGACTCATTTAAAAAGTTTTAAAATAATTACTATGAACTAAACTTAGACACAATGAGGTACACAATGTACATAGCTGTGCATCTCAGGACAAGGACTGAAGAACACTGTACTAAAGCTATTCACTATCAGTCATCAAGTTCAACTCTGTTGTGCTGAAGATTTACTATTGTGCAATTTAGTACTAATTTACTAATGCAAATTGCACAAACAAATATTTTAGAAATTTTAGGAATTAGAAAACAAATGTGACTATTATTATCTGCTCCATACCATACTGAACAATCAGAAATGATTTCAAATAGAGGCAATGATTGCACTTTCATTATGATCTACACAAAGATTAAACATACATTACTGTTTATAGCTTAAAATATATTGAATAACTTATAAATGTAAAAACATAATCTGTGTTTTGTAAAATTATGCTACATACAGCATATCTGCACCAAAGTGTAAGGTCTTTTCATGCACTAAACCAAAACAGTACTGAAGAATAAAATGATGCATTCACTGGATTCCAGCAGATGGCGCCTATAGAACATCAGGAATACCAGCGTTATTCCATCTTGAATAAGTAGCCATGAGGCTGACACAGAAGTGTTTTGGTTGAGCATGGGCCAATCAGGGTATGGGATGCCCTCTGTTTTGTTTGTATGCAGTGTCAATTGATTTTTATTAAACATGTTTGAAGCACTTAGCTTCAAAAACGACACACTTTGCTGAAAACAACACATTTACAAAGTTACAAACAATCAAATAATTTAGAAGTTCTGGGATAACAGTTTATAATTCAGATAGAAACGCTTGTTTATTGTAAAGATTAAAATCACTGTTTAATGCATCATGACGCTCAAAATTAAAGTTATATTGTTCAACCAATATGTGGCAACAACCAGCCAACCAAAACACGTCCCTGAATATTTCTTCAAATGTTATACATCTGCTAATGAAACATAACGTTTTTAATAGTGAGTTAATGAATAATTTATTGAAAATTAGACAAAATTAACTAAATGAATATAACGTTTTCAGCCAAAACAGAAGTATTACTTACTAAGCAAAAAAAAAAAACTGTACACAGCGGATGCAATGTTAGGATTAGCTCCACTGTAAAAGATCTGGGTGTTATATTAGGCAGCAACTTAACTTTTGAAAATCATATCTTCCATGTCACTGAAACCATATTATTTTCAGAATTTGTGTTATTGCCAAGTTTGCTTTACAAGGAGTTTGTTTTGACTACAGAAGCTTTCAGTGTACATAAAGTGACAACACGAAAATAAATAAGAGAAAAGATGGCAGACATTAAACTTTTAGTTACACGTCACATTGCATTTACCCTGGCTGTTTCTCATTTACAATATTGCAGAGAATGGATTTGCAAACTCATGGAGATCATTCCTCAGAAAGTGTCCTGTGAGAAATGAGATCCTACACTGGTCTCGCGATTCGGTTTCAATTATCATGCCATCGATTCGGTTCAATTTGATATCTCGGTGCATCATGGTGCATTGATGATGCTTTCCATACACAATTTTATATTTAACTTCACAGCACAGAAGTTCTTGTCTTAAAATGAATACATATATCATTCATTCATTCATTTTCTTGGCGACTTAGTCCCTTTATTAATCCGGGGTCGCCACAGCGGAATGAACCGCCAACTTATCAAGCAAGTTTTTACACAGCGGATGCCCTCCCAGCCGCAACCCATCTCTGGGAAACATCCACACACACATTAACACACACACTCATACACTACGGACAATTTAGCCGACTCAATTCACCTGTACCTCATGTCTTTGAACCGTGGGGGAAACCGGAGCACCCAGATGAAACCCACTCATCTCCTCCGTGGGCCATCAGCCCACCAGCTCCACCAGACTCCCTTGTCCTTCTTGCTCTGCCTTGATCAGACATCACCCTGCCTCCACCTCTGGACTCCACTCTTTCGGCTGTGCCTCATTCCTCGATGTTACCTTCGCTCCTCCTTGAGCTCCACCTCCAGCTACGGCGTCTCCCACGGTCGCCCCCTTGATGTTGGCGACCACTCCTCCTCACTCTGTCGACTCCACCCTGGGCCGTCCTACTGGCTGTGTCCTGGGTTCTATGCCTCCTGCTCCAGTTGATTTTTTCTGCTTTTTTATTTTTAATAAATTTGCAACAATTTCAACAAATCTTTTTTCACATTATCATTATGGGGAATTGTGATAGAATGTTGAAAAATTTTATTTATTTAATCAATTTTGGAAAAAGGTTGTAACCTAAAAAATTAAGGAAAAAGTGAAGCGTATTTATCAACATATTATCAATATATATATATTTGATTAACACTTTTATTAAACATTAATAAATTAAAAAAATTAGCAACTGAGATGGTGCCCCCCTCCGGAGTTGGTGCCCTACGCAACCTGCGTAATCTGCATATAGGGAGCAGTGGTACTACATATATAATTTAATAATGTAAACAAAATAGGTATTTCTGTTCAAACATCTATAAGATACCGGTTCATTCAACCCATTCTGTAGAAATAATATCATAGCCAATAATTAGTAACAATAAAATAAGTTTTGTAGTTTTGATATCAAAGCTGATGCATGCCTACTTAGCTCTGTCTGTCTTTCGCTCCCACATTTCTGCAGCAGCTGCTCTCAGTCTGGGCTTGTGTCCAGCTCTATGCCATTCTGACATTGCTTTCAGACTCTCTCTCTCTCACACACACACACACACACACACACACACACACACACACACACACACACACACACACACACACACACACACACACACACACACACACACACACACACGCACACACACACTGTATATTGCTGTACCCATGCCAAAGCTCTCAAATTGCCAGCATGTGTTTCACGTCCTCTGATGCACCTAGTGTCACCACAGCCTGTCTGAACAGTTCCTAATATCAATAATTGATGCTCCTGAGGAGCGCTAATTAAATTAGTTAATTATGCTGGTAAAATTACATGTAATTATGAGATTGGAGGTTGTGTTTAGTAAATTTGTCTCGTCCATGCTCGTGCTAAAGAATGGTGGCAAAATGTATTCCTTGACGATTAGACAAATATGATAGATTATTACTCTATTTTCTAAAATCAAATGTGTGTGAGAGAAGATTTAATGATCTGTCCCATTTCTCTCTGAGCCACCCTTACTGATGTGCTTAGTACAACAAATACTTACAATGTTCTTAATTTATATATATATATATATATATATATATATATATATATATATATATATATATAAATATATATATATATATATATTAGTGCTGTCAATCGATAAAAAAATTTATCGCGATTAATCGCATTTATAATACTGAAACTTGTAATTTTAGCTATTCACATGTAAAACTAATGTAAACGCAAGACAAAAAACTA
Source organism: Danio rerio (assembly GCF_052040795.2). Taxonomy (NCBI): domain Eukaryota; kingdom Metazoa; phylum Chordata; class Actinopteri; order Cypriniformes; family Danionidae; genus Danio; species Danio rerio. The sequence continues at coordinate 10,362,989 of NC_141036.1, read as the reverse complement.
TTTAAATTCAATATATAATTGTTTATTAGAATTTTTGTTTAACTTGTAACACAGATTTCTTCATGTAAACAACATACCCACAATAAACCATCAAGATCCTGGCTTGACAGCCATATGTATTACAGAAATGAAAACACAGGCATGTTAATGACAAGAATATGATAAAGAAAACATTGATTTCCAAGTTGGATTTTAAGTGGACTGCAAAAAAATGCCAAAATACAGGCATTACAGATATGGATAATGGAAAATTATAATAATAAACTATAGAATACAAACTGTTGCAATCATTGTAAAATTTTATTGCTGTGAGTTGAGAACATCAATTATAGAGTAGCAACAATTTTGCTTAATCCTTCTTTACATTCATCCAATTGCTAAGACTAGGAGTATCCCGCAAGTGCACAGAGACTCCCGGATGCCCGCAAATGAATGATAATCTTTCGCAAACCGGTCGTTATACACACCCCTCTCCACTGTATCCCTCCTAGCTCTTCAGGTATGTCGCGCGCAACTCACCCCCACTGTCCTTCAGGTACGTCTTGCGCATGCACAACCCTTCTCAGATACGTCGCTCACTCTACCTCTGACACCCCTCAACGAGCCTGACACAGACACACAGACAGACACACACACAACGCGCTGGAGCGACCCCCTTCAGATTCAACACGCATGATCGCGTTCATTAAATTTGCTTAAACTAAGCGTTCTAAAGTATTACTGTATTTTACAAGGATTCTGACACAACAACGCGAAGCAAACACTTTCGTTGTGTTTAATGAGGAAACACGCTAAACATGGAGCGCTCATGCTGACAGGCAGAGTAATGCCCTGTCTTTGACAGCTCGCGACTTCACCAGAGACTTTCTGAGTACATTTACATGAGACACCTATACTCCGATTTTAATATGATTAATATGATTTAATATGATTAAGATAATACTCTAATTAAAAGTCTACCGTGTAGCCTAAGCAGCGATTTTTTTACCTTAAAGGAACACCGAGTCACTAAATGCGGAGGATTTTCTTTCTGTTCGCCATGCAGTATCAACTTACAACAGAAGTCGAAAGTTAAAAATGAAACACCCGAAATTGCTTGAAACTCTGGATAACATGTGACGCAACTAATTGTTTTTACTGAAACTTGCCTTCAAAAAGTGCTTCCTTGGTCTTATCCACATTACATGCATGTTGAACACACGTCCACCACAACCGTAAGTTAAAAAAAAACCTGCAACTGCGTTAATTGCATTATTTTTTAAAACGCGTTAATTATTTAAAATTAATAGCATGCGTTAACGCACTAATTTTGACAGTGCTAATATATATATATATATATATATATATATATATATATATATATATATATATATATATATATATATATATATATAGACCAGTAGTCAACAGAATTGGGATCCATGTTGTAATATCTTAAGGATGCAGACACAGATAAATGAGATAACACAACACCTAAGCAACACCTATTAGCCCAAATCTGCAGGAGGCAGAAGTCTGAAAAGGCATGAAGTTGGCACATAGTCTACAAAGACTACAAATCTGCCTTGTTGCTGTTCAGAGTATAAATTCATGCACACATGATAATTGGACCAGAAACATGACCCAGTTAATATTCATGTTAACTCCAGGACAAATGGTTAACACAAACTTTTCTTTCAGACAGGAATATATCCTTCTTGAAATCTGTGTATTAAAAACCAACAGATCATTGTCAAAAAGATGATAGCAGACTTTTAATTTGATCACATCACTCCTGTATAACACCTGAAAGTGTGTTTGTTTTACAATTCATTAATCACGCATAAGCATGAAATTATTGCTTGGTTTGTCATATGTTGGATGAATGAATGTAGAAAAAAATCTTTCCTTTCATTTCCTTATCTATAATTTTTATTAAACATGTTTAAAATGTATATTATTAACAGTATAAAATTATACTTTAAACAATATCAATGTCACACCCTCGGCTCGTTCCTGCAGCTCCAATCTCCGCTCTACCTTACCATCCACCACTCACCACACCCGTGAACAATCACCTGATTACCCACACCTGCACCTGCAATTACCCATGCACTGTAAATCAGATGGTTCTTCTCATCGTCTCTCCCTCTTCCTATTTATTTTTTCGTGGATGTCCTTCTTCTTCTGTGGATGCAAACACAACTGCTTAAGGGAAGGGACTAAGCTTTGGTGGTGTATTACTGAAGATCTGACACTTACCATATAAACTGTGTGCGAGATCGTTCTCCCTCTGCTACACCACTTACCTGCTTCATCTCTCAGCATCTGCTGCATAGCACTAATAAATACCCTTAAAGATGTATCCTGCTTTGCCTTCCTTGTGTGACCGTGACAGGATTTGAGACCAAAGAAAAATCTTAACGCGGCTAATGGAGACTAGCCCCACTCTAACCAGAAGTTTTCCATTCCCCGGAATGGTGCATTCCATGTGGCAAACCTTACCTTCTGCTTCCCTGCGCACTAATGCTAACCCAGTTGTCATCATAAGCACGCTCCTTGCTTGCCCCATGAGTTACTCAGGGGACTCGAGTACCTGCAATGGTTTTCTCCTACATGGCTCTCTCTATATCAAGGCTATTGTTCATCAGTTTCCCAATGAGATTTCAAAAGTTGCTTTCAAGGTTTCCCTTCTTACAGGATGAGCTTTACAGTGGGTGGATGCTCTTTGGAATGCCAGCAGTCTAGTTATGGCCACCTATCAGTCATTTACCAGCCACCTTAAAGAGGTGTTCGCTGTTCCACTCACTCTCCTTTCTGTGTATAATTAATTAAGCACTCTACGGCAGGGATTCTCAACCAGTGGGCCACGGCTCAGTAGTGGGCCTCAGCGATCCCGCAGGTGAGCCGCGAGATAGCTTAAAATTTAACTCTCAGTATTAAACTATAATATTTGGATTTCATTATAAATATGCTATGTTAAAATGAAGGAAGTAATGCACTTTCTCCTGTTCTGTGATTAATAACTTCAAAATCGGTGCAGAAACAGTCTCATGATCGCATCTGCAACCAGTACGTGTAAGTCTGTTCATTCACAAACTATGCATAAAGTGGAAGTGAAAGTTTTCTTTGTGTATTTTTGTGAACTATTTATTATATCCACATAGCTTCCAAATTAATGTCCTTTTAGTGTCTTATAATGGACACACGCCTTACTGGAGGATCAATGCTTTTTATGCCATAGAATGTAAAATAAACTTGCAATGGGCTTCAGACATGCTCTGGTGGACACTGTTCACTTTTCCTGCCAGTGATCTCCCAATAATATCCAGCTGCAACTAGTTTTGTCTATCTATAATAGAATTTAAATAAAATTAAATATTTTTTTAATGAAATTCTAATAATAGAAAATAAAAAAGGCACAAAAAAGTACATACATACACACACACACACACACACACACACACATATATATATATATATATATATATATATATATATATATATATATATATATATATATATATATATATATATTGTAGCGAGGCAGAGGGAAAACACAAACACAGTTGAGTAAAGTTACAAACAATGCCCCGGAGGGTGCTTTATTTACAAGTGATAAGTGAGTGAATGAGTGCTCTTCTTAGGGGTGCGTGCTCAAGTGCTCCGGGGAGATGGTGAAGGCTGGTGAGAGTTCTGGTGTTGGATCAGTCACGAGCTGGATTCAGCTGTGGGAGAGACAGAGAGAGACAAGCGTTAGCGCAGGGAGTCATGTGGAAATGAAGCACGGTTTCCTCCTGTGTGGGGCTGGCTTTTATCTCTCCCTGGCTGATGAGGTCCAGCTGTGAGCGATCCGGTGCTGATGAGTTTCCAGCTGGGGTGAATTTGTGACCAGGGTGACGTGGCATCAGCAGACTCGCTACAATATATATATATATATATGTGTGTGTGTGTGTGTGTGTGTGTATGTATGTATGTGTGTGTGTGTGTGTGTAGTGTGTGTGTTAATAAATAAAGGTTTAAATGAGAATTTCATACAAACATTTTAGAGAAAATGTCAGACCGGTGGGCCTTAAAAAAATTGATTGGAGAAAGAAGTGGACTCCGAAGTGAAAAAGGTTGAGAACCCCTGCTCTACGGCAATGTAACGCCACAATTTATGATTACACCTTGCAATTCCGAGTACTCGCCGCTAGCAGTTGCTGGAATCAGGTGGTCCTCGTTGCTGCTTACTGTAAAGGTTTAAAACCCAAACACTGCAAACATGGTGGTCTATGATGACAACATCAATTTGGAAACCTTTATTAAAAAGGCTATAAGAATATCTCACAACCTCTCAGTCTGTTCCACCTCAATGTTCACTAATCATGTTTCACCCACCACAACTCTATCACCACCACAGGATACGAGAGAGCCCATGATTACGGATACCTATTGCCTTAAATCCTCTGACCTACTATGACGGATTCGTAATCGGCTCTGCCTCTATTGTGGAGAACAAACTGTCCTCATCTCTGCCTGCCCAGTTCACCAGCCTAGCCTAATGGTCAGTTTAGTTACTTTTACTCCATTAGTATCTCATACACCTCATATTCCACCTCAATTAATTGTAAATTTTCATACTATCCCCTTACATGTGGTGGTTGATTCTGGAGCAGCTGGTAACTTCATCTCTTCTCACTTCATTACCACACATAATATCCCCTCTGTGCATAATAAAGTTCTATACCAGATAACTAGCATACAAAACTCACCATTAGGCGATGGGAAGATATCCCGACAAACAAAGGAAGTGATTATCCTCTTACCATCGAGAAAAATTAATTCTACTCAACCTTCCTCGAGCCAATGTTGCTGTCATTCTGGACATACCTTGGCTCGCACAGCATCCACCTAACATGGACTAGAGCACTAGTGAGATACTGGGATGGAGCGCAGCATGTACAAACCATGGTCACACTTCTTCGTTCATAATCTGCACCTGCACTCTCTCCGTTCACGCCACCACCATAAAAAAAAATCCTCACCACTCCTCCACAGTCTTCATTCCGGCCATTTACACCCCCTATCTCGACGTCTTCAGCAAGGAACGAGCCACACAGTTACCCCCACATTGATCCTGGGACTGTAGCATTGACCTGCAGCCAGATGCCAAACTACCGCACAGAAGAATATATCCCCTTTCCCGTCCTGAGCATGAGGCAAGGAAGAATTACATCAAGGAGACTCTCCGCCAAGGGTTTATCAAACCATCCAGCTTCAAGCTTCATTTTTTGTGGCATAGAAGGATGGAGGACTAAGGCCATGTATTGATTACAAAACACTTGATGCTGCCCACTGTTAAGTTCACCTCCCCTTTGTCTCTGGTACTGGCCACCCTAGAGGAGCTCCGAAAGGCCCGCATATTCAGTAAACTGGACCTCTGAAGCGTATACATTCTAATCCATATCCGAGAAGGAGACAAGTGGAAAACAGCTTTTATTACCCTCTCTGGTGAGGGAATTATATTTTAATGTTTGAATATTGATATTATGTTTTGCTTTTTACTAATGAAATGCTCATTGCTTGACATGTTGTGTTTATTGCTTAAGTTCCGCTTTTAGGGTGGGGTTTTTCCACAGAAATGTGACAAGAGGTTCTTCTAGAGAAACGAAAGCGGAAATGTATTGGGGAAGGGAAGTTCTCTGTGTGTGTGTGCAGGCTGCTGGCAGATTCTAACTGGCTGAGATGAGATCTGATGATGGGCAGGCAAATAATGGATTGGAGGCTCATCGAGAGTGGGGAGGAGACAACCAAGAATAAAAACTACTGTTTTATGATTGTACGGCAATACTGAACTGCCGAGTGTGCCTTATGCATTGTGGCTGTTTTGTATTCCTGAGCTCAGACATTTGTTGATCTGATTCTCTTTTTTATTAAACCTAATTACTCGATAAATCTAAGTTCTCTGCGTCTACTTTCAAGCGAATCCTGAACGTGGGGAGGGAAAAACCATTCCCAACAATTTGGAGGGGGCACCCGGATCCGCTCAGACGCTTCGTCGGGTTGGAGGACGATCTCAAATCAACCTCTCTGCAGAGCTTCTAATAAGGTAAGCAGTCACCTTTTTAATAAAAGTACTGCAGGATTGGAATTACCAAATTTAAGGTTGATTGGAGATTGAATACCAACATACTCCGTAAACATTTTGAATCAAATCAACAATTGTATAATTAAATGAAAGGTATTTTATTATTGAGTTGACCCGGCGTGGTTAAAAAGTTTATGAAAACTCATATTGTTGAAAGGTATTTTATTATTGAGTTGACCCGGCGTGGTTAAAAAGTTTATGAAAACTCATATTGTTGAAAGGTATTTTATTATTGAGTTGACCCGGCGTGGTTAAAAAGTTTATAAAAACTCATATTGTTGAAAGGTATTTTATTATTGAGTTGACCCGGCGTGGTTAAAAGGTTTATAAAAACTCATATTGTTGTCCTGGCATGGTTGAGAATCGAGTTGACCCGGCGTGGTTAAAAGATTTATAAAAACTCGTACTCGTAAAACATTAAGAGAAAGTGAAAGTAATTAAAATGAAAGGTTATTACTGAGTTGACCCGGCGTGGTTAAAGATTTATAAAAACTCGTATTGTTGTCCTGGCATGGTTGAGAAGTGAGTTGACCCGGCGTGGTTAAAAGGTTTATGAAAACTCGTACTCGTAAAACATAAAGAGAAAGTGAAAGTAACGGTTAAAAGTGTCAATTGTGATTTAAAAGTGTCAGTTGTGTGCAGATTCCTGAATGTGTATATGAGTGAAGTGAATAACTCCGTATTTGGGAAATCAGAGTGCTGCGCACCTTCTCTGGACCGTCACTTAAGTGTGACCCGGTAGGAACGGACGCAGCATTCTGGTAGCTCAGAGAGGAGAGTGTGATTGATGAGCCCTATCTAGGGACTGAGAGTGTGTGAATAAAGCATCGAGTGAATGAAAGGAATCATAATTAGATGTTAAGAAATTTGTGTTACAAACCAAGAAAGGTAAAGAATACTCCTAGGTGGTGGGTGTGCAGATTATTAGGACATAAGGAAGATTGTAAGGTGTGTGACCCCAATAAAGAGACAAAACCATTGTTAAAATGACAACATATAAAGAGACGTGGGATGGTATCTGTAAGCAGATGCTGCATCACACCGAACCAAAAGACAGGAAAAAATTAAGTAAAACATTAGAAAGTCAGTGGGCACATCTCTCAGGTCTAAATAGCTGGACAGAGACAACCAAAAATCAAGGAAAGTTGCTGCAGATACTTCTGGCAGAAGAAAAGAGGGCAGAAACTGATTTGATACTAGCTAGACAAAATAGGGAACCACAGCTGCCTTTGTTTATAAAAGACTTACATAGCACCCCTAAAATGATGCCACTAATCAGGGCAGCTACAGGAAGGAAAGAATACAAACCCTGGGGACATTCAGATATGAATGCTGTGCTAAGTAAATTACCAGAAATCACTAAGGGAGGTCAAAGATGGTTCACTAAACTGTTAACTTTGACTCATGGAACAGACCTAGCACTAGGTGATGTTAGAGCACTGTGGGGAAGTATACTAACTAGAACGCAGGTAGAACTGATAGAAAGGGAAGCTAACACAATCACAGAAGAAAATGATGAACCTTTAAACAGGTTCAGCACCGAGGTGGGAAGCGCCATGAGGCGAATTTACCCTACCCCAAAATTGACTTATCAAAGCATAAAATTCAAACTGATGACTGGAGAGTCTGCGTCAGCATATCTGCACAGGTGTGAGGCTGAATGGGAAGATAGGACAGGAGAAAATCCAGACTCCTCTGACATATGTAAAGAATTTTTCAGGCAGGCTGTGATTAAGGGTGTTCCTGCTAGCGCTGTAGTCGCCATAGAAAACAGTCCAGACATGCAGGGGGGAGAAGGGGAAGTGTGGACACGCCATTTCATCCACCATGTAGACAAGGCAGTAGAGAGACAAGGGAAAGAGGAAACTGAGGTAGAAAAACTAAAAACACAGCTACTAAAAATGCAGATAGAGGCAGAAAAGGAAAAAGGGAAGAAAAAGAAAGATAATCTGCAGCTACCAGTGCTGACAGGGCCAGGGGTAGAAGGGGCCAGGCCACCTGTACACAATGTACACCCAATCTCAGGGCAAAATAGCAGCCCACATGGTTTCCCTGATTATTATCCTTATGACCCCTCACCTGACTGGCCACCTCATGGCAATCAGAGAAATCAAAACCCTGTGGCGCAGGGGTGTTTCAGCTGTGGTGCTCAGGATCATTGGAGGCGTGAATGCCCATATAGAGGCCAAAGGGGGCAACCTCCTGCGCGGGGACGGGCTCCCGGTAGAGGAGGGCCTCAAGGGGGAAGAGGAAGAGGTGCCCCCAGAAATGTTTCGTGGTACAGCAACCAACAGGTGCCCAGGCAAAGCCCGGTCTGGGGCCCGCTGGACCATGCAGACTATTGACGAGGCCCACAGAGAACCAGTGAGGGTGCCCTGGCTGAGCCCCTCCTAACAATACTGGTGGACAACCAGCCAGTTCAGGCCCTGGTGGACACTGGGGCCACCTTCTCCACTATACAAAAACAAATGATGGAGAAGGACTCACTGTCTACACAAAGTGAAGAAGTGAGAGGGTTCTCTGGGGAAACTGAAAAATGGCCATTAACCAAGCCACTCAGGGTCCAGGTGGCTGGGCAGACGTTGCTCCACTCGTTCCTGTGCTCTGCAAATGTCCCCTCTGCGCTACTGGGTAGAGACCTATTGGTAAAATTAGGAGTAAAAATCCTATGTCATCCAGAGGGACTGATAATCATTTTTCCCAATGGTTTGACAACTAACTGCTCAACACCAGTGACCACAACGGTGAGAGGTCAATGGGTCCTACAAACAGATAGGACAGTCAAAGCTAGATGTTATTGGTTAAGATTAACTGACAAAATCAAATTGCAGAAGGTAATAACAAGATGGGAGCCATGGCTAAACACACTGTATAAATTTCAGACCCCCACTGACCCCTGGCACTGTACACTACTGTATGACACCAGTGAGGATGAGGAATATGAACAAAGTTTTACAGAGGTAAATGGCAAGACAACTAGCATCAAGTGTACTAGATTGTTTGTAGCTAGGGAAGGTGTGGCTGCAGAGGTAATATTAACCGAAGAACAAAAAGGTTATTTTGAAATGACAGAAACTTCAACCCCACATGTAACATTATTTATGAATGAGGGGCATGAGGCTAAGGCTCTAGGGCCCATGGTGAAGCGAATGCAGGAAGCTGGGGATTGGAAAAAGACAGACAATGAGTGGGAGTACTCACCAGAGGTAGACGGGTATAGGTTGACATTTGATATCACTGAGGAAGCCATATACCAGATGGTTGAGGTACGTAGGATAGTTACCACCCAAGAGGGAGATGGAGAAGGAGCAGAGAGACTACTGCAAGAAATGCCAGAATCCTTATGGTCACAGGGAGCTGGGGATGTAGGAAAATGGTCTATTGAACCAGCACTGTTTCAGATAGACAGAACAGACATAGTAAACGTCCGACAATATAAACTACGACCAGAAGCTGTGGGAGGGATAGGAGAAACCATAAAAGAATTAGAGGCTGCTGGGGTCCTACGCAGGACAGTATCTGACTGGAACACCCCAATCCTTCCTGTTTTGAAAAAGACAACTGGAAAATACAGGATGGTGCATGATTTAAGGCTAATCAATGAGAAAGTATTGACTGCTACCCTACCCACCCCAAACCCCTACACCATCATGTCTAAGTTGACACCAAACCATTCTCATTTCACGTGCATAGATCTAGCAAATGCATTTTTCTGTATACCACTGGCAGAGCAATGTCAAGACATTTTTGCTTTTAGCTATCAGGGAACACAGTACACTTACAACAGACTACCACAAGGGTTTATTTTAAGCCCAGGCATATTCAACCAAGCATTAAGAGAGCTGCTAGACAGCTGTATATTGCATGAAGGTACCATCGTTATCCAGTATGTTGACGATCTGCTATTGGCAGCACACTCCAACGAGATTTGCCTGCAGGACACTAGAAAAGTATTAACATTACTGAGTACTGCAGGGTTAAAGGTGAGCAAGGAAAAAATTCAAGTCAGCAGGGCAACAGTGCACTTCCTTGGAAGAATAATTGGACAAACAGGCACGGCCCTATCTGATGACACCAAACAAACTGTGTTGTCATACCCAAAACCACTAGTGGTAAAAGACATGATGTCATTTCTGGGGTTGATAGGGTATAGCAGACAGTATGTACCAAATTACTCAGAAAGAACTGCAGCCTTGAGGGCGTTGGCAAAAGAAGTCGGAATGAAAAACAGTAGAGCACGACTAAATTGGACCCAAGAGGCTGAAGCCACTTTTTGTGGACTAAAGGCTGATTTAGCCACTGCAGCAGCCCTACAGACTCCAAACTATGAATTGCCTTTCTTTCTGGACATTAGCACCACGGCCTCCACCACAAATGGAGTGTTGTATCAGAAACAACACCAACAAAGAAGGGTGTTGCATTACTTGAGTGCACCTCTAGATAAGATAGAGCAAAAGCAACCCACCTGTGCTAGGTATGCTGCTGGTCTGGCTAAATTGATAGAAAAATCTGAACACATGGTCATGGGGCATCCACTGCACGTGCTGACGTCACACTCTGTTATATCATTCATCACTTCATCTGCATTCACTTTTTCTGCACAGAGACAGAACAAGCTAATTAGAATACTGACTGCCCCACACATCACATATGAACACCAAGGGGTAAACATGGCACACACAGGAGAAGGAGAGCCACATGAATGTATCCCCAGGGCAGAGGCAGAAGAACAAATCAGACCAGGTTTGGGCAGTATTCCATTAACTAAACCACAGCTAACTCTGTTCTGTGATGGTTGCTGTTTTAAAACTGATTCAGGCAAACTTGTGGCCAGTTACGCCATCGTGGAACAGACTGATGAAGGGTATGTAATAAGGGAACAGCAGGTGTTGCAAGACAGACCATCAGCACAGCGAGCTGAATTATTGGCCCTTGTGAGAGCTCTGCACATGGCTAGAGACAAGACTGTAAATATTTATTCAAACTCAGCATATGCAGTAGGGGCAGCCACTTCCGAACTAACTGGTTGGGCAAGGGTGGGGTTTGTAACATCCTCTGGGAAGCCCATAAAACACGCACAAGAAGCTTCTGATTTGTTAGAAGCAATTATGTTGCCACGACAGGTAGCAATAATTAAGTGTGCAGCCCACACCAGAGGAAAAGACCCTGTTTCATTAGGAAACGAGGCCGCAGATGCTGCTGCTAAAAAGGTGGCAGGGTACAAACCATTACAGATGACCATAACTGCAGTTGACGAGCTACATCAAATTGACAGACATCTAACCACCAGCTTTTTATCTAAAGAACAAAGTTTAGCTGCAGCTGAGGAAATATCAGTATGGTTAGAGAAAGGGGGAAGGAGAGACTCCCAGACGGGACTATGGGTCGGTCCTACAGGTAGGCCAATTATGCCTGCAAGCTTAGCAGAAAAAGTCCTGACTGAAGCCCATTCTCTGGCTCACAGCAGTGAGAAGGACATGACCAAACGAGTGTCCCAATGGTGGCATCCCTTCATGCCACACATGATAAGTGGAGTAATAGCCTCTTGTCAGACATGTGCAGAATTCAATGTTAAGCCAACCTCCAAACCCACTGCAGGACATTTCCCCACAGATAGGGGTCCAGGGTGTACGGTGGTCATGGATTTCACTGACATGATTACTAGAGTAAACGGAAAAAGGTATCTGCTGGTTCTAGTAGACCAATTCACTGGTTGGCCTGAGGCTTTCCCATGCGCCAAGGAAGACGCAGTCTCTGTGGTAAAATGTTTGATCAACCAATATATTCCGAGACATGGGTTTCCTCGTTCAATCAGATCAGACAATGGCACCCATTTTAAAAATGAACATTTGGCAGGTGTAGAAAGAATGATGGGTTTAAAACATCGGTATGGAGCTGTATACCACCCACAGAGCCAGGGAAAGGTAGAGCGCCTTAATTTAACCTTAAAAAACAAGCTGGCTAAAATTTGTCACAACTCCAAATTAAATTGGGTGGATGCACTCCCCATTGCACTAATGTCAGTTCGCTGCTCTATCAATCGAACTACAGGTTTCACTCCATTTGAATTGGCAACAGGGAGACAATTCCCAGGCCCATGGGCCCCTTTGCATGCTGGGGACACTGACTCACCACAAATGTATCATGATAAAGTATGTGCTGTGATTAACATGTTTTCTCCGCAGAAAAATTGGCCAACAGAGAGTGAAGCACCTAGACCTGCAGAAAACACAACACTGTGGGTGAGATTGAAACAGCACAAACGAAAATGGTCTAGCCCAAGGTGGTCAGAACCATTACGAGTCACGGCTAGGACATCCCATTGTGTGCAATTGGCAGGTAAAGGCACAACATGGTATCATTTGTCTGCTTGTATGTTCTGCCCTTCTCCAGACAGGACTTTGGCGGACGTCAGAGTTGACCTCAGGAGAGGTCAAAGAGAGGGAGGAGACAGTGAAGGCAGTGGAAACAGTGGCTCTGGAGACAGCACTGAGGGGCCAGCTGAGGAGCCAGAAAGAGAGGGAGAGGGCAGCAGGGAAGCGGGACAACCAGACACAGAAAACCACAGAACACAGCTAAGCGCAACCCCTGTATTTAAAATCCTACAAAGAACTGGAGACCTGCTTCAGACACCAGAACACATTCCCATTGCACATTGTATAAGTGCTGATTATGCACTGGGAGCTGGGGTAGCTAAACAAATTAGAGACAAATACGGTGTAGAAGAATTGGACACCTCAGTCGCCCAACCAGGAGACTGTATCAAAACTACACACGGTCCACGACAGATTTACCATTTAGTAACAAAATGGTGGTGTAGGGACCTACCCACCTACGAGCATCTTGAGGCTAGTCTGGTAAAATTGTGTTACCAGTGTAAGAGGGATCAGAACAAAATTCTAGCCAGAACAAAATATTGGCTATACCAAAATTAGGGTGTGGATTAGACAAACTAGATTACACCAAAGTGAGAGAAATCATTGAGAGAGTGTTTAGAGAGGGACACATTCAGGTAATTCTTCTAACAAAATGAATAAAATAAACAAATTGGTGGTGGCCTGGGGAGCAATGTTAGTGGTAATCCTATGGGTAATCTGCCATATGGAGTTCAGAGGGACAACAAAGGAGAAACGTAGTGTAAAAGAAGGGGGAGGAATAGGGGTACGTATCACCTTAGAAAGGAAAGAGGGAAAGGATGGGATGTGGCAGTTTGATCTTTGTCAAGTGATAGATTGTGGAAAGGACCAATTGGCATGGAGAGGGTATGATGTGTATGGGTGTTTGTGGCCCACTACCACCACGCCTCCAAACGGTCCCTGGTGTCATACTTGGCATGATGTAAATTGGAAAACAGCTCCAGGATTCACTAAAAATCTTTTGAAAAATAGTCCTTTAGCCAAAACAGACAGCATCCAAAATCGACTTAGGTTGTTTAGGGGATACCAACATAGTTGGGGAGGCTGGAAAAACACGCTGATTATATCACTAAAAGATGGTAATGATAAAACTGACACATACATCACCCTAGGGGTAGACGTAACAGGAAAAGACCCACTGGGGTTGATAAAAATCTCCATAAAAAAGCCTAAACCCACAGGAGCGCCAATAATCACAGACCTAACTGAAAACAAGAAAAAAGTAATACAGAGCACTGATTATAGTGGCCTGACTCCACTAGACCTGATGACGCTGGAGACAGGCTATCATGAAACAAACTTATGGTTAGAATGGGTAAAGCTAGCTCAGGGATAGAAAATGCTGTATCAAGATGGATGTCTGACATGTTTGGGGAATGGAAGGGAGTGATTATTGCTATGCTAACCTCAATGGGTATTTTCTTGGGAATATTGGTGACATGTGGGTGTTGTTGTATTCCTTGTCTCAGAAGTCTGATAAATAGGCTGATAATAACTGCAATTGAAAAGAAGGAAAATCCACCCCCTTATCAGATGCCCCTCCTTGCTGCAGCTGACGGAGATGACGTGATGGAGGAAGTGGAGGAGGAACTATTGGATATGGTGTGATCTCTTACGAGATCAAGAGAGGGAATTGAGGGAATTATATTTTAATGTTTGAATATTGATATTATGTTTTGCTTTTTACTAATGAAATGCTCATTGCTTGACATGTTGTGTTTATTGCTTAATTTCCGCTTTTAGGGTGGGGTTTTTCCACAGAAATGTGACAAGAGGTTCTTCTAGAGAAACGAAAGCGGAAATGTATTGGGGAAGGGAAGTTCTCTGTGTGTGTGTGCAGGCTGCTGGCAGATTCTAACTGGCTGAGATGAGATCTGATGATGGGCAGGCAAATAATGGATTGGAGGCTCATCGAGAGTGGGGAGGAGACAACCAAGAATAAAAACTACTGTTTTATGATTGTACGGCAATACTGAACTGCCGAGTGTGCCTTATGCATTGTGGCTGTTTTGTATTCCTGAGCTCAGACATTTGTTGATCTGATTCTCTTTTTTATTAAACCTAATTACTCGATAAATCTAAGTTCTCTGCGTCTACTTTCAAGCGAATCCTGAACGTGGGGAGGGAAAAACCATTCCCAACACTGGCCACTATGAGTACCAGGTGATGCCCTATGGCCAAGCAAACAGTCCATCCATTTTCCAAAATTTTATGAACAAAATCTTCAGAGACTTCCTCAACCACTTCACCATTATTTATGTAGGTGACATCTTAATCTACCCCTGTAACATGACAGAACACCAGTCTCATGTCCAGAAGGTCCTCCAGCATCTCCGTGAAAATCAGCTATTTCTGAAAGCAGAAAAATGTGTTTCACAAGACCTCAATCTCCTTTCTCAGATACGTGATCACCGCTGAGGGGGTCAGTATGGAAGCTGGCAAAGTGGACGCTGTTTCCCAATTGGACAAACGAAAAGGAATTGCAGAGGTTTCTGGGACTCGCCAACTTTTATTGATGCTTTATCAAGAACTACAGCCTCGTCTCTTCCTTTAACCTTCCTCTTTAAAGGCGGAAGACGTACACTTTCCTGGAACCCTAATGCATGCCAAGCCTTTGAACAACTCAAGCTCATGTAACTACAGCTTCCGTCCTCTGACATTCCAGATTCCACTCTGCCCTTCGTAGAGGAAGTAGATGCACCTGATGCCAGAGTAGGCATCATACTTTTATAGTGGTCTGGTGAAACCTGAGTCATCCATCCGTGTGCGTACTATTCACAGAAGTTAACATCAGCGAAACAAAATTATGGCATAGGTGACTGCAAGCTACTGGCTATCAAACTTGCCCTTAAGGAGCCCAACTTTTCTTCACGGTCATAATCGACCACAAGAACCTTCAATATCTTGCAATGCCAATCGTCTCAATGCTAGTCAAGGCTGGTCCTTGTTCTTTGCCCAATTTGATTTCCAATTTGATTTTTTTTTTAGGTTTATTCTGGATAAAATTGATCCAGATTTACTAATCCTGTTTTGTGATCCGTGATCACATAATTCAGCTTACTTTTTGAGCCAGTTTTTAAAAGCATCATCGGATTGGATCAGTCTGATCCGAATAGGAACTTTTCAGGATCACTAAATCTGGATAACCATTAGAGTGCTCATGGCAGAGCAAATTTGAATGATTTCTCTCTCTCTCTCTCTCTCTCTCTCTCTGCACCCCACAAATTTTTGTACAATTTTTTATATTTCAGGGATGCCAAATCAAAAGTTATTGGGTGCATTAAGTGCACCCATGTTTAAAACTCCTGTCAATAATGGAGACGCATGATAATATGAAATCTGTCAATAGTACAAATATGCAGATAATGTCATTAAAAAAGAAATGGTAACCAGTAAGTCAAAATATATGCAGTTTATTAGATCGAGAATGACTGGTAAACAAAGATCATTAAACAGTTCAGATTAGGATATACAGGAGATGACTTGAGTCATGGACTGTGCTAGGATGCTGACTTGAGTCATAGACTTTTCTAGGATGCTGACTTGAGTCATGGACTTTTCTAGGATGCTGACTTGAGTCATGGACTTTTCTAGGATGCTGACTTGATTCATGGACTTTTCTAGGATGCTGACTTGAGTCATGGACTTTTCTAGGATGCTGACTTGAGTCATGGACTTTTCTAGGATGCTGACTTGAGTCGTGGACTGTTCTAGGATGCTGACTTGAGTCATGGACTTTTCTAGGATGCTGACTTGAGCCGTGGATTGTTCTAGGATGCTGACTTGGAAACATGACCACTGAGATCCACACACATGGAGAGCATATGAGGACCAGACAGGGAACCAGGAGAACACTAGGAGAGCGACGCAGACACTGGGAATTACTAGAGAAAAGGAGAGGTAAGTAACTAGGATAATCAAATAAAACACTGACCAAGAATTAATGACAGTATAAACTGAATGTCATGTTTTGGAGCATTTTTCTTATTCACAATAATTTTTCAATTCTTTTTCTTTTTCAATATCTTTAAATGTACTTTTATAATCATCAAATTCTCAAGTGCCCAGACTGCAGCTCTGCACAAGACCTTTGGCCAGAGTAGATTTGATTTACTATAAGTTAATCTCTCAATAAAGATTCATTAAATTTAATCAAATTGCTGCCATTGAAACATAGCCAAATATACTGGTAGGACTTGTCAATTTCTGTCATAGAACTAAATATTACACAATTGTAATTAAGAAGTTATAAGCAGTTAGTAGTACATTTTAAGTAAATTAATTTTAAAGGTAATGTCAAATAATGTGTTGTGTCTCAAAAGAGGCAGTTCTGGGGAAATGTGGTTATTCTAAATACGCATACTGAGGGTATACCCCCTAAATTAAAATCCTAGAATCACATCAGTGTTGCCCCTACCATTTTATTAGGGGGCATCCTGCCCTCCCTACGGCTTTCCTTGCCCCCTTTAAGTCAAGTAATAGTATTTTATACATAGTGCCAGCTCAAACTGTTTTTAATAAAAAAAGCTAAATAGCTGTATGTAATATCTTATTTACACAACGGCATGTGATTTCTGTCTCTACATGGTCGTGCGATTACAAATGTCTGCTGTCTGTATAAAAATGTGCGCGCCACATGTGACAGGACCGAAGACGCACATAAGCAGCCACAACACAGGTAAATGATGTATGGGAGCGTAGTATGCTCGTATCACAGCAGCTAAAATATATTGAGATGCGATGGGATCTCTGTTTAGTTTAATGGCGCGAATCACACGAATGATGCTCTCTTTGTTGCAAATGCAGCCATTGCATCTCCAGTGTTTTGACCTGTTGTGATGCATTTGCCCTTATCAAGCAACTCATCCAAACTTTTGACTGTTTCCGGAAGCTCCGGGAGTCTCCCGCAAATTTATACCGACTCCGTGACCCCAAGAATGACTTAAAATACTCGAAAATCATGGTGACGAGAGTGAATGAGCAAGAGAACAGATCGCAAGAGGCACAGTGATGATCTAAGCATTACATTTGTTAGGTTAATTGAATAGAGCAGTAAAGATATTGCAAGTGCAAATCCCTCTCTCTCTCTCATGGAGAGATCTGCTGTCAATAGTTGGAGATGGGCAAAATATTTAATGGTCTTGCATGTAGGCCAGGCCTTTTTACATATAATAACTGAAAGTTCTGTTTTGACAATATTGCAAGTTCAATAGGAATGCAAGTTAGATAAATAAAACTTAATTTTTTAACATGAATGTTTAATAATATAAATTCTTGTAATACACTCATTGCTATAAACAGTAGTTTATAGGCCTTATTTCCTTTTAGTAAAGAAGTATTAGATTTATAGTTGTGCATTTTACCTTCTTATGCATCAAATATGTGCTTCAAACTTTTTCTTGATTGAGACATGTTGATTTCTTCTTTCATTATTTGCAATATTTCCAAATTGCATTGTAATTTTTTACAACAATTTTTATACCTGTGTTATATTATTTTCTGTGGCAGTTCATTCCACTGTGGCAACCCCTGATAAATAAGGGACTAAGCCAGAGTAAAATGAATGGATGAATTATTTTCTGTAAAGCTGCTTCTGGCTATGACATGTTCACACCTAAATGGTTATAACTAAGAGATGTGTTTAAGGGATTATATGCAGCATTCTTCATTTATTCTCTTAGGAAAGGCAAGATCTTTTCTTAAGGTTCATATTTAGAGGGAAAATGTGCCTAATCCACTATAAAGCATGAGGCATTAGAATCAGTACTCAGTATTAACCGATAACCATGACAAGGAATCAGTACTCTGTATCAGCTGCAAAAATCCTGATTGGAGCATCCCTAGCTTTGACCCAACTTGGCTGTCAGTGCGGCAATACTCCCCCTGGCTGTACAAGACTGATATTGGAATGTTCTTCCAAAAGCCCATTAAGATACATTGCAGTGACAAAAGCTGTACACTTTAAAAATAAAAAAGATATAAAAATAAATGTCAATTTTTAGCTTGTATAGGTTGTACCGTTCAAATAATTGTTTTACTGCTAAAAGAAACAAAATAACACCATGACTCTTTGTGTTGGTGTCAATCTGAACAGCCGCACCGCACCCACAACCCCCCCCCCCCTCACCCTAATGCATGGTTTTATCTCCAACATCACTGATGTGAACTGTGAGTTTATTTAACAATATAACGAATGAAAGACCTTCTGACCTACTGTAAAGATGATTATAAATTGCTTTTTTAAACATGCCTATTCTGAAATATGAGAAATATATTTTTTACTATGATTCATTGTATGCACATGATATTTTAAGTTGTTATGCAGTCAATGAGTTTATAAGACTAAGGCTAATTCATTTTTTCATATACTTTAGAGACATGCCCCAGACTGAAGGTGGTAGATTGAATGTAGTATGTTGGCATTTTAAAAAGAAATTCAAAAATACAAGATGGTCCATGATGTTTATGCATTCAAAGAGTTTATTTTACAAAGAAATGAAAGAAATGTTTATTTCGTACACTGTAAGCCTGCTGACAGAGTGTCATATCCTATTGCATGGGGGCTAAAATAGAACGTACAGAGAGAATGAAAGGTATTCTGGGAAAGGTTACCATCAAAGATTCATACACTTGTCTCTTTTGAAGAGCTGCCTGTGAAGAAGACAGACGAGTGTTCTCTTCAATTTATACAAACTCCATTCAGTGAGCAGGGACTAACACCTTTTCAATTCAATTCATGTTAGCGCTTTTACAATGTAGATTGTGTCAAAGCAGCTTAACATAGCTTAACACCAAAAAAAATCTATCCAGTAATAACAGAAGGTCAAGTTCGCGAAACACATCGTTTTTGTGATATTAAAAAACATGTGCAATATTTTAAATTGGCTAACAAACGCTGTTGTTTTTCTTGCAAATAATTAAAAGGCAGCAGTTCTTGTCAAATTGTACTTCATTTTGTGCATTATGAAATACACATATAATACTTGATCTAATATTTGATTTATAATTAAACAGCTTGCTGAATAGCATCATCTACTTAAAGCCTCTCAACACTGAGTAAGATGTGTGATGTGGTAAACATTCCTGTAATGGCCTTGCACAAAGCCTTTTAAATAAAGTATTACCAACCAAAGCAAGTTCTGACTAAACAAGAATAGAATGCTGAGGATTTTTGTTGTGATGTGCTAATTGCAGGGCTTTATGCATCGTAAGTGGTTTTGTTTTCAAAGGAGGACGCCAGCTCTACGTTTTGAGGACCCCTTTTCAGAACATGACGAATAGCGCTATTTGCAAACTCTTTGCACCTGCTAAGCTGCTGGGTGTTTGGCCAACCCACCTGCAGAAAGCAAGTAAAATTTTTCATGACAAAGTCCCATGATTACCTAATACATATCACACAGATACAAATTCTACCATGGCAAAACATTACACAATTGCGAGCATTAAAGCAAGAGGAAGTGCAAAGCAGATTCTAACTTGTTGCCTCAGGAGGGGAGGCATTTCTATTGCCTTGGCAACTTGCCAGGGATGTGAAAATGTTTGAATGTGGGCTGCTGTGAATAAATGACATAACTGGACTAGTGTCAGTCTGAAGTGAAAGTGAATAAGGCTAAATGGTCATTTACTCTTCAAAAACAGACAATCTTCTGGAAAATGCTTAAAAGACAGTTACAGAAGGTTTTTTTTGTATTATTTTACTCAAATGATTGACTAGATATTTATTATTTCTCTAAGTATGATTTTATGTCTGGAAAGCCATACAGTGTTTATGCAAATTCATATTCTCTATGAATTAAGTTATCTATTTTAAATTAATTTATTTTTTTACCTTAAAATCAAGAGGTGACAGAGTGTGAGTTGTCACTGTGGAATCTACCATTATAAGATTATTTCTTCATTAATTTTCCTTCAGCTTAGTCCCTCTTATGCAAACTCAACAAAGAAATGCCAACTTGTCCAGCCAGGACTGGAATCAGTGACCCTCTTGCTGTGAGGCGACAGTACTAACCACTGTGCAGCATGTGGTTTTATATATAAATAGAATCATTTAATTTAACAAAACGATAATAAATACATAAGTTAATAAATAAATAAACAATGCCACATTCCGTGAAAGTTGCAGATTTCCCTAAAAATGAACCTGCAAATGTATTGAGAACACCATTCAAACATCCAATTGGTAAACACAAGTAGCCAAATAAATTTATCTTAGCAAACAATGCAAACAAATAAAAAAAGATTCAACTGAATCATTTATAATTAGTGCAATCATAAATATGACTTGTAAACAGATACGTTTCATTTTAGTTTGAAATAGTTGAAATAATTATACAAAATAATTTCTGTGACATTTTTTTATAACATGACCAAAAAACTAAACAAACAAAAAAACAGGTTATTTTAGATACTAAAATTCCCAATGAAGAGTTCAACTGGCCAGATAAGTAGACTATTAAATATTTTGTTCACAAATAACGAATAAAATCTTTGCATTATATTTTTTGTATGTAATAGAAATAGAAATGAATGAATTCACTAATGGATAAGCAAAGACGCGCGCGCACACACTCATACGTTTCACCCAGCAGCCTCTTGTTTGTGCTCGAGACCCTCCGCGCAGTTTCAGGTCGCGCGCTGCTCCATCATCACGAGAGCTCGTGACTGACCGGTTTCCTCGCGTAGGACTGTCAAAGCTCGAGCGGATGGCGCCTCCCCTTTTCCTCTGTGTGACCAACAATAACTCATCCGCTGTTTTGCACTGTGCGTTCACACTCAGAGAGGAGATGTGGTCAGGATAGATCTGCGCTCTTTTTCTTCGTGCACCATACTACGTTTTTTTTTTACTAAACGTATTGTTGCGTCCGTGTTTTTTTTTTTCCTTTTTCACGTTTTTCTTTTTGTAGTTTTATTTATTACAATGAAGGCCAGCGTGCCGGTTCGCCCTCATAAGCTTCCTTCTAGCTGCAGTCAGCTCTCCTTGCGTTATTTGTCGGAGAGCAGCCGATGCAAAATGGAAGATGAGGATCTTTTCTGTCTGCAGTACGACATGAACGACTGCTACAGCCGACTCAAACGCTTGGTGCCCACTATTCCGCAGGATAAGAAAGTCAGTAAAGTGGAAATCCTCCAGCATGTCATTGACTATATTCTGGACCTGCAGCTGGCGTTGGAAACGCACCCTGCGCTCCTGAAACAGACGAGCCCACCCGCTTCCACACGGACTCCACTCACACAAATCAACACAGAGCAGGTAAGCAGGACCCGAAACATTTAATTCGCTGTCACTAAATGCATTGCACTTAACACTGGGTGCGCAGCGAAGCGACATAGCGTATTTCATTGATCTGCATCAGACAAAATAGGATGCTGTAGATCAGACTTTGTTCTGGCTTTGATTTTCGCCAAAATGTTAAACCAATTTGTGTGTGCGTGTTAAGTTTTGTTCATTTATCGCATCTTTTGTGTAACCCACATATGCAAATGTATTGACCTATATTTGTATATCCTTTATAATATTATTATATTATACTCTACCTATATAGGCTACATAAATATTTATTGTATTTATTATCTTAGATGATCATCATTATTGTAAATGGCTCAGTGTAAAATGCCTTATTGATGGTCAATGTGGCTCTCATTGCCTCACTATTAGCCGCAGGAAGAATGAATGAAGCTGTTTCTTTTGGTTTCAGAGGACAACGGGTGTCAATAAGGAAGACTCACTTTTTTTGTGTCGCTGAAATTTTGCACACCGGTGAGTTCATGAAATTCAGTGAATTACATTTTTTTTTAAAAAAGGGCTAGTCATTATGCAAGGTCACATATACTAATATCTTAAATATTGATGAAAATCTAAATTGACTGGAGCACTTCGAGAAATGTTGTTGTTGTGCACATACTGCTTTAAATTCTTAATGTAGGAAATTTCCCTATCACATTTATTGTCACACATTTTAAAACATAAAATTGCTATTTATTATTAGTTGAAACAGCCATAATTTTCTAATTAAAATTATGCTCAAATTTACTTACAAAATCAGTAACTAATTTGACAGTTTCTTTTGATAAAAATGTAAAAGTACCTTAAATTATATTAAGTATTA
The DNA here is from genome assembly GCF_052040795.2 of Danio rerio. Lineage (NCBI taxonomy): Eukaryota > Metazoa > Chordata > Actinopteri > Cypriniformes > Danionidae > Danio > Danio rerio. The sequence goes on along the minus strand of NC_141036.1, from coordinate 10,340,358 downwards.
TAGTTAGCCTGTATAAGGACTAACACACAGGACCTAACTGAGCTGTCAGGATAATTGGGAAACATACTTTTAATAGAGCTGGCATTAGATGCAGCTAAATTTTTGATATAGCCATGACATTGATATTTACGTTGATAAAAGTAATCATCACAATATTACAATTATGTATCTTTGTATGAATGCTTTTTGTTCTTTCAAGCTTTTATTCAAATCTTTTTATTTAAGTTTTCCTCACTGGCTGGACTGTAACTGGATACTGGATGCTGGCAGATGCTCAAACCCAGCTGTGTTTTGTACAATAACTGTCCACTTTATGGTGGTTTCGTTAATGGGAGGTTAGGCAGTAGTTCTAAACTGAAGCGTCTGGGCCGATTGGCCTGCAGCTGTATGCTGGAGCATGCGAGTGTGAGGTTAAGTAGTCCAGGCGTGTGTAGCACTGCGCTGGTTGTTTGACCTGGTTTGATTCGGGTTGTTGATCGAGCATTCCCTGTTTTTTTGGTGGCGCCAGAAAGTCTGGAGCACACAGTTCACACACCCCTTCTATTCATTCCTTCTCACAGGTGCGCAAATGAACCCATCCAAAGCCAAGCCCAGCTTCACCAGGGAATGCAACACACATCTGGCCAATTACAGTGGAGCAGGACTGAAACTAATATCTAAATAAAATAAATAAATCACAATTTGTAAACATTTTGTGGTCAACTATCAAACATGCGATGATGCCAGTCCGATTTCTCATGTGGATTTGGACAGAGAATCTGTTCCCACACCATCTTTTTCTTTGGTATTTCTTTTTGAAGGCACCTAAGTAAAAAAAAAAAAAAGAACCTGGGTGTAAATTTACAGTCTCTAAAGCTTTACTAAAGAAAATGAAAATGTAAACATCTGACATATATTGTTAGGTGACGTGTGTTGACCAGGGATTTCCCTGCTGTTTAATATTGTACAAAGCTATACGTGTTGACTTGATGATGTACATAACATGCGCGATGTTCTATAACTGTATGTGTAAGAGAATATATGTTCAACCAGCCGATTTTAATCATTCTAAAATATTTTTTATCAAAAATGTTTTGTTCTGTAAATACTGTGTTTTCACATTAATGTAGTGAATGATTACATTATGTTCTGTGAATAAAGTCCTCACATCTTAAGTTTGCTTTTCCTTAGTTTTCTTTCTGGTAAATTAGTTATGAGCACAGCTACTTTACATATATATTAGACCATTTGACTGTTGTTATCATTTTTAACTATTACTTTTATTATTATATTGTGAGTATATTTGGAAACTCGTTACTTTTAAAGTGTTACTTGCCAAATGAATGCAATATTTCTTTATCAATTTTATAAATTATTTGAAATTGATACATGAGAAAATAACTTGCTGAGCTATTACCCAAATATTCTTAACAAATAGCACTGTTTGGATAGACGTTTCACAGTTTTGGCATTATCTTCAAGGAATGGAGAATGAAGGTAATTCCATAGCATGCTTTTGTGAACTGTGATATCAGTTCAGCCCGTATTATGTGCACCATATTGTTCCATTGCACTATTACTCAGTTAGAAGCTGAACATTTTAAATGGCTGCACTGGGTTCTCTTTATTTATTATATATATTTTTTTTTAATTTCTACCTTAGATGTACTAATTTGTATTTGTCTATTCTCATACAGAAGCACAACCTTTAAGTTTTTATAGAAATATTAATGTCTGTTAACACTATTCAGAATCACTTAAATTATCACTTTGTATTTAACACGTATGCACATTGATTTATAATGGGAAATTAAAAATGTCCCCAATCTTTTTTCTTCATCTACCTTTTTATTTGCTGTTTTATACTGTTTGCATTAAAGTAGTTAAACAGGTATCTCGAAAAAATGGTGATAACATTTATATTTGGAGTTTCCGAAGAATTCTTGAGACTTACACGGGTACAACAACAGTTTGTCTCATATGGGTGGATCTCTGCCAAAAAACCCATCCTTTTGTTTTGGAAGAAAAAAGAAGTTCCAAGTCTAAAATTATGGCTGACAGAGTTAACAGGTACACTACATCTGGAAAAAAACAGACATACCTTAATAGACAAAGTTCTGTTATTTGGCAAAATTTGGTCCCCTTTTATTTCCTTTTTACAAACTTGTAATTAATATGTTTACTATGCCTTTAGTACCTACGTTTATTGTTGGATAGCACTGGTGGGTGGTTGGTTGGGGGAATGCGTGTTTTTATTTATTTATTTATTTATTTTATTATTATTATTTTATTAGTAGTATTAGGTAATTATAATTTTCATGACTTTTGTTGTTGTTGTTTCCAATAATTATTTTATTTTATTTACTTTTTAAATCTTTAATTGTTTGAATGCAAGTTTGATGTTTATGTCTACAAAAAGTGTATTTTCAAGTAAATGTCAGTGAAAATTTCTGATGATAAAAATATTGAAACCAAAAATGGTGATAACATCACAAAATATTGTAGTTCAGTTTCTGATTTCCTGATTTAACAAGTTTATTTACAACATGTCTTATTTAAACCTACGTAAAGGATCTTTTATTAACTTTAATAAAAAATTCTTTGATTGTGCTCCCTATGGACAGATCTAATCTTTAAAATAAAGCTAAAGTAAATTAAATTACAAACCTAAAAACATGTCAGAGTTGTTATGCAGATTTTGCTGGTTCTACATTTGATATATGCTAATGCTGTTTGCAATGTAAAATTGATTCAAAGGAAAACCCTAAGCACTTTTTTGCACACTCTCCCACTCTCTTTCTATCCTTGTCAAGGTTAAAAATAATAGACCTTGTTGATGTGCATTGGATATTGTAGATATCGCCTGCAGATTTCCAGAATCTCCTAACATGCTCTGAAGTCAAAGCATCGCATGTTCTGAGATTCTCAGGTTTTGTGATTCTCAGCTATTTTCAGAAAAGGTCAGGCAAATTATAAGAAAAAAATACATAAAGACCCGCTGCCACCGTACACACTAATAGAGCCTCCTAAGGGCCCTCATTCCCCGCAGGTACAACTGTGTTGCTACTGCATACAAAACTAGCATTCTGTGTACGTCATTCAGGAGTAACGCAAACACCAACAATGGAAATACCCACACCTCCCCAAGCATACTTTTATTATGAACTACTTTTCAGTTAAACAGAATACTTAAATGATATGGTAACACTTCAAAGTCTCATTTGTGAACTAAAACTGAGCAGTTAATTTGTGCATTCTTACTGTATTAACCTTTATATATATTAACCAATTATATATACACACACACATATATATATATATATATATATATATATATATATATATATATATATATATATATGTGTGTGTGTGTGTGTGTGTGTGTGTGTGTATATATATATATATATATATATATATATGTGTGTGTGTGTGTGTGTGTGTGTGTGTGTGTGTGTATATATATATATATATATATATATATATATATATATATATATATATATATTAACCTTTAGTTTAATAAATAATAAATGATTAAGGGGAGCATGGTAGCTCAGTGGTTAACATCAAGAAGGTTGATGGCGTTGGCCAGGAGGCATTTCTGTGTGAATTTTGCATGTTTTCATCCTGGCATGGGTTTCCTCCAGGTGCTCAGTATCATAGTGTGGCCGCAGTGTGTGTGTGTGAATGAAAGAGTGTATGGGTGTTTCCCGGTTCTGGGTTGTGGCTAGAAGGACACCCGCCACACAAAACACATGCCAGACTAAGCCGAAGGATAAGTAAGTGATTGATTGATTACACCCTAACTTAAATGAACTCTGCATTAATCAGGAGTTAAATGTATAATAATTGCATGGTAGGTAACATTAATAAACAAAGGGTAAATTTTAACAATTTAATTTATCAATTTGATAATTTTAGACAGTCATATTACTTCCCTCAGTCATTTTTCATAATTGTGTTTGCCTGCATTCTCTTTGTTTGATTGTACACCTCGGTGCTGTTCTCAGGTGGGGCCTTGCCTGGCTCTAAGCAGAAAAGAAGGTTACTGTGGGGAATCATCCCATCCTGTTTGATAAGAATAAGCCTCCGTGTTGAGTTGGTCAAACTCAACAGTGTAGCAGTCAAACAAGGATCAGTGGTCTGGAAATGTTTTTGGCCAACAGGGTTGTTATCAAAACAAGCAGCTTGAGCAGGTGTTGTAAAATTGCAATTGTTTGAACAGGTGTGAAACAGAATGACACTGTATGTATGCATATGGGTAAAAGCGTGTGTGCACATCTGTGTTTTAAACTGTATTAAATCATTTTGAAAAACAGCAGGCCAATGTATTAAGTAATATGTTTTAGAATAATAATAGGGCTTAAGAGTTTATTAAAAAGAAGTATTATTGCAATATTTATATCTCAGAGAGCTGCTATAGATTATCTTAATTTTTTGTTGATTTAGGTGCATACAGTTGTGTTCATCATTCATAGATTGCTTGACCAATCAGTCAAACTTACTATTTTTACTATTACTATTAAAAACTGACTATTTTTCCCCTGTAGGTGCAATTATGCTATTGCATAAATTAGGCCCAAAGGTAAACCAGGTGCCTCAGATCACAGAGCTGAAAGAAAGTACTAATGGTGAGAGAAGAGACAAGTGGGGTAAATGACAGCCCATAATAATCAGTATATCTGCCATGGATTTCAGTCATCGGTTATGTTTTTATTGCCTAAATGTTTGACGTAGTTTTAGCCAGATTTAGACTTACTTAGATTATGGAAATGTCTGTTACCTTTTTCAATAAAAAATGTGAGAGCATTTTTTTTCAATATCAATACCTTATATATTCAATATCTACCCAAACAAGACTATACACAAGCATAAAATGTGTTATTTCTAATAAATGTTTTTAATAACTTGTACTGATGGTACAAATTTTAGGTTATTTCATATAAACATATTGTAATAATAGAAAAAAATGACAGTGGGTAAATACAAAACACAAACACATTTGCATGAGTTTAAGTTTTGTGAAATGGAAAATTATGAACTAACCATGTTTTAAAATATATATATATGTGTGTGTGTTTTAAACATTTTTGACATTCGCTATTGTAACAGAGGCCATCTAGTGTGTGCTGTGCAGGTAAACTTCACTCCTCTGACCTCTAAAGGTGCTCTAGTGACAGACGCCAGAGGCCATGGTCTTTAGCCTCCTTGGTAGAGCAACCGACTTCCATGCGGAAAGTCGCCAGTCCAATACCAGCTTGGAGCGGGTTGGGTGGTGTAGGACCGGTGGGGGTTGGACAATGTAACTGAAACACTGAACATTTTAGTGTGGGCGGTTTATTGGCTTAATTTGACCAGCCTGGTGGCCATTCTTTATTGCTTTACCAGTAAGAGCACATTGTGCAGGTTTATTTGTAGAGTAATAGCACAGTTGTGCTTAAAATATTGCAATGCTCACAAAATTATGGGTGACATATCAGAGTTAAAAAAAGAGACAAATTGTTGAGTCTCTCTAGCACATCTTTGACCAAGACAGAAAGTCTTTCTGATGTATTAAGAGCTACAGTAACCAAAGTAATGTCAGCATATCATTAAGAAGAACGAATCACATCCAACAGGCACCAGAAGAAGAAGTCATGTTCGGGTGCTAACCTTGACTGTATGCAAAAAAAGCATAAATCCACAGCTGCCAAGCTCACTGCAGAATTAAATGCGCACCTCAACTCTTCTGTTTCCACCAAAAATGTTTGTTGGAAGCTCACAGGGTCGATATAAATGTCTGTGCATCTCTAGCCGAACTTTTGGTCACTCGTGCAAATGCCAAACGTTGGTTTCAAAAATCTTGTGTCTTTTCCACATTTTGGAGCGTTATGATGTGGAGAAGCCGCAGAGAAGCATACCACCCTCACTGTTGCATGACCAGAGTATCAGTGATGGTTTGGGCTGCAACATCATAGGCAAGTGCTAGATGTGCACATCACTGCCAAGGACTATACTGAACCATTCTGAAGGAACATGTGCACCCAATGGTTCAAACAATGTATCCTGAAAGTGGTGCCTCGTATCAAGATGATAATGGACCAATACACCAGGCAAAACTGGTGACAAAGTGGTTTGATTAACATGGAAGTAAAGTTGAACATCTCCCATGGCCTGCATAGTCACCAGATCTAAATATTATTGAGCCACTTTGGGGTGTTTTGAAGAAGAGAGTCAGGAAATGTTTTCTTCCAGTGCGAGCAGAATGGCTAAAAATCCCTCTGGCCACTGTGTAGAGCTTGTATCGATCATTTCCAATCCATGCTGTATTAGCTGCAAAAGGAAGCCCTACAGCATACTAATGAAATATTGTGGTCTAAAACCAGGCGTTTCAGTTTCATTGTCCAACTCCTGTACATTGTTGATTTTATGGACTAAATGTTTTGATCACAGACAACAGTTACTAAATTTTATTCTTATTTCATACATTAATAGTATTAACATGCTACTATTAGTATTATTAGTATATTAGTATTAGTAAGCTGTTGTAGTAACATTTATTATTTTCTTTTGATGTATTTATTTACTAAAGATAGAGTGGCTACAAATATGGAAACTGTCTTTTGGGAACCTAATTTTTAAAAATGTGTAGTTCCATAAAATGTGAAGCAGCCATTTAAACTATTAGCACCCTCTTTTGCATCAAAACCATCTTACAAGACTAAAAACACTTGAATATTTTGTCTCCATTTTATGGTCATCAAAGGGCTTCATTCCCTTTCCTCCCGCTCCCTTGACCCCCCACAGAGAAAAATGGACAGGGAGAGATGAAGCGAGCAAGCAGAACACGTCTGGTCCTGAACAGCACCTGATTACAGGCTAATAGCCTCAGAGTGATTGAACATCTTGAGCTTCTGGCTAATTGGTGCTATTTAAAGTAGCTATTAGCACACAATGGCAGTCACTTGCTCATAAACAAAGACAAGATTTGGCCTCTCAAACTATGGAAGGATGGGACATTATTTAAATTTAAAAAGATAAGCAGTGCTAATCTATCCTTATTGGTTTGGTTTGGAATATATGAAACAAAATGATATAGAAATACACTGTTTTTGTGTTGGTGCACTGCAAAAAATGCCTTTCTTGCTTAGATTTTTTGTCTTGTTTCTAGTCCAAACATCTAAAAATTTCTAAATTAAGAAGAATTTTCTAGACAAGAAAAACTAATTGTCTTGTTTTCAGAAATATTATGCCAATATTAAGTGAGTTTTTCCTTAAAACAAGTTAAAAAATCTGCCAATGGGGTAAGCAAAATAATCTTACGTCAAAAGAAAAAAACAAGATTAATTTGCTTACCCCATTGGCAGATTATTTTGCTTGTTTTAAGGAAAAACTCCCTTAATATTGGCATATTATTTCACAAAACAAGATAATATGCTTTGCTCGTCTAGAAAATGCTTCTTAATATAAGAAATTTTAGATATTTAGACTAGAAACAAGACAAAAAATCTAAGCAAGAAAAGCATTTTTTGCAGTGTGTCTCTCTGTTTTTGCACTTGTGTTCTAGAATGAGAGTGTGTATTTGCAATCTCTGAGGTTGATATATGTTTTGTAATACTTGGTACAACTCAAAAACTCTTGATTCGTTTTAGATGTGTATGAGTTTTTCGAAATAAAGAATATAGATTTTGAATCTGTCATTATGCAGAAGCATGTGGAAGCACTTGCTAGCCTGATTGTTAGTAGGCTAAAATAAGTTTATTCTGCAGGCATGTCTGGAACACCTCATTCATTCAAAAATCAGGTTTCCTTATTGTGCCAGGCAGTAGAATAATCATACAGCAGAGAAGAAAATGAAGAGAGAAAATGGGAAGGCAAATGATTAGAAAAAAAAAATTCAAGAACATAAAATACAACATAATGAACGAGAAAAGGCTTGGGGAAATTCGTTGCCAGCATTGAGGTCCTGAGAGACAGAGAATGAATGACAGAAATGAGCCCTGTAAAGCATGCCAGGCCTTCGCCTCTTATTCAAATGGCTCCTCCCCCATTCACCCTCTATCCCTTGAGAATGAGTGATTAGAGAAGAGGGTGAGGGATCTGGATCACTGCTGTCAGGAAAGGACACCAGCCGTGCTAGAGGAACACGACCCTGAGGTGGAATGATCACACAGGCAATATGTCACAGCAAATGCCGGTGCAGGGTGCCAGGGCCACATCCACAGGTTTCCTGGCACACAGACACCTGGCACTATGCTCATAGGCTGGCTGATTATGCTTGACATGAAAGGGCTGAACCACTTGTGATGGCGTGGATGTATATGTAATGCTTAGCATACATGACTACACCCGGAGAGATTTCTTAGAAAAATCACCCATGTCACATTTAAATGAATATTTTATATTGAATCATATACAATGAGACTTGGTTTATTATTATATTCAAAAAATATTACATGAATTCAACAAATAAAGGATTACGCCAAAGATATCTCATAGCAGTTTGTAGCTTTTTGATTTAGCTGCAATTTTCATATTAAATTAGAATGATTTGCTCATCCTCCGATGAGGGCTAATGTTTATGGTGGGTTCTGGGGGCATGCCTCCTTTTAAAAATCACACATTTTTATACAAATAAACTCATGAATAGGGCATAGATTTGCTTTTGATTTCCTAGTTTAACCCTATCCTGAAATGTTAAAGGGCTATGAAACCCCCTTGTTTCAGCAGGTTGTTTTCACACCTCTACTTCGGAAAAAGTCAGAAAAGTGTCCAGCTTTGTTTAGGGGGAGTGTCGGAGGAAGAAAAGAGGCATGGTGTGGGAGTGTCTATTTGGGCGTGCTGACTTTAGAGTCAAAACACACACACAGGGGACAAAGTGACTGTGTTTACATGGACATCTGTAGTCGAATTATTTGCCAAAATTATTAAATGGTGGACTTTAACTGCAGTTTGGCTCTTTTATTCAGGGAATTCATTCATGTCCCTCGCGACAAACGAGATATTTGATTCGAGGAGCTGCTCTAAGCGTGTATTTTTCATGCAATGTTTGATACCGCACGGCGAATGAGAGAAAAAAAAACTCTGCATTTCCCGGAAACTTAGATGCACACGGCAGGTAGCGTCAGAAAGCCGCGTGTGTTATTCCGGTCGCTAAATGCGGTGAAAATCCTACACGAGGTTAAAGTTTGGTTGTAGTGCTAACATGTTTACACTCGGTGCAATAGTTAACTTAGTTCGATACGACAAACTGAATAAACAAAGAGCACTGGTCGCTCACTTACCAAATCTGTAGAGACAGGACAATCACCAGCAACTAGAGCCGCGTCTTTATGAAGAGGAGACTAACGTTACAAGCGAATCCAGATTTCAGCGTTTGCAGATGAGAACAGCTCTCAGGTAAACAATGTTCCTCCTTAGACACGTAAGTTATTAAGAGCGCGCTGATTGGTTTGTACCAAGCCTTACTCATGCATTAATGCATCACACTGTAAGACATAATAAGACACACTCTGGCACAGACGCCCAGTCTGCACGCTGGAATACAACGCTATTATGTCATGGTCGTGACGCAGCTTCAAAAATTTGTTTCAAACCGGAAGTACGAATTTGCTTGAAATAACGCAAAAACAACCAATTTACACTTTTTAGTGAATATAGGTGTCCTAATAGTGTTTTTAGCAGTGTGGGACACATATACGACTGTCAACAGCTCAAAAATTGTGTTTTGGTGTTTCGTGACCCTTTAAAGCAATGTCTAATTGACAAAGATGCAGTTTATTAAAGGGGTGGTCCACTACGACATCATATTTTAAACTTTAGTTGATGTGTAATGTAGCTGTGTGAACACAAACAACATCTCTGGATGTAATACGCTCAAAGTTAAATGCAAAGGGAGACATTGGCTTGACAGAGTTAAGTTAGCGAAGCCTACAGCAAATGAAGTTTGGGTACTACAAAAAAATACATTCGGGTTAATAATGTCATAAACCCTTCATGTTACGCACCTACACCCCGCGCAGCAAAGAGGCGTGGCCAGAGGTGCTGTAATGTTTTAATAGAGACATTTTCTGGTGATGTGGAGCTAATCTGCAAATCACAGCACATTATGTTAGCTGACCAATCAGAGCCTCTTGAGGGCGGGTCTTCAGAGGAACTAGGAAATATGACAGTCGTTTTAATGTAAGCTGAGTAGCTGTATATAATCAAAGTAAGATATATGAAAAAAATGATGTGATTTTCTACAAATGAAGCATGAGCACACATTGCTTTGCATCTTATAAACACAACACACTCTGGACCACGCCTTTAAAGACTTCCACTTACTGAGAGTTTATGTGCATAATCACTCAGTTCTGCCTCTGAATACATTTTTGCAAGTATATAGCCATTTATACATGCACCTTAAGCTAAAAGATGACTTCACACGTCCATGTAACCAGAACAGCACACTTTCAATGTTATGCTTTTAAAAACGTTACTAAAAATAACAATAAATCAAGCACGTCTCATGCTGCAAAAGTAAATAAACATGATTTTACTTTGCAAAGAATGAATGCAGAATTCTGGAAAGGGGGAGGCATATGAGGGAATTACTATTTTATCTTGATTGTTTTTTTTTTTCCATGACCTTTGTGGAGGCCAAAATCAAAACTAAATTTTGGTCAGTTGCACAGCCATGGTTACTATTATGCTGGACTTGAAACAATCTTGACTTCAGGGGACTCACACTTTTTGTTGAAAAATAGCGAAAAGTCCACAACTCACCGGACTTTTGCACAGTAAGCCTGACAGGAAAATTTCACACAGTACCGGAGGAGCCAGGGCCGGAGTGGAACTCCTTTTCAGCCCTGGAGTTTCAAGCCTCAGACCGGCCCACCTCAATTCACGACTAACTATATTAATATAATGACATTTGCAATTCAGTTTCTAATTACACTATTACGTCTTTTTTTTTTTTAGAAAACAGCTGCTTTAGAACTTCAAATGTTCAACAACCCTAACAGTATTATGTCTTAAAAAAATGAAAAAAAAAAATTAAATACTCAGACCAGGATCCACAGTGTCATAACCTAACGTGCTAACCACTGGTCCACAATAGCTGTGCATGATAAGGTGGCACGTCTAAAATATATCATCATTAACCAGGCTGCGAGAAAATAGATAGAAAGAGCAGAGCTGCGGTAAAATAATTAATAGGAAGACTGTGGTCAAGTAAAAAAAAAATAAAAATTTAAAAAGTGTGACTGCTGAGAGCAACAGATTCTGGAGCTAGGGACACGGCCCTCGCGGCCAAAAAAACGGACCGGCCCACCGGGAATTCTCCCGGTCCTCCCGATTAGCCAATCCGGGCCTGGTAGGAGCCTTCACTTAACAGCAGGGATAGGCACAGCCAATTATATACAGTATGTGTTTGGGGGAGGTAGCGTTCAGGTAGTGATTGTGATTTAACCCTTTCTGTACATCTACTTAAGAGCTGACAGATCATTATTTTAATTTGGAAAAAATTAAAATATTGGTTGGAACATTTCAGTAATTGGTGGGAACACTTCATCTTCGTCCATGCTAATTTACACCATTGATAGGAATTAGCCTCTTTTCTGGCAATACGTAAAATATTTACACATCCTTATGAGCTCAGCCTGGTTATGCTGACATCTGACACCCCCACACCAAGGAAGACCCTGTGCCATGGTTACCATGGTAAAATTGGGGATTAGGGATTATGTATTAGGGAGATGTATAACCTAAAAGGAATGTGTACATTCACTTTGGAACAACACTTTCTGCACCCTGCATTGTAGTGCTGTTTGTTCTGTGTGTAATGGATCTGTGTTTGCTTGTTGCTGTTGGATGATGGCAACAGACAACCAATCAGATATTGAGCTATAAGGCTTGTGTCATGTCAGTAAAGGTAAGTGGTAAACAGCAGCCAGTGAGAGAAATTTAAGAAAGATTGAAAGTGTGCCAGGTCAGTGATGCTGATAGAGGAAATCATTCTGATACATGGCGCCACCCTTAGGATACAATGTTTGAACCATTATGTGCACTTGGTCCTCCAGAATGGTTTGGTAGACCTTGGTGATGTGGCCATCTAGCTCAAGTATATTGGGCCTAGGGAATGCCATGATATTGCAGCCCAAAACACCATTGATCCAGTTGAAGTCAGAATTATTAGCCCCCACTCCCCCCTTTCATTTTTCTTTTTTTAATATCTCCCAAATTATGTTTAACAGAGCAAGGAAATTTTCACAGTATGTCTGATAATATTTTTTCTTCTGGAGAAAGTCTTATTTGTTTTATTTCGGCTAGAATAAAAGTAGTTTTTAATTTTTTAAAAACCATTTTAAGGACAAAATTATTAGCCCCTTAATGGTATATTTTCTTTCGATAGTCTACAGAATAAACCATCCTTATACAATAGCTTGCCTAATTACCATAACCTGCCTAGTTAACCTAATTAACCTAGTTAAGCCTTTAAATGTCACTTTAAGCTGTATAGAAGTGTCTTGAAAAATATCTAGTCAAATATTATTTACTGTCATCATGGCAAAAATAAAATAAATCAGTTATTAGAAACGAGTTTTTAAAGTTATTATGTTTAGAAATGTATTGAAAAAATCTACCCTCCGTTAAACAGAAATTGGGAAAAAAAAAAAAATAGAAGGTCTAATAATTCAGGGGGGCTATTAATTCTGACTTCAACTGTATATGTAAATATAGCCTCGGCTGGGTCAGTTGGTGTTTCTGTGTGGAGTTTGCATGTTTTTCCCACATTCGCGTGGGTTTCTTCTGGGTGCTCCGATTTTCCTCACAGTCTAAAGACATGTGGTATAGGTGAATTGGTCCGTAGTGTATGAGTGTGTGTAAATGTTTCCCAGAGATGGGTTTCAGCTGGAAGGGCATCTGCTGCGTAAAACATATGCTGGATAAGTTGGTGGTTCATTCCACTGTGGCAACCCCAGATTAATAAAGGGACAAAGCCAAAAAAAAAGAATGAATGAATAAATTGTCCATAGTGTATTATTATTGATTTTTTTTTTTTTACAGGACTCAACATTCATTTTTAGTTTTAAAGTAACCAGCCACTCTGCATTTTCACTAGCCACAATTTTATTGTAAGGTAAATACATTTAATATGCTTAAATTTCACTTAAATTCTAAAATATTTCATTTTAAATAATTTTAAATTGATTATGGCTACCCAAATTATAATATGCATGACATACCAGCTGGTACATTTGAAGTGGATCAATTATTTTCACAGTATTTCCTATATTATTTCTATAAATAATAATATAATTCTTTTACAACCCCAAATCAGAGGAAGTTGGGACAGTATGTCCCAAACAATTGAAAATAGAATAATAGAAAATGCAAAAAAAAAAAGTAAGTGATCACTAAAATTACCTTTACTTGTATTTCATTGGAATGCAACAAATATTATTGTTAAACAAATAGTATTTTTAATAAGTATTATATTAGTCAGTACTGAAGCCAAATCTGGAAAAAAAACATAATTACGGTCAAAAGATTTGTAGTAATTTATGGTGCTCCGGTTTCCCCCACAAGTCCAAAGACATACACTTTAGGTGAATTGGGTAAGCTATATTTCCCGTATGTATGTGAATGATTGTGGGGCATCCACTGTGTAAAACATATGCTGGATAAGTTGGCAGTTAATTTTGCTGTGGCGACCCCAGAATAATAAAGGGACTAAAGAAAATGAATGAATGCATGTTAAAAAAGGGCAAAATTGAAGAGAAATAAATAATATATAAAATTTAGTTAAAATTTTGGAATTTGTATATTTTTTTAATTTCACGAGTTTAAATGTATTATATTTTTATTTATAAAGATGTTATGTGATTAAAATATATTTTTTAATAAATATATCAGTTAAAATAATCTGTTGTGTTCAAATGCACCAAAATATATGACCTTAATTCACTGAGAAATGGATGAAAATATTCATTTTCAACGTGTACTCAGGTGGTTCATTCCGCTGTGGTGACCCCCGATGAATAAACTGGACTAAGCTGAAAGAAAATTAATGAATGATGATGTACTCATTTATACTGAGCACTTTATATGTTTTACTTGATCCTCAATAAATATTTATTCTCATGATCAAGTAGAGAATGACTCTGCTACTTTATTTTGTTTAACTGACAAAATGAAGCAAACAATTTAAAAAAATGTCTTTATTGTAACTTTCAAAAAATGTAAATACATCCTTGTTAAATAAAAAATGCATTTATTTGAAAAAAGTAAAAACATCAATCAAACAAAGAATAAAACCCCAAACAAATAAATAAATCTAAAGGCCGGCTCACACTGTGTGTTGAAAAGTTTTATGGATTTAATTGTAGTTTAGGGTTGATTGACAGCTATACCTTAGTCCCGCCCCCAGAGACTGACGCAATTTATAGTTTCGCTTTAGTGCTACAGAGGGCTCCTGAGAGGCTTTCGAGTCGCCAGATGCATCGCAGCCAAGGCTATGAGTGTGCGTAACTTTTAAAGTAAGTTTATTTCCAAATTCCAACATAAATGTTCATGAACCTGCCATGCTTGCATTGTTGTTTAGAGTTTGCACTCGCCGGTTGGACGTGTCATATGCCATATTGCATGTGGATTGAGCTAATGCTAGCAAAGGAATGTTTATCATTTGTGCACAAGGCGCCGACGCACGTTGTATTAAAGAGTTGTTGATAAATAAGTAATAAATATGTTTGAGTCTTATACCATATATACAGTATCTGCATTGTATAGTTGCTATTTAAACAATGTCAGTGAAATTTGCAGTTATTGTGAGCCTAATTTTTTGAGAAGTGCAGTAATTATGTAAACATTTTTTAGCAACATATTCTGATCTAATATTTCATCTGTAAATTGATGTTATTTATCATGTCATTGTAAACTGATTATATCTTTAGTGTTTATTGTAAAAACCACACACATGGATACTTAAATTAATCCATTAAATACCTCTGACTGGACTTCTGGATTATGTGCATTCTTACCGATGCCCGTAATAATCCCAATCAAGTCTGAACTAGTGAATACAGTTCAAACCCTATCAAACACTATGTGATTTTTTTTAATCCTGAACAATTGTAGCATGTCAGACTGCACGAACATGACTCCCATGTCACACTGTAAGATCTCAGCTGTCATAAAGTCAGACTGAACAACAATGAAGATGCGATAAACACAAAAGAAAACGCCCCTGGAGTGAGGGTAGATGAGCTGCCACATAAGCCGTGTCATCTCTCTATCTGCCTGTTTGTCTGAATCTCCTCCTCTATTTCTCGCTCCATCTTTATCTCATTAGCATTAGGGAAATTAAAGATGCCTAAAACTGGCAGCAACCGTAATGAAAAATGAGCTTCACTCAGCCACCAATCTTTCATTTAGCAGTTTAATAAGACCATACAGTGTTTGGAGAAAATGGCAAAATTTAGTTCTTCTCAAAGGTCTTTACTATGTGTTTTTCATCATCTTCTTGTCAGTGATGTATTACTTTTAACCACCTTGTTTAACATTGTAAAACAAGTGGTTTTCCCAACGACATCTTAAAGGGTCTGTGTTGTTTATATCTGTCACAGAAGAGGTTGGAAGCAGAGACATTATATAAAGACAATAGGAGAGCAGAGACACAGTGAAGGGATGATAGGGGGGTTGTAAATCGGGCTGTGGAAGATAGTGGGGTAACCAAACTTACACACAGGGACAAGACGAGGACCAGTTGGGGAAACCAGGAGCAATTGATACTAGGAGGAACACTGAGGATACTGGAATTCTTGGGAAGTCAGATTGAGGGTCTTGAGACGGGCGGGAGAGGGAGAGTGGAATTGCCACAGACACACAATGGGGAGAGCATGAGGACCAGACATGGAACCAGGAGACATTAACAATAGATGAAACATGACAGACAGAAGATCACAGGTAACAAAAAAGGTAAATAACTTTAGAGCTGGGGTAAATACACTAACTGTGTAGGGAGAATAGGTCCTTCTGGATGGCGATGAGGCCAGATCATGAGTGGAGCGAGAGTGCACTATTTATGGGGCTGTGGTGAAGAACAGTGATGAGGGGCAGGTATAAAGCTAATCAGTGCACTGGTGATGGTGCTCGGGTGAAGGAGAAGCCTGGGCCTCAGTGATCTTGCGTCCTCATGTTCTCCTATAACGTCTTTATCATCCGCCGAAGTTCAATTCCAAAACTCGAGACTGCAAGAATGGAGGACCCGTGAAAGGACCTGGTTGTGTTCTTGATATTGTGGATGCACCGCTGCACACTGAACTCGCTCTAGAGGTTTATTATTAAAGTTCAGAGATAGAACTTATTTACCTCGGGAGCTTCCCTAAGTGAGAGGGTGAATGTAAACATTGCCATGAAAATTAAGGCATAAAAACATTAAGAGTGTTTATTTGTTAAAAATCTGTTTTATTTGTATTGTGCAATGTATATTTGTAAAGTCTTTATGCATAGTATATATTGTGAAATGGGGTAAAACAATACATTGTTGTATAAATGCTGTAATGTTTAAATCATTGTTGGTTAAAGATGCATGATGGTCGTTACCATCCGGAAGAACGCAGCATCTCATTTCTCAGAGGACGCATTCTCTGTTCTCGCGGTCTCCCAAGTTCGTTCTTCTGATGTGAGCTGGCAAGACCGGTCTTCACAAGAACATCCATTCTCTGCGTTCTTGGAATTGAGAAACAGCCCTGGTCTGACTGTGACAATATCCTCCTGAATAAGCAAATTTTGATGTTAGAGGGGATTGTAGCAGTTTTGGTGCATGTGTCTTTAAAGAGCTGGTTTGCCCCACCTACCATTCCCACGTGTGCATCTGCACCACGTCAGATAAACAGTCAAGTATAAAAAATACCAAGTGAGGTTCATTCATTTTCTTTTCGGCTTAGTCCCTTTATTAAAGGGTTATGACACTCTCCACTTTCGGTTCAGGTCTACCTTAGAATTTTTTCAAAAGATGCATCATAATGCGCGTGGAGCTCCGCGAGCAAAAGGCAGGAGTGGCCAGCAGAGTAGGGGAGAAGGAGGGGAGCGAACAACTGTTGTCAGTTAGCTCACAAAATGAGACACAAACCGTGAGGAGATGCATGATTTTATAGTTTACAAAGTTAAAATGTAAAGAAATAAACAGAAATTTAATGCCTTGCAACATTTGTTATTCGTAATTTCATATACACATGACCACAATTTATATCATTATAAAGATAATCGTGTTCATATAAACACTATAAATGAGGACTTTTCCCTCAATCCCCTGGTCTGAATGCAGACTCAGTGCAGCAGGTCCCTTGCCCTGTCTATTTTAACCATTAGCCCTGTTGGTGATCTGGAGGATTTAGGCGAATGTCTAAATGTGAACAAACTCCTGATAAAAGACAATGTCTGCCATTCTCCAATTCTCCTACTGCTCTCCTGACAAAATGCTTGCTGCACACAAACAGCTTTGCTGTATCAGCCCTGACAGCATAGCGGGGAAAAACATGCAACAAACCCCGTGGATCATGGAAATAAGCACATATGACTCTTTATGAGCAGCTAAATACTGTGTGCCGTGGGTCCGTGTCTCACAGCTTGGCACTGGCAGGTCTGCCTTGCCTTCGGAGAGCACATGCTCTCATGAATAATTAAGAAGCAGGCTTTTCTCATAGGATGAGAAAACTCCGCTATGAATAATAATGGGAAACCGACGCGTCATCTTTGCACTTGCAGTTTTGCGCTACATCGCCGATTTTGATCCGCACCAAAAATCATTTTAAACCCGGAAGCTGAAATTAGCTGACAAAAGCTTAAAATTATCCAGTTTTTAATAGCTAATAGGTGCTAACATTGTCCTTACTGATGCTCAACACACACAAATCTGTTAAAATCTCAAAAAAAAGTACTCGAGATTTCGTGAACCTTTAATCTGGGGTTACCATACTGGAATAAACTGCCAATTTATCCAGCATATGTTTTACGCAGCTTATGCCCTTCTAGCCACAACCCAACACTGGGAAACACCCATACACTCTTGCATTCACACACATACTGTACACTACGGCCAATTTAGCTTATCCAATTCACCTGTACTGCATGTCTTTAAACTGTGGGTGACACCGAAGCACACAAAGGTAACCAACGCAAACATGGGGAGAACATGCAAACTCCACACAAAAATGCCATCTGACCCAGCTGGGGCTCGAACCAGCAACCTTCTTGCTGTGAAGCGATCGTACCACCCACTGCACTACTGCGATGCTACTAAGTAGGGTTGTTTGATGTATTTGTTGAGGAGCTTATTCAAGCTTTTCTGCAATGATAAGTCACACACAAATGCCATTACAAAGTTTGCAATACACACATGCACACATGTTTAACTTTGCACTATTTTTGCACATCTACTTGCAGCAAATGTTACAGGATACATGTTAATACTCACTGCTGGATGTCCATTAAGCTACTGTACAAAACACAGATTCAATATCCACAAACAAGGAATATTTTCTCCCCAAGCACTTGCTCATCTGACATAATCTATAATAATACCATTTATTTTGTTATTATTTTTAATATATATATTTTTTAAATAAGCCTTCTATTCACAGTAAGAATGATATTATAAAGCTCTAAATGCATGGTCTTAAACGCACAGCAGGTGTACAAACCCACATTTGTTATTTTAAGAATGAGAAAAATGTGTTCTGAATGGGGTTATCCTTGTTCTCCTAATGAATGTGTTTTGAGCATAATGTGCATTAAACCAATCAGTGTTTCATTTCCCATACCCTTTAAGAGCATATTACGGTTGTGCGATGGAGGATTCTCTATTTACATCTCAGTATTTTTCTGAGAAAAACATGCATGGGGTTATAGCATGCAAGACCATCATCTACAAAATGAGCCAGATTCCACTAAAGCCGCTGGAGGTGAAGAAGGTGTGGGAGGAGGTACTGGTGACTGTGTCGTCATCTGCCATCTCAGGAACAACTGTGCAATGTCAGTTGTTCCTGAGGGAAAAATCTACAATCATGTCGGAAAATGGTGAAAAAAGCTCACCACTAATTTACCTAGCTGCTTCTAATTTAATATATTCCAAAGTAATGCATTTTTAATTAAAGAACCAAAAACTCTATTTGTACAAAACATTCAGGGTACTTATGAAAATATTTTATATAACCATCAACAGTCATAAAATAAATTAGCCTGAAATATGATGCAGCTTCACTGGCTGAAGATTTTGCAGCCGGGTGGTGGTGGAGCAACCATCTTCAAAGTTGGAAAGGAGGAAATGTGTGGTGACTCAGAGCATGATGCAGGAACACCATCCATGACCACACTGTGCTCTGCTCCATCCGGATGTTACCGATATCCTGCCATGGTGCTTTCTTCTGTCCGCAAATGCTAGGAGGAGGAAGAAAAAATAAATAAAGTAACAGAAGAAAAAAATTGTTAAATGTGTCTTTTTTATCTTTGATTTTCTGAAATGTGTTTTTTTGTGTGATGTATCAAGAGCAGTGTTGGGCAAGCTACTTGAAAAATGTAGTGAGCTTAGCTATTAGCTACTCTACTTAAAATGTAGCTTTACTACACAAAAAGCTACCCCCTGGGAAATGTAGCAAGCAAAGCTAAAAGCTACATGGCAAAAGTAGCTTAGCTACATATAAGCTATTTTTTCAATTTTCATTTTTAAATCGAAGCAACTTAGAGCCAAATCAATCATATCTTAGTGATCAGTAAAACTGTCAATAAAACATATGAGTCATAATAGTTCAGTTCAGTTATTTACTGTAAATAATATGCTGTGCTAAACAGAAACACATTATAGTATATAACAGCTAAAAAAAAATCCAATAAAACCAAATGTTACACATATAAACTATAGTAATTTATTGTAAAGGGAAATTTTATTGCATTGTAACGTACTTCTTGAGGTATGGTCACGAGGAACCCTGCTTCAGAAATAACTCCTCTCCCTCAGTCATCTTTCCACCAAGCAAGTTTCACCAGAGGTGGCAGTAATGCACCAAAAACTCTGATGCTGAACACATTAAAACTGGAAGAAGAAATCGTCCTTCTCGCCATCATATAGATTTACTTTCATCAGCTGGACATCGGCCTGACAGCTACCTGAATGTCTGTGCCGTCCCGTCGCTTAGTGATCGTTGACTGGTAAATGTAGCTTGTGTGGACGCTTGACTAATAAAACAGCTTCGCTAGTGAAAAGCTATTTGATTTAGAAAGTAACAACGCTACCGCCACGCTACTGAGAAATGTAGTTAAGCTAATAGCATCACTACTTGTAGCGACGCTACCGCCCAACACTGATCAAGACCCATCGTGTTCAGGGTAAAATAAGCATACCACCAAGAAGTACAAACCACGTCTAACAGGCTTATATGTTAAGTTGCTTTGACACAATCTACATTGTAAAAGCGCTATAGAAATAAAGATGAATTGAATTGAATTGAAAGGGATTTCTGGGTGCTAACTTGGATTGGATCTGGATACATCTGCCAAACTCACTGCAGAATTTATTGTGCATCTCGAATCTCCTTTTCCACCAAAACTATTCGTTGGGAGCACCATAGGGTCAATTTAGAGGTGCTGGTTATATAATTAGAATATATATTTAAATATATATTAACTTGAATATACTTAAATAAATTCAAGTATCATATAATATCTTTTATATAAGTTATTTTAATTTACTAATTCTATTTAAGCAGTCAAACTTGTATACATTCCTTCCACATTGACTGATATATTTCAAATGTTTATTTCTTTTAATTTTGATGATTTAAAAAAACACTAATGAAAACCCCAAATTCAGTATCTCATAAAATTAGAATATTGTTGTGAAAAGGTTCAGTATTGAAGACACCTGGTGCCACTCTCTAATCAGCCAATTAACTCTCAGTGTAGTTCTGTTGGCTGCACAGTCATGAGGAATGCGGCTGATTTGACGGTTGTTCAAAAGACAACGATTGACACCTTGTACAAGAAGGGCAAGACACAAAAGGTCATTGCAAAAGAGGCTGGCTGTACACAGAGCTCTGTGTGCAAGCACATTAATAGTGAGGCAAAAGAAAAGATGTGGTACAAAAAAAGTGAAAAAGATTCACATTGAGTGGACTGCAGCTGGAGTCAGTGCTTCAAGAATCACTATGCAGAGATGTATGCAAGTCATGTATTTCAGCTGTCGCATTCCTTGTATCAAGCCACTCTTGAACAAAAGACAGTGTCAGAAGCGTCTCATCCATGCTAAAGACTGGACTGCTGCTGAGTGGTCCAAAGTTTTGTTTATGATGAAAGCACATTTTGCATTTCCATTGAAAATCAGGATCCCAGAATGTGGAGGAAGAGAGGCATACAATCCACGCTGCTTGGTGTCCAGTCTAAAGTTTCTACAGTCAGTGATGGTTTGGAGTGCCATGTCATCTGCTGGTGTTGCTCCACTGTGTTTTCTGAGGTCCAAGGTCAACACAACTCTATACCAGGAGGTTTTAGAGCACTTCATGCTTCCTGCTCCTGACCAACTATATGGAGATGCAGATTCCAACAGGGTTTGGCACCTGCACACAGTGCCAAAGCTTCCAGTACCTGGTTTATGGACTATGGTATCCCTGTTCTTTATTGTCAGCAAACTCGTCTGACCTTAACCTTGTGAAGAGGGAGATGCAATATGCCAGACCCAACAATGCAGAAGAGCTGATGGCCATTATCAGAGCAACCTGGACTCTCATAACACCTGAGCAGACTAATCGACTCCATGCCACGTCACATTACTTCAGTAATTCAGGCAAAAGTGGCTCCAACTAAGTATTGAGTGCTGTTAATACTTATACTTTTCATGTTTATACTTTTCAGCTGGCCAAGACTTTTAAAAAGCTTTTCTTTGTATTGGTCTTAAGTTATATTCAAATTTTCTAATATACAAAATTTGGGGTTTTCCTTAGTTGTCATCAAAATCATCAAAAGTAACACTTGAAATATGCCTGTGTGGAATGAATGTATACATTATATATTATATATTATAATTAGATATTATAATTATTTGATCAGCACCTGTGGACAGTACCACCCAGACTGTTGCATACCCAGAGTGAAGCATGGCGGTGGAACAGTGATAGTTTGGGCTGCAATATTATGGCATTCGCTTGGTCCAATACTTGTGCTAGATGGGTGCTTCACTGCCAAGGACTACCAAACCATTCCAAAGGACCATGCAAACACAGGTTGCCAGATTGATGACACAAACAGGAGCAAGCATGCCTGTCTATTGAGCCTACACTGTATCCTAGCTACATGTGACGACACACAGTAATATAGAAAACGTCCCTATTATAACGTGTTGTTGTCCTAACCATCACCTTCTCATTCATTTTCTTGTCGGCTTAGTCCCTTTATTAATCCGGGGTCGCCACAGCGGAATGAACCGCCAACTTATCCAGCACGTTTATACGCAGCGGATGCCCTTCCAGCTGCAACCCATCTTTGGGAAACATCCACACACACACACATACACACACTACGGACAATTTAACCTACCCAATTCGCCTGTACCACATGTCTTTGGACTGTGGGGGAAACCGGAGCACCCGGAGGAAACCCACACGAATGCAGGGAGAACATGCAAACTCCACACAGAAACACCAACTGAGCCGAGGTTCAAACTAGCGACCCAGTGACCTTCTTGCTGTGAGGCGACAGCACTTCCTACTGCGCCACTGTGTCACCCCCAAATCATCAGCTGAATTTTCTTAGAACAACATATTGACTATGACAGTGATCACCTCAGATACTGATTATGTACTTTATTCTTTGGTAAATGTTATCAAAGTGAATTTGAATACTATTTTATGTGACATTTATTGGCATACTGAAAGACACAGTAGATCTTAAAAAGTAGATCACAGTAGATCTTTTAACTCAGATCTTAAAAAAATAAATAAACACAGGCTATAGTTTGAACGTGCAAACTAACAAATATCAGTGACTCAGCATTCACTTTTAATAATGTTTTTTTTTCTTATCTTTTAATAAAGAGGTTATTATATATTTTTTCATTGAGCCTTACAATTTCGTTGAAGTGCAGTGAGTGCATTATTCTGTGGTTCTGAATGGCTGGTATTTAAATGTTTTTGTTGTGTTGCATCTTGTTCAGACACCCAAACTGCTTGTTCCTGGAATCTTGTGTGTTGCATGCTGTTGGGGCACGGTGTTACAATGTAACCTGCTCAGCTAATGTTTACGTTTGTAATATTTATACTTTTTGCTAATTAAAATCCACCCCACGTGGACTTCTATAACTCTGAATCTGTGTCTCATTTTAGAGGCTGCTGCTCTCCTCTAGAGGTCCTGTTTTCAGCTGCACACATAATGCAGCTTTTATGAGCCTGTTCACATGAGCACAGGTATTTTGAAAACCACTTTTTTACGCGGTTTAGCTGTTTGTCAATACTTAAACAGAGTATTGGGTGACTGAAATCAAAAGTTTGAAATCTCAGACCACCCTGCTAAAAAATCCAGCTAAAACCAGCTTGACCAGGCTGGTTTAAGCTAGACATAGCTGGTTTTGGCTGGCCTCCCAGCCTGGCTAGGCTGGTCAAGCTGGTTTTAGCTGGTCATCTCCCAGCCTGACCAGCTAAGACCAGGCTGGATATGGCTGGAAACCAGCCTGGAAATGGCTAAAACCCCTCTAAAACCAGCCTGGTCGACCAGCTAAAACCAGCCAACCAGCCTAGGTTGGTTTAAGCTGGATTTTTCAGCAGGGCAGGGTGAAGATTTTCAGAAACTTTGGGTACAGTGTGGTCGTGTGGACACTACAACCGGAGTTTCCTCACATGCTGTAAGGGTGCACACTGTCTTCTCCTTTCTGACTGGCCAACAGAGCTAGGTTCACAACAAGATGTAGAAGAACTAAATGAGGTAAATTCTGTTCCATAAAGGTGTCATTATCACCACCTGTTGGTTCTGCATGCCCTTAAGATGCGCAATGTGCATTTATGCGTTTGCTTTTTTGTGTTTTCATATATGGACAGAGATTTTTTTAATGAAAACGGGGAAAACTACTTGTGTACGTGTGGACATAACCTTAAATGAAATACAGTGTGTTTTCCACCAAGGCAACCCAGGGTGGAGAAATATAATTGGGTAAACTGGCAGAGACCAGTTATTCAGATCTAAAACAAAGACTGACTTTTGCATTTAACAAATAACATTGACTTTTGCATCGTTTTCAGATAAACAAATGTTAATTTAGCTTATTTCCTAAATATCTAAACATTTATAATAAATATTTTATTTATTCATAAACATTTATAATAGTTTATTTGTTGAAATATTGCTGGAATATGAAACAATCAAGTTATTTATCTATAATGTATTTTTAAAAACTTTGTCAAATGAATATATGAAAAATCTTACTTGTCACACGTCACAATGTCTAGTGAACCAAGATCATCACTGTCCTTACTAGTAATTACTCTGAATTTGTGCTTTTGACTAACTGATGCATGACTTCTGGTGCTATCCGCTTGTTAAATGTGACGTCACGTGAAGTGGCTTCCGGGTCCAAGCACTCTATTCAACTGTATGGGGAGACTCATGAAATGGTAATAATTATAAACATTTACAAAGCGATGTAATACTTTCGGAAATCCATGCCTAATATCCGATGGCCAGAAAGTGATTAATTTTTTTATAAATTGTTAAAATTTTGGCATTTGTAATGCAGCAAGCCCAGAGATTGTTGTGTACACTATGACTTTATATAAAATTAACTTTAATGTGTGATATGAATTAAAAGTGATCATAAACAAATAATTTCTCATCTCAAATGAGTGGTGGCTTGGACCCGGAAACAGTATTACATACGTCACTAACACGCCATCACTTAGTGAAGTTTATTCATAAACTAATTTCGAGAGGAGCACGTGATTATGATTGAACACGGCTGGTACTGCATTAGCATGCATGATCCACCAATCAGGCCATCCCTAACCCACTATAAAGAGACAGGGTTTTTTCACTACAGTCATCTTCGATTTGAAGAATCCCCCCTTCCACCCCTAGCGTTTCACCTTTCCCCTCCATAGGGCAGCACAGTGGCCCAGTACTGTCGCCTCACAGCAAGAATGTCACCGGTTCTAGTCCTTTAACAGGCCGGTGGTCATTTCTGTGTGTAGTTTGCATGTTCCTCCTGTGCTTGCGTGGGTTTTCCCCGGGTCCTCTGGTTTTCTCCCACATTCCAAAAACATGCACGACAAGTAAATTGATAAATCTAAATTTGCAATACAGGTAATCTCATACTGAAGCATATCTTTTAATAGCATTCAATTTTTAGTCATCAGCTCTTATCAAGGGGGAGTTGTCGAGATCTACCTGAGCTCGAGGCTCCCCTCTCTTCCTCCAAACGGGAGGGAGCCCAGGGCTCAAGAACCTTCGAGCTCAGGGCTCTCTCCCGGGACAGCATGCCAAACTTGCTTATAATCAATCATCAGCTAAGTGTGAACTCTTGAAACAAGAGGATAGGGAGCTGATTGGGACCCTAAGAACATATTATAGTATAAAAGACAAGACCATATTTCACATTATTATATGTTCATATCTGTAAAGCTTTGACACAATCTTCGCTATATAAAGCATGAAATAAATAAAGCTGACTTAACCCAAAATAAGGTCATTATCCCAAGTTATAAAATCTTAGAATTTACTATTACTCTCAAGTGAAATATGAACAGTGTATGAAACTGTTCCAAAGATTCTGTCTCTATCATCAGTTAGCATGTTACCATGCATACAGAGAGCGTCACACTTTGCTATTCTTGCCAGTGTATAAACCAGGCAGTACTGTCTGTGTAGATAGTGGTTTGTCATTTGCAAGTGAAGATGTTGACAGAACATCAGACCATTTTCAATTATCATCCGAGCTCTTCAGTGACCGGCGCCAAGTCCAGACATACAGAGACATTGCTGGACCAGGCTTGTCTGACAAAACACAGCTGTGTCTCAAAAGCTGACAGCTGTGTGTGAGCATGGATGTGTGTGTTCCTTGAGTACTTTATATGTCATATAATCAATTAGCAGAACAATACGTGTGTATAATATTTATTATAAAAATCAGTGCCCATAAATGCTATCTGGCTGTATGCAACAGTTCATAATAATCTTTGTTGGCAGTCTATATGTCTGTTTTCTGTAAAGAAATAAACATGCTGTGTACTGCAGGGACCAGTCAAGCGGGATCATGATAATTGGCTAAACTGGTGCCTGCATTTTGCCGGATTCAATACACCCAAGTGGGGTCATGGATTCATCTGGGCCTCCACCCAGCAATCTCATTTGGTTCACTAGTGCAGCTGTGGCATATTAGCAAGAAGTCATCAGTACTAATTCATGCGGATTTAACTAAAACCCCTATGCCACAAGCAACTTGTGCTTCAGAACTTCCCAAGAAATGTTGTCCTGGATATTAAATTATTAATAATCAACACACTTAGGAGTGTCACATATCACATCTAAAAGTTAACGGAAAGCACGAAACGCATCTTTCCTTCAACGTTTTTTTCCGCTAGAACACCATGTGCATATCGCTCCCTCCATTTTAAATTATAAACTTACGCACACAATAACAATAATACATTTTACCTATAATGTGCTTTTCTAAGACCCAAAGCGCTACAACAACAGAGAAATCAAACATTCAATAAAATACGAGTATACATTGTAAAAAAAGGACTAAAATATAAACACAGAATAATCAAGAATGGTGACACAGTGGCGTAGTAGGTAGTGCTGTCGCCTCACAGCAAGAAGGTCACTGGTTTAAGCCTCTGCTGGATCAGTTGGCGTTTCTGTGTGGAGTTTGCATGTTCTCCCTGCATTCGCGTGGGTTTTCTCCAGGTGCTCCGATTTCCCTGACAGTCCAAAGACATGTGGTACATGTCAATTGGGTAGGCTAAATTGTCCGTAGAGTGTGAATGAGTGTTTGTGTGGATGTTTCCCAGAGATGGGTTGTGGCTAGAAGGGCATCTGCTGCGTAAAAATGTGCTGGATAATGTGGTGGTTCATTCCGGTGTGGCAACCCCAGATTAATAAAGGGATTAAGCCGAAAAGAAAATGAATAAATGAATGAATAAATGAATGAATAATCAAGAATGCAGTCTTAAAAAGATGAGTTTTTAGCATCATCTTAAAACTAGATAGTGTGGAAGCTTACTGAGATGGAGAACATTCCATAACCTAGGTACAACAACAGAGAAAGCTCTCTCCCCCATTGATTTTAGTCTACAGGGTGGCTGTTGAAGGGGGAGAGTATCAGCAGACCGCAGGGAGCGAGAAGGTGTATACTGAGAGACAATGTCACAGATATAGGAAGGAGCGGTGCCATGTAGAGCTTTATTTGCGAGTGTGAGTGTTTTAAAAATGATACAGGATTGAACTGAGAGCCAATGCAAGCTATAAAGCAAACCAGTGATGTGGTGGAGTGCGTGTGAGAATGCGTGCTGCTGAATTCTGAATGTACTGTAGCCGATTGATTAATTTAGAAGGTAAACCATAAAGAGTGCATTACAATAGTCACTCCTGGAAGTGACAAAGGCATGAATGAACAACATCAGTAATATGTGATGGTTTCCCTGCAGAAAAATCCAGCTTAAACCAGCCTAGGCTGGTTGACTGGTTTTAGAGGGGTTTTTGGCCATTTCCAGCCTTTTCTTAGCTGGTCAGGCTGGGAAATGACCAGCTAAAATCAGCTTGACCAGCCTAGCCAGGCTAGGAGTCCAGCCAAAACCAGCTATGTCCAGCTTAAACCAGCCTGGTCAAGCTGGTTTTAGCTGGATTTAGCTGGTCATTTTCCAGCCTGACCAGCTAAGACCAGGCTGGAAATGACTGGAAACCAGCCTGGAAATGACCAAAACCCCTCTAAAACCAGGCTGGTCAACCAGCTAAATCCAGCCAACCAGCCTAGGCTGGTTTAAGCTGGATTTTTCAGCATTGTTTCTCATTCCTCAAAGGGAAAGTGGAACTTCTGATGTGCGCACACAAAATATAAACAAAGGAGAATTTAGTACTTTTTTCACATTAATTGTCTCTTACCACAGAGAGATCCGTCTTGCAAATATGTGGGATAATCTTAGAATCTGTAATGTTTTCAAATATTTGAGAGAGAAATGTAGCAAAATTAGCTTCTGTGTGTTCCTTCTTGGCTTGAATTGTCTACTTGGTAATGTCAATTCAGTTTTTATTCTCGCACTCTTGATTTGTTGCTGACAGCCAACGCCAATTCTACATGCTAAATCTGGCCAACTCATTCTGACATTAACCCAACGAGAGGTTATGTGTGGAACACACCAAAGCAACTAGCTGGATGATGCTGACTGATGACCTGATTAAGCCGTTCAGTGAGCTTGGTGTGTCTTGGTCTTTGGACTAGGGGTTTTTTTTAAACCTTTTGTTAATGTTTTGCATTAACAGAGAGTGTGTCAGTTCTTATACAGCTGTAGTCAGAATTATTAGACCCCCTTTAATATTTTTTTCTTTTTTAAATGTTTCCAAAATGACGTTTAACAGAGCAAAGAAATTTTCACAGTATGCCTAATAATATTTTTTCTTCTGAAGAAAGTTTTATTTGTTTTATTTTAGCTAGAATAAAAGCAGTTTGAATTTTTTACAAAAACATTTTAAGGTCAAAATTATTAGCCCCTTTAAGCTATTTATTTTTTCGATAATCTACAGAACAAACCATCGTTATACAATAACTTGCCTGATTACCCTAACCTGCCTAGTTAACCTAATTAACCTAGTTAAACCTTTAAATGTCACCTTAAGCTGTATAGAAGTGTCTTAAAAAATATCTAGTCAAATATTATTTACTGTCATCATGGCAGACATAAAATAAATCAGTTATTAGAAATGAGTTGTTAAAACTATTATGATTAGAAATGTGTTGAAAAAATCTTCTCTCCGTTAAGCATAAATTGGGGAAAACAATAAACAGGGGTGGCTAATAATTCTGACTTCAACTGTGCATGCACTACAGTTGTTTTCTCATGTAGCCAACAGCAAAAACATCTGACTTATTTATTTCACAGTGCATATTTATATATATATATTCATTTGTTTTCATTTGCATGTGTGCTTAGATCAAGTCTAATACAGCCCCTTCAGTAAGGCACTGCCCTATTTGCCCCATGTAAATCTCATCAGCTATTCAGATCCATCCCTAATATGCTTAGACAGCTGAGAAACATGTATTATTCATAACGCTGGAATTTTTTCATATAACCATGGTGCTGCTCCCCAGGATGAGGTAGCATTGGCAATATCCGTGGTTCATCCATATTCTGAAAATAATGAGATGGCTTGTATGGTTCATGAAATGTAATTCATCATGCTTACAAAAACATCAAATGTTCTCTATTACTTGTATTGGTCAGTATATTTGTGGGTATTTGCTTGTTATACGAAAGGACGATTATAGTCTGTACAGGAAAATCTGTACTCTGCCCTGTCTGCTTTGATGCTATTTAAATTTCATGTAATAGAGCTAGTATGGTACTGTTATTATTATTCATTATTAGTATTATTGTTATATAATTATATATCAATAGTAACTAGAACATATAGACATTAGAATATAGATTTTAATAAACAAAACAGCAATAGGCTAAACAGATTACACATTCACAAACAGAAGATACAATGATGCTTTAATTACACTGAAATTGAAAATTATTCATTCATTCATTTTCTTTTCGGCTTAGTCCCTTCATCAATCTGGGGTCGCCACCGCGGAATGAACTGCCAACTCATCCAGCATATTTTGTGCGCAGCAGATGCCCTTCCAGCCGCAACCCATCACTGGAAAGCATCCATACACACTCATACACTATGGTAAATTTTAGCATACCCAATTCACCTGCACCATGTCTTTGGACTGTGGGGAAAACCGAAGCACCCGGTGAAAATCCATGTGAACATGGGGAGAACATGCAAACTCCACAGAGAAATGCCAACTGATTCAGCCGAGGACTCGAACCAGCGAGACCTTCTTGCTGTGAGGCGAACATGCTACCCACTCCACCACTGAAAATGATTTATTTATTATTTTCAAAAGAACCATTATTAGATATTAGTAGAGGCAAAATATTTAAACAATGATATTAAATAATATATACAATTAAATTATTTGCCATGAATTTATATGTTAATATACAAAACACATTTAGTATGCTGAATGATAATGAGTTGGACACACAGCAACACTGATATTAAAATATATGGACATTTTTTACACAAAGCCATATAACCATGCTTAAATTACATCAGAAGAATAAAATATTTTAAAATATTTAGATTTTTTTTTGTGCTACATAGTTTTATGATGCATTATTTCTAAAGCTAATTCTCTATTTGCTATGCTGAATTTGTCACTCATCTGTATGGATTTGAAGGAAAAGGAAGCATTGCAGTGAGACATGATTCTTCACTGATGAGTGGAATGCATTCATCTCAGGCAGTTCACTAATTGTTTGATTATACAGGGCTTCTCTTTAATGAAGCTCCTCTTTGGCATTTGGGAACATGGAGCGCCATCGAATTACCCACGCGACACTCACGCTGGGAAAGTTGATCACTCATTAGCAGTGACTGAGAGGTAAACAAGCTGAGAATACAGTAGCAACACACACACACACACATAGTGTTCATTACAGAGACTCCCACATCAGATTTAAATTCAGCTTACAATTCAACACTTGTCTCTCAATGGAAAGAGAGGAAAAAGGAAATGCATATCCAAGCTACTGTGATTTTGCTTTTCTGTGATCGCCGATGAACTGATTTATGACATTTCACAAGAACATGGTTGAAATATGCTATAGTACAAACAATAGCTAACGATAACCACAAGATGCGAGCTTGAATTCCAAGTTTGCTAGATTAGAGGTCACAGCACAAACATGAAAAGGCTAAATAACAGTTTACAACATAGACATTCATTCATTTAATTTCTTTTTAGCTTACTGCCTTTATTAATCTGGGATCACCACAGTGGAATGAACTGCTAACTCATCCAACATATGTTTCACATAGCGGATTCCCTTCCAGCTGCAACCCATCATTGGGAAACCCAATTTACCTGTACTGCATGTCTTTTGACTTGTGGGGGAAACCGAAGCACCTGGAGGAAACCCACGTGAACAAAGGGAGACACAAAGAAATCCACACAGAAATGCCAACTGACCCAGCTGAGGCTCGAACCAGCAACCTTCTGCCTAACATAGACCTAAATTTCCTAAAATAATAAGAAAAGAATGAAAAAAAAAAAGATTAGATATCTCTGATTAATTATAAAATAGAAAGGAAATTTACATATAACTTATCATTATCTAACGTATAATCTGTTTATAATTAATGTAATGCATTTGAACAGTCAGCACTTCATTTGAAACTTGCTTGCTTCTATTAGTGATAGTTAATTATTTAAATACTGCATTTCTGTCATGACCACTCTCGGGATTAAGTATGTTAATGAATACGTATGTGATGTTTATGTGTTTGGTCTAGGTAGCAAAGATGCTACGCTGCAGCTGCTTTGATTATTTTGGCAGAGCAAGTACAGAGACTTGCTACTTAGAGCTGAAGATCTTTGCCCGAACCCGAAGTAACCCAACGGGTTTGTGCTTAGTTTCTATTATTTTGGATGGGGTCAGGCCCAGCTCGGGCTTGCGCTCGCACTCTGCCTTGCGCTGTAAATAAACGGTCATTTGATAAATTTCGACTAGCACAAGGAAGTAATCTAATCGTTTGTTACAACATCAAAACTCATCGGTAACACTTTACAATAACAGTACAGGAATAATGATGTATTAATATGTAAACTAAACATTACTTTATTATGAATTAATGATTAGTTAAGGTATGCACTAATCATGAATTAACTTTAACTACAACATGATTCACATGAGTTCATGTGTGAATGACGGCTACCTTAATTACTTGTTAGTTCATGATTGTTTGTTAATTAATGTATTAATTACCACATTAGTTTATGTTTAATTTAACCATGATGAACTCATGATATGTTAATGTATAATTATGTTGTGACTTTACTTGGAGGGGCACATCATCATTAACCCATTCTTAACTACTCATGAACTCCTTATGTACGTCCAACTAGTGAGTTTACACTGAATAACAATAGAAAAGTGTTCTGTCAACATCAACATGAACAGGAGTTTATGAGTAGTTAAGGATGAGTTAATAGTGATGTGCCCCTCCAAGTAAAGTCATGACACAACTATACATTAACAGCTCATGAGTTCATGTTGGTTACATTTAGCCTAAACTTAAATGTTAATTAATACATTAATTAACAACATGTACTAACAAGTAATTAAGGTAGTCATTATTTACACATGAACTCATGTGACTCATGTTGTAGTTAAAGTTAATTCATGATTAGTGCATATCTTAACTCATCATTAATTCATAATAAAGTAATGTTTAGTTTACATATTAATGCATCATTATTCATGTACTGTTATTGTAAAGTGTTACCAACTCATCCTTGCAAACGTGAAACAAATGATAGCAAAGAAGTCAAAAAGAGTATTTTGCAGGATGGTAAAATGTGTACAGCAAGCTAACAGGAAAAATGGCAGGGTTACTCGCTACATTGAAACTGCTGGCATTGAAAACGAAATGGATGTTGTTGGCTGGTAGAAGAAGATGAACAAGTCATTCTAGGCAGAACTTGCAAAACTAGCAGAACTTTGTATCCCGCCCGGCAGCAGCAGCTGTGAAAAGGTGTTCAGTGCTGCTGGACGCACCATCAATGAGCGCAGGACCACGCGAAAGTGGATTCAATAATGTTCCTCCACAAAAACACGTTTACAAAGTCTAATCTTGGTGAGTAAAGGATTTTTAAATTATAACTAAGTGTTAATTAAATCATATATCCATAATGTAAAGAGTATATAGGCTAATGTTGGCATTATTCTTTTAAATATTCTGCTTCACCGTTGCCTTAAGGTCGGATTGTTAATTGGCAAAACAAATCCAACAGAGCCTATATCTTAATTTTGTTATTGCCAGATACAAGTCATAATTTAGAACTAACTTTTTTTGTTTAATTTGTTAAGAAAGACTTATTTTTATTAGTGTGTTGGCCAATTCAAAGGCTAAGTGTACATACCTAGGCCTACTTAGAGAGCTGAGATGTTACAATGTTACAGAGGACTTATTTATTAATTATTTATTATTTATTTATTTGCTCCAACTTCTAAGTGGCCTATAGCCTAGTAATAAATAATGAATAAATGAATTAGAATTAATAATGTTAAAACCCATATAAACGACTCATTCTTGAAAAAAGGCAAGAGCTGTGTGCATGTGCACATTTGAATAATGTCGGGTTGTAAACGGGTTCAGACTTTTAAAAAGCTGTCCATCTAAATGTTCTTGTCGGGCAGGACTAAATTCTGTTGAGCTCGGGCTTTGTCGGACCTAACTTTTAGTAAGTTCACAGAATACAAGAATATAACGTGCTGCTGCAAACATTAGTACATATATACATACATATTAGAGATTCAACCCAAGCTTATTCTGAAAACGTAGTCCCGCGGACGTTTCTGGAGACAGCGGAATACGTCCCGGGGGGTACGTACGGCCGCGTTAATTTTTTTCAAGTGAACGCTGCGGGGCGGTGTGACGATGTTCCCTTTCGCGCTTGCCTTACCTCCTTGTGGAGGGCTTCCCCGCTGCAACCCGTTTGTCCACTCAGCTCAGCGCGTACGTCAGCAGGCTCGAGATGCGGAGAGGGGTCGACCACGGCGACCGGTTTCGAGTCCGGGAAAGAGCAGCTCCAGCAATCAGGTAAGACAAAAACAGAATCCCAAAAATTAACGGGTTTCGTAACAGGGTGAGAACGCGGCGAAAACGCGGTGGAATAATAAAAATCAGGGCTTTTATTTTTTTGGACGGCTTTTGTGAACTGTTGCTCGGGTTTAGGGAAGCGAGCGGGCGGGCGGGTCGATCGGTAAAATCGGTTGGGTTCAGGGAAGGAGGAGGGCGAGTCGGCCGATTGGCCGGTCGCGCAGTCAATCATCCGGTCAGTCGGACAGCGGCCTCCGGCGGGTTCACGCAAGAACAGCGAGAGGCGTCTGAGGTGCGAAAAAGCGAGCAACAGCGGCCTCTTGCGGATTCGCGAAAACAAAAACTGCAGCCGTACGTACCCGCCGGGACGTATTTCGCGGTCTCCAGAAACGTCCGCGGGACTACGTTTCCACAATGAGCCCGGGTTGTAGATATATATATATATATATGTAACCAACATAGCAGATTTAAACACAAGTGGAGCTGGGGTGGAGGACGGTCTCAAAAAACGCACTGCCGCATAAACTGCAAACGACGCTGAGCATTTAAAATGAGAGATAGTGAAGGGGAAAAATAAAAACAGAACCTAGTCTGCAACCTAGCTCAAAAAGCTTTTGGGAAAGTTCTATTGAAATACAAACATTTAATGTTTACTTACAAATCGCCATAAATCTGTCAAGGCAATATCGCAAGCTTCCAATTGATTAACTGCCAAAAAAGACACAACATTTATATTCATAACTTATTATTGTGTTTTCCTTTGTTTAATCAGTGGTTGCTCAGAATACAGACTGTGTGCTTATTATCTCGTGGAAAAAGTGAAGTGCCTTACCAAGTACAGTTTTACCCATATTCGAAATTAGTCATTTGCTTTTAACCCATACAATTGCACACACACAAACACACAATGCAACATACTGTACACAGAGTAATGGACAGATATTGTTTCTAGCACACAGGGACCAATTAGGGGTTAAGTTCCCTGCTCAAGGGCTCCTCAGCTGGGTATCGAAGATGGAGTGCTGTTCATTCACTCCCCCACCTTCCTACCTTCAATTCCTGCCAACACCAGGTATCGAATCAGCAACCTTTGTTGCCAACTCAGTCCAACTCACTAACCATTAGGCCACAACTAGTGCTATCAAAACAACTGGCTCTTTAGTACCAAAACGGTACTAAAGGGGGAAAAAAATCAACACGATGCCAGTGGTGACCGGCAATGCAACTGATGTGGCAGCTCTGAATCTGAATCATTTCTGCTCTAAAATGCACAGCATTGAACTGCACAAACAATCGGCACACACTCAGAGAGACAAACATATCATTCAGATACAGAAATATCCTAGGTTATAGCAGAACATTATGATTCGTTTGAGCTTATGCTCACTTATTTTCTAAAGTCATACTGTTTTGCTTTTATTGTTGCGTGCATCTGTATACATAAAATAATCCCGTAACAAGTTTCAAATGATGATTGACCCATATAGCTAAAAAAAATGATCTGTATCTGAAACTTTTCATTTCTTTTCATCGCATATTTTAGCTATGTTGCACTGCTGAAACGCTCAGCTGTTTTTTGCAGATCACATGTGAAGTAAATCATTTGTTTCCATAATAGCTATTTAAAATAGTAATGATAATAACGTATTTCTGCTAAATGAGTTAATTAGTTTCAGTTAATATAATTTAAATTTGTCTTAACTTGTTAAATGACAGATGCATCTATGATGTATAACAAGATTAGAACAAATTGTGTTTTTGTAACTGTGCTCTTTAGCTACTTGTTTTTCCTATTTTATTTCTTACATTGGGCTTATAAAGCACTTACTGACTAAATGTATTTGATGCTCTTTGTCTGTGTTTCTGTAAATAAAGTAGATTTTCTTTATTCATGCTTTTTAATGACATTTAAAAAAAAAACTTAATATAAACCTTAATATAAACCATTTAAATGTTGCCCAACTTTGTTAATAAATATAGTGGGTTGGTTAATTAGTATGCTTTTTTATTATTAGTATGCATTTTCATTGATATTTCTACAAAATACTGAAATGTTCATACCATGACAACTAGCTATTCACTAATACAGTTAGCATATGGTTCAATACATACCTCGGTTTTCGGTTCGGTTCGGTTCTGATGGCTTGACACATTAGTGTATGTGGTTTTTTTTTTGTTTGTTTTGTTATTCTATGCTTAGGCGATAGGAACAGTAAGAGGTTAAGGAGAAACAAAATAAAAACTATTTATTGCAATACTCCTTTATTTCACTCAATATCCAAGAAACGTACATTAGTTATAGTGTATTGCTATTGTATAATAAAAATAAATGAACACTGAAATCTCACAGCTGCTGGTGGCCTATGTACAAGCTGGGAAACACATAAATTCCTACATTTTGAAAATAAATGTGAAGTTAATAAACATAAATTGACCATTTTAAACAAACATACGTGTACTTCAGTAAACATAAATAAACTATCTTAATTAAATTTAACAGTACTCCAGTTCAGTATCCTTCATTCAGAATATAAAGTGCAATTTCACTTAGGTCAGCTACCTATTCCTGTATTTTGAGGTTGTTCTGTAAAAAGATAAGCTTGTTAACATCCTCTGCAGCAAGGCGAGAGCATTTTGCACTTACAGTGTTCCCAGCTGTGGAGAAAATTCTCTCTCTCGCAAAAGAAGTTCCTGGGACACAGAAGTGTTGTTGTGTAGCTTTTGCTACATGGGGGAACTTGCATTCATTTGTTTTCCACCACATAAATGGATCAGCTTCCACATGAATACTGTCTGCCAGCTTGTATGTGGTGACTTCCTCCTCAATGATCTGGGGAAATGGCCTAGCCTGCTGTTCCTCAGTTTTGAAAAGCTCCCCAAATACCTCTACCATTGCCGTCTTCTTCTTGGAAGGAGGAGAGGATGGATTGTCTGCCTCTGTAAAGGACACAGGTTTCTGCACTAGACCCTTAGCATCAAAGAGAATGATCCTTTAGTATAATTATTACACATATAAGCACACACAGCTCAGAACCTTAACCATCTTCAGTGTAACAAATGACAAATGTAAAATTATTTTGATAAGTGAAAAGGACACACATTATATAACAAACATCTAAATAGATAAAGCAATCAAAATTAGTTTATCACGAGAATCTTTATCAAGGTACGGCAGGGATTTAAACCTGGCATTAAGAGCTGTGGCCATTTGGAGGTAATCATGAAGATTAGGGTCAGTGTACCTCTTTGCCAGGTGATTTGTAATGGCTGCTTTGGCTTCTTTGACTGTTGCACTGTCCTGGGGCCTCATGTACGAAGACTTGCGTGGAAATCTTACTAAAACATTGCGTACGCACAAAGCTGTAAATGTGCGTACGCAGAAAAAAATTCAGATGTATGAAACACTGCGTACGCCGAATCTCACGCATATTCTTTTGTACATCCGAATGAACGTGAAACTGAGCGCAACATGCACGAGCGCAAAACCCCTCCCTGCCTCCTCCCCCGTATGAATATGCTAATGACTATGCTAATGGCAAAACCCAACGAAAAAGCAATGGCAAAATCAAGCAAAAATAGAAACTTTGAACAGAATGTGAATTGGAGGTGCTGCTTTCGGAGGTAGAACGGAGAAAAGCGGTGTTGTTTGCAAGTTTGTTCTCCGGAATTAACAACAAAAGAAAAAAATAGAGTGGGAGAGTTTAGCTGATACGGTTAACACAGTTGGGTCTGAACATCGCACTGAGTGCATTAAAAAAATAAATAGTCTGGTTTATGTCTGTAAAATGTTGCAGCACTCTTAACAGTCTCAGTGGCGCGCTCACAAGATGCATGTGGTCATGTTTTGACACGTTCGAGCATGAACTCGGCTCGAATCCAGCGTCTGATGAACTCTTTCTTCTTTTTTTCCCCGCTACATATCAGATTTTGCCAACTATTTATCACGAGAAAGACAAGTAGGAATCATCAATAAGTCTGTGCATCATATTTTATTTGCACATTTATTGAATGGAAATGTTACTGATTCACGAATGCAAATTCATCTTCAGATAGTGTCTTTATAGCAATGTGTGTGCAGTAGATAGCTCAGATTACATTGGGAAAACAGGCGACCGCTGCAAATTGTGCTTTAATGTTTAGCTGCTCAACTGTATGGTATGGAAACCTTATATACCTGCTAGATGAACCCGTCTCATACAGCTGCCATTGCAAGGCTCAGACACTTTGTAGAGAGGAATTTAACACAACTGCCTCTAGGAGTCGCCAATGGAAATAAAACAGACACGCACAAAAAATGTGCGTACGCCAGCCAGAAAGCTGCCGTGAAGCTGCGCACATTCCCACGTTCAGTTCATTGTTAGTAAATCCAAACGTGAGCGATTCTGAGCGTGAAACCTGGCGTATGCAAAGTTTTTGTGCGTACGCAGCGTTGATACATGAGGCCCCTGGTCTCCTGGTGACATGGATTTGAGAATCATCTCTTTCAGAGGAAGGATCATTGATAGTGGGGGTCGTTTCACTGCTCATGAGAGTTGTCACTGTTTTCAGTGGTGTGAGGACCTGAATCAGCTCTTCTGCCAGTTTCTGTTCACTGTCATTCAACATGGTAATGTTCTTGGCAGACAGCTTCAGATCTTTGTCCAGTAAGGCAGAATAGATGATAGGCTGCTGTTTTTTGTATCTTTCTAGCATGTCATGAACCGTAATCCACCGAGTTGTGACATCATGAATTAACTTGTGTCTGGGCCAGTTTAACATCTCCTGTTTCACAGTCAAAACATGGTGTGCTTTGGTGCTTTTGTGAAAAAAGTCTATATTTTTCTGACCCTCCCCAGGAGGCAGGACACTGTGGTGATTGACTCTGCTTTCTTAGCTGCTAGGTTTACAACGTGCGCAAAACAACTTATCTGTGGCCCCGACCCATCAGCTTCATTGACTACATACACAATATTCAGAGCGTTATCAGTGGTTACCGGTAGTAACATATTTGGTCTACTCAACTTCCACATATTTACTGCTTGTGTCAACTCTTCCGCCAAATGAGCGCTTGTATGACTTTTATACAGGGGACGTGTTTGGACTACATCGCTTTTCATTTACCAATTCAACATGTAATGAACAGTTACAGTGTGGTAACTCACGGTTGCCCGTGAGTTCCAACCATCTGTGGTGAGAGCAAGGCTCTGTGCTTTGACCAATTCATGCACAATATTGTTGCGTGTCTTTTGATTGAGGTCGGGAATTATCTCGGTGCTGAAAAAAGTGCGAGATGGTAGTTTGTAACGCGGATCGAGTGCTTTTATAAGATGACAAAAGCCTGCATCTCCAATCACAGAAAACGGCTGCATATCTTTAGCAACGAACACCCCCACTGCCTTTGTTATTTTTACAACCCAAGCTCATTCTGGAAACGTAGCCCCGCGGACGTTTCTGGAGACCGCGATTTACGTGGCCGGAGGTACGTAAAGGCCGCGTTTGGTTTTTTTTCGAGCGAACGCCGCGGGGCAGTGTGGCGCCGCTCCGCCCCTCCTCTTCGCGCCTTTGCCGGCCGACGGCTCACCTCCGAGTGGAGGGCTTTCCCACTTTCACAATCAGTTCGACCGCCTAGCTCACAGCGTTGCGTCGGCGGAGCGGAGGCCTCGGAGGAGGAGGACGAGCCGGAGCCGGCCGCGGTGGACAACGACCGGGATCGAGTCCGGGAAACGGCGGGTTCCGGAAATCAGGTAAGACGAAAAACGGAATCTGGAAAATAAGGGCGAGAACGCGGCGGGATCCGAAAACGCGGTTGAAATCGAAGACGGGGGCTTTTGCTTTTTTTTTTCTGATCCGGCGGCTATTCACGCGAGAAAACAAAAAAACGCTCGAATACGTACCTCCCAGGACGTAAATCGCGGTCCGCAGAAACGTCCGCGGGGCTACATTTCCACAATGAGCCCGGGTTGTATTTTTATGTGTCTCGGAACCAGTTGGGTATGTTTGCTGAAATGATTCAACGAGGGATTGTTGTTTTTTTGGAGGACTTTATTACTTTCTCTGCTATCCTGCCCTCAGACAGTGATATTGCTGAGTGTTGGGCGCCGCAGATGTGCAGTCATGTTAGAAGTGTTTCCGTTTGAATACGCTATACGTGTAAAACAATGCTTGCACACAGTCATTTTTTTGTTCACAGTTTTTTCTTCCTCGGCGTTATACTCAATGGCAAAACCATACTCAAAATCCCCACACCGTGGATTTGAAAGATTCTGGCGCCTCCTCGTACTGTTGCCTTACTTCACCGCTGCTCGCCATGTTAAAATGTGGAATGATGGTTAAGCGCCCCCTAACTTTAGAGCATTGAATATTCACTCGCAGGAAGGAGTTTCCTTATCTCAGCTTGTAGACTTACAGGCAGACACAGTCAATTCGGAGAGAAATAAAATGCACACAAATTATTTAAACGTAAAACCGAGGAAAAAAACGATTCACAAGCGCGTATAGAACCGTGGATGTCGTACCAACGGTTCAATATTATATTGAGAATTGTGGCATCCCTAGTGACAACCCTATCCACAACCGCACCCATCTACTATAGGTGACTAAAATTTTAGCATTCTCCTGTGAAACATACTATGAGATCCTGAATTATCTACTGAGACTTGCGAAGCAGGCCAGTGTTCTATCATAGCTACTGAACAAAGTCACATTGCTGATGACAGTTCAGGGTCATAATTAATCATAGTGAACAGACATATGGCTCCCTGAGTTTACTTCCCAGCATTTCATTCTGGATTTGAGATTGCTGCAGACGTCAAGCTGAATTTATAAGTGGTGGATGCTAAAGCAAATAATTACCTACTAGCAAACTTTGTAAATTGTTTGTAATAGGATATTATTGGAGGAATGAAATCAAAATTTACTCTTCTTATTTTTATCTGTAGTGCTCAGTATTTTGTACAGATTTATTTGACCTTAGAATTTTTTATTAAATATTATAACCTTCTCTCCCCCGCCTCAAAATGATATTTCTTCACTTCTAGTCACATAAAATGCATATGAGTAGGGAGGGGCTATTAGTGTGTGTCTCATTCCCGCTCTGCCTTCATTCATTTGTCAATCTTCTCTCATTTAGTTAGCAACACCCATCTTCCAACAATCCAATCGATTCCCAAAGGATGAAATTATGCATTGCCCTTCATTTTTTCCCCTCATTTCAGGATAATTTCAAGCGGATGTACATCAAGAGGGGGAAAAAGGACAATCTTAACATTTCATGGTGATTTTAAATATACATTATCAGTGTAAAAAACATCTTACATTTATGAGTTCCCTAGATTCCAACAAAATGTTGCTTAAAACAAAAGTAAATTATATTGCAAATCTTTTGATGGTATTTAAACAATTTAAACATTGATGTTTGCATATCATTGCACATATTACAGTTTTATAGTTGCTAACATACCCTCATTAAATCTGTAGTCACATTTTCAAAACTGTCCATTGTCACCATACCATTATTCATTCATTCATTCATTCATTCATTAACTGATTTTTCTTTGGCTTAGTTCCTTTATTCATCAAGGGTTGCCACAGCAGAATAATAATAATAATAATGATGGGCAACACGGTTGCTTAGTGGTTAGCACTGTCACCTTACAGCAAGAAGGTGACTGGTTCAAGTCTCTGCAGCAATTTCAAATCGACAAATGAAATGCTGGGAAGTAAACTCAGGGAGCCATATGTCTGTTCACTATGATTAATTATGACCCTAAACTGCCAACTTATCCAATAAATGTTTTACACAGATGATGCCCTTTCAGCTGCAACTCAATACTGGGAAACACCCATACACACTCATTCACTCACACATATGCTACGGCCAGTTGAGTTGTATACCGTATGTCTTTGAACTGTTGGAAAACCCAGAGCACCCAGAAGAGACCCACCCAATATGGGGAGAACATGAAATGCCAACCCCACACAGAAATGCCAACTGACCCAGCCGAGACTCGAACCAGCCACCTTCTTGCTGTAAGGTGACAGTGCTAACCACTGAGCAACTGTGTCACCCACCATTATTATTATTATTATTATTATTGATGTATTAGTTTTTTTGATACAAATTATCTTTGTATCAGGCTTTATATCCAGAAATATACATCACAAAATAAAAATAAAAATGCAATACCATACAATCATAAATATACATATTCACACCATTAAAAAAAAAAACATACAGACATTTATTCCAATGCCATTCCAACCATACATACTTCTGGCTACACAATTCGCAATCTGCAGAAATGTATATGAGGGCACATTTTCAGAATGGGCCCATGTTGCAAAAAATACATCTGGGTTAATGAGATTATAAACCCTTTCAGGTTATGCGCATACACCCCGCACAGCTAAATGGTGTGGCCAGTACACCCTAATGTTATAGCAGAGAAAGCTAGTATGCCACCCAAAAATTGCTATTTCCACAGAGCTTGTTCTGTTTCTGTATTTGGGCTTCCAAAGGAGATTACACAAAGAGAGAAGTACTTACAATTAAATTTTAATTATGTTGCAGAGAATTATAAAAGTATATAAAAATATGCTGAAAATATAAAAATATGCTCTAGCATTTGACAAAGGACAGCTTCCAGAATCTCTCCCAGTTCAGTCCTGAATTTGAACAAAAGCTCCTCTCTAACACATTATTCTGAAATTATATGAAGGACACTTGTCAGATTTTATTTTAGAGAGCAGGCATGAGGTTCATCTGTGTCCTCTTCGTTGTCTATGATTCAGGCTCAAGCTGATGCAGCTTACAGTTACACTGACTGACAGTGCTTACACAACAGCAAAGCTAGTAGAGCAGAGGCCTGACTCTTGACCTGGTGACGTGTAGTCGATCCAGTGACTCATGACCCCCTACCATCCTCGTTAGTGGTTATAAACATAAAAACATTTCACACACACCAATAGGAACTATATAAACAAGCTTATTGACAACACAAAAAAATGCAACAGTCTAACAGCCATATAATTTGTATAGTCATTATTGATTTGGTTAATTTAATATTAACCTCCTAATGAGAATGATGGGCCCAATGTTTACAGCACAAAACTATTCTTGGTTTAATTTTGGAGACCGCCACTTGGAGATCATTCTCTATGTTGAGTCGTGGCCTTTATTTTTAAGTTTAACTTTGTGCCATAAAATCAATCTGCTGCAACTTTTGCTGTGTTATTATTCTAGCGTAATAACTCCAGTGGTCCCAATCTACTGGAAAAAGAATTAAAAGGCTGATGGCTTTTTATTTGCATGTTGTTTTTTTATGTAATAACATGTTTGGCATGTCTTGACGTTCTCTGGGAACCACTGTGTTAGCTGAGCAATCAGAGGCTCTTGAGGGTGGGCTTTCGGAGGAACTAGGAAATATGATAGTTGTTTTCATGTTAGATGAGTAGCTGTATATGATAAGGTATGAAAAAAATTATGTGATTTTTATTATTATTATTATAAATTATGATTATTTTTTTTTACAAATGAAGCATGCGCACACATTGTTTGCACCCCATAAACACAACCAAGCCTTACAAATACACCCTGGACCACAGGGTACTGGACCAAAGTTTAAT
The DNA here is from genome assembly GCF_052040795.2 of Danio rerio. NCBI lineage: Eukaryota > Metazoa > Chordata > Actinopteri > Cypriniformes > Danionidae > Danio > Danio rerio. Next base: position 10,296,897 of record NC_141036.1, on the reverse strand, counting down.
TTCAGTTAATCTTAGCACATATCAAAATTATGGATATATGTTTCTGAAATGGCATGTGATAAGTAGTATTTTAATTACTCATAATTAAGAAATTTCTGGTTTGCCTTTTCATTTTCGAACAGTATTTCTGCCTAGAGGAGGGAAGTCTATGATCACAGTGCTGATTACTTTTTTTTAATTGCTAACAAGCATTTATCAATACTTGCAGTACTTTTTCAGTTAAAAATACTTCGACTCAACACACTAACACAACTACAGTTAAAGTCAGAATTAATAGTCTTATTTGTTTTATTTTGGCTTGAATAAAAGCTGTTTTTAATAATAATAAAAAAAACATTTTAGGGTCAAAATTATTAGGCCCTTTAAGTGTTTTTTCAACAGTCTACAGAACAAACCATCATAATACAGTAACCTGCCTAATTACCCTAACCTGCCTAGTTAACCTAATTAACCTAGTTAAGCCTTTCAATCTCACTTTAAGCTGTATAGAAGTGTCTTGAAAAATATTTAGTAAAAAATTATTTACTGTCATCATGGCAAAGATAAAATAAATCCGTTATTAGAGATTGGGGGGGGGGGGGGCTAATAATTCTGACTTCAACTGTACATCACACAATTAGCCAAATCGTATATTTCATGGCCAAAACCAGAAACTCTACATTTCTAAATGCTGGATACTTTTCTCTACATTTACTTTATCAAAGCACAGTGAACCCAATTTTAAATCATGTCATTCGGTCAGCATTTGTACTAGTTTCTATCCAGAAGGAATGCACAGTCAGTTGTTGTGGAAAGGCTGATAAAATGCTCCTCATGTTTACACTGCTCCAACAATTGCCATGCAAAAAATCCTTCTCAGGGCTAAAAAATCAATAATTTAAGATGAAGCCTGTCAGAGTTTGTGCCATTTGTTAGAAAATCATATCACACTGCTCAAATGTTTCATGATCCAACAAAAGCAGATTGAACATGTTCAGCTGCGTGAAAACAAAGTCCAACCAACAGCAACATACACCGACAGGGGTAACACACTGATCCAAAAAACTCAGATTTTTTTTGTTTCCATTTCTCTGTGTGATGTGAATGTACACTGAAGAAGAAAACACAAGCTACATAAACACAAAATCATAAACACTAATGGCTGGCTCTTTTGTACATGGACTTGAAAGCATCATCTACCAACAAAATCCTAGAACCAACCTTGACAGCTTTTTTTTCTTCTTTGATTTCTTTTTCACTTATTTCTTTTTATTTTTTTATTTATTTTTGTGCTCCAATTAACTGTAGTTCGTAAATCCCAATACTGTATTTTTCATTTTCTCTTTCTTGCTTTCCCTTTTCACCCATCTGTGTTGGGTCCAGGTGTAGTGGCCTGATTCCACTGGGTGTCATTGTGCAGTAAATACTCACTTTAGACCTCCTGGTGACTGAATTAACCCTGTGTATATGGCCCGTTGGTGTCAGGTGTGAGGTCATTATCCCTCCACACATGGATTGGACAGGTGTCTGAGAGTCTTTACACCACAGTTAGGTAGTAATAATGAGCCCTATTTTCTCTTTACCAAAGCATCCTGGGCGTGTGGAGATGTGTGCATTTTAGAGAAGTCCAGCTGGGCCCCACACACACACACACACACACACACACACACACACACACACACACATACACATACACACACACACAAACACCTGACAGATGCATGCTGGGGGCTTCAGTACCCCTCAAACTAAGGACACAAGACAATTATAGGAGCAGGGATTTGTCCCATTTAGGCGAACAGTCCAGATGAGGTAATGGCCAATGATAAAGAACATGCTGTTAGTTTTGCTTTGTTCCAACTAAAGTCAAATTTACATACTCTTGAGAAGGGTTTGGTTTATCCTCATGGAGAGAGTCGCTGTACTGTATGTCCTAGTTCTCCAGCAACATAAAAAGATCATTTATTTATTACCTTTCAAAATAAATTGATGTGGCGCCCGAATGTCATCTTCAGGATAAATGTGTTCTACATTCTAGATGTGACACAAAAAAGTAAGAGTAGCAAAATATTGCTTTCATGAAGATGAAAGAAACCTTGTTTAAGAAGAGTGAAGTTTTTATTTAAAAATAACATAAAAGCTTGCTCATGTATGTTGTTCACATATTAAAGCTAGTCATGTTTCCTAGTACTGGGTTGTGGCTGGAAGGGCATCCAATGTGTAAAGCATATGCTGGATAGGTTTGCGGTTCATTCCGCTGTGGTGACCCCTGATAAATAAAGGGACTAAGCCGAAGGAAAATGAATGAATGAATAAAACTGGTCATGTATCTATTACAGTAGAAAAATCATTTAACCCTTAATTTGATCTTGGGGTCTGTATGACCCAGATCAAGTTTTCCCTATTTAAATCCCTTTTCTCTATTTCCTTCTTGTCAAAAACAATCAAGAAATCTGGCATAAATCTGAAAATATCCGAACAGAAGGGAAAACATAGTACCAGCGCACAAATGTAATATAGAAACATCATGCTTGCTCGCTCACACATACACAAATAAACACACTGGCATGACTGTCACATTGAAATGAATGGGAAATGGAGAAAGGTATACAGTTGAAGTCAGAATTATTAGCCCCCATTGGATTTTTTTTCTTTTTCAAATATTTCCCAAAAGATGTTTATTAGAGCAAGGAAATTTTTACAGTATGTCTGATAATATTTTTTCTTCTGGAGAAAGCCTTATTTGTTTTATTTCGGCTAGAATAAAAGCAGAATAAGTTTTTTATGAACCTTTTTAAGGACAAAATTATTAGCCGCTTTAAGCTAAATATTGCATTGTTAGTCTACAGAACAAACCATCATTATACAATAACTTGCCTAATTACCCAAACCTAATTAACCTAGTTAAGCCTTCAAATGTCAATTTAAGCTGTATAGAAGGATTAAACACAGTGACTACTTAGAGTAATCTTTATAACTGTCACCGAGTCACTGACAGAGACAGAAACATCAAGTGTTGTCTATATTTAAAAAAAATAAATATTATTTTTATCATTTAGATCGTGAAATATGTGAATTAGCCTGTAAGTTTAAACACATATATTTATATGTATGTCATTAAATTAGAAAAGTGGCAGTTTATTGGTCCCACTTTATATTAAGTGGCCTTAACTAATATGTACTTACATATTATTAGTATTACTAGTCTGTTACAATGTTCTTATTGTGTAAATACATGTATTTACTGTGTACTTATGCATGATTAAATACATGTATGTAATTACATCTGTAATTAACTTTTGTAATTACATTTGTGAATACACTGTTGACCATCCCTTACACCTTAACCCACACTTAAACCTAGCCATGCCACCAAACCTGTCCATAACCCAACCTCTATCCCAACTCAAAAGCACCACAAGTGTTCTCAAATGCATTATAAACACAGTAAGTACATTGTATTGATTTTTTGATGTAAGTACATAGTAGTTAGGGACACTTAATATAAAGTGGCAGTTTATTTATTTAATACATGGAAACAAAAATGCACTAGAATAAAAGTGGTTTTTACTACAGTAAACAGGTGGGTTAAGCCTATTTGGCTTATTCAGAACTCAAACGGCTGTGCCTGTCTATGTAATACAGTGGAATACTAGCATACAACCCACATTAAACAAACATTTTTAAGTATATTGCTATTAAATTCTATAAAAATGACTACTTATAAATGTAATATTAGGCTTTATATATATATATATATATATATATATATATATATATATATATATATATATATATATATATATATATATATATATATATAATTTTATTTATTTTTATTACCTTATAAGGAGCTGAGCCCCCCTAAAATGAAAATCCTAAAATCGCCCCTGGGCCTCACCATAAATTGTTTCTTTTTCAGTAACTCATCTCTCTCGGTCTTCACAACATGTCACTTCTTCTGTTTCACTGTGACTTTAAGCTACATATCACCTTATTTTTTCCCCCTTACCTACGCAATTCCTAATTGGTTTGAATATTCACAGCACAATGTCCAGCTGTTACATTGAGTCTGTCTGTATGCATTAGGCAGATATGTTTATACGCTTCCCTGATTGGATGAATGCATTTCCTAAGGACCACTTCCCATCAAGTGATCTGAAACTCTTTAGCCCAGAATGAGAGAGCACTCCCGTATTCATTGGCTAGTTAGTCTGAGTACGTACTGTTATCATTGTTATAAACACTTCTCAGAACTCCACTCCAGAAGAGTGCACAGATCCTCAGATTATTTGTGGCTGTGTGTGTGTGTGTGTTTATTTGCATGTCTCTAAACAGCCTCACCAACCTCTTCCGCTCTGCCTCCACGGCGCAGCACTAATGCAACACAACATTAGCATAGTGTTTGATGTTGAGTTAAAAGACGTTTAGGCACTCTGTGTTTGACAACTGTGTCAAGTGTTTGCACCATCTACACGCTTCAATAACAACATCAAACAATGCGCAGTTCCTGAATTGTTCTCTGTTTGGGAGCTGTTAGTTTTGTATCCTCCGTTTATGCCCTCTGAGGAAGAAATGGCTTTAGAGAGCAATGAATAATAAAGGACAAATCTTTTTGGCAACAGGGACCTCCATTACGAGCCAAAAGAAGACAGCGCACTTGGAGTGGGCGACTGCAGGGAGCTGCATTCATCTGATTCTGCCTTCCCCGTTTTATTTGTGCTTCCTTCTTCAGTCAGATAAAAAGAGCCGTCGGGTGGACAGGCCGAGTCTGATGAATACAGAAGAATAGGAGGACGGAGATTAGAGGACTAGAGAGTGAGAGAAAGTACTCGCTGGAAGACAAAAGATAAGGGAAAAGAGGTGAACGGGAACACTTGTCACTGTAGATGCTGGCCTTGATTTCGCAAAATGGGGGGAAGATGGTTGTGAATGAAGCAGGACATAAAGCAGTGTTCAAATGTGAAAGGTCCTCTTTCCAGAATTTCGACTCAGCTTTGCTTTTGTGTGACTGTGTATGTACAGTTGAAGCCAGTATTATCACCCCCCCCCCCTGTTTATTTTTTCCTCAGAAAGAAGATTTTTTTCAAAACATTTCTAAACATAATAGTTTTAATAATTCATTTCTCGTAATTTTTTTATTTAATTTTTGCCATGACGACAGTAAATAATATTTTACTAGATATTTTTTAAGACACTTCTATACAGCTTAAAGTGACATTTAAAGGCTTATCTAGGTTAACTGGGCAGGCTATGGTAATTAGGAAAGTTTTTTTTATAATTTATTTTTTCTGTAGACTATCGAAAAAATATATTGCTTAAAGGGGCTAATAATTTAGTCTTTAAAATGGTGTTACAAAAATTAATAACTGCTTTTATTCTAGCCAAAATTAAACAATAAGACTTTCCCCAAAAGAAAAAATTATTATCAGACATACTGTGAATTTTCTTGCTCTGTTAAACATAATTTGGGAAATATTAAAAATAAAAACTAAAGGGGGCTAATAATTCTGACTTCAACTGTGTGTATATATATATATATATATATATATATATATATATATATATATATATATATATATATATATATATATATATATATATATATATATATATATATATATTCTTAGTCACACTTTAAAATAAGTTTTCATTATTGAATATATATACTAACATGAACTAATTGCAAACAATATTTGCATGGCATTCATAAATCATAGTTCAATTGTTAATGCATTATTAAAACTTAATCATCATTTAATGCATCATGGGTTAACATGAACTAACCATAAACAACTGTATTTTACAGTAACATTAACTAATACAACCTTCTTGTAAACTGTTACCATATTCTATGATATCTACATGAACACATATGGCTTATTCAAGTGCAACAATACCCCTGAAAGGTCCATTTTCAACACTAGAAATTGGCCTTAATATAATATGGTTGATTGTGATCCAATTTGGAAGCACTGTGGTTATTATTGAGCTCAGCTGCAAAATAATCAGACTTCAGTTGTCAGTAAATAGATTAAATTGAGTAGATTCATTGTTAAATTACAATCTTTTGTGGTAGAGATTTATTTTAGCTATAGGAGTGAGGAGCTAATGTCAAGTTCCTATTTCTCCCTGTCCATGTGCTTTTGTTTATTAATGTAATTCCTTTGTTCTGTTTTCCTGCCATTTATCAGTGTTGATTTGTTTGTTAGTAGTTAGTTTGTCATTAGTTAATCGTGTATTTATAATATAGTTTTTTTTTTCTTGTCTGGTTTTGTATTGTCAGTCATTATCCTGGTCTGTTACTTGTACCTGTTTCCTATAAAGATAACGTGAATAAATTAGAAAATGTTTTGATAATACCTATTTCCTGAGGTTGGTGACTCGTAATATCTGCGCTTCAATGAGTTGTATTATGTGGGTATAGCATATCCAGCCTGATCTCATAAGGAAACATAACTATTTTTGTCTATACTAGTCCAAACAATCCTTGTAAAAGCTTAATGACATGACATGTTACATAAACATGCATTAAACACTTAAATTTAGCGATTTACATGTGTTTGTTGCCTCATTAAAAAAATCAGCATTTGTCTGTTGCCATATTACAAACATAAAAGGCCAATTCCACCAAATTCTCGTTAAACCACCAAAACATAAATTTAAACAGACATTATACTTCTTTGATGCTGCATTGAATACATTTTTAATCTATATATCCCACATTTAGATTTCTGTCAAGCTGTAAACAGATGAGACACTCCATAATCATGCATAGCTGTCTGCTTCACAAGATTGCTTTTACAGTACTCTTCAATAAAGCCTAATAAAAGTAAAGGTAAAAAATACCATTGTAGTAATCTCACTAGGAACCTTTGTGGCCAATCAAACTCTGTTTGGGCCATGTGTATATTACAACCCAGGCTCATTCTGAAAAAGTACCTCTATATACATTTCTGGAAGCTGCAAAATACGTCCCAGGGGGTACGTATTTTTGCAGTTTTTGTTTTTGCCAATCCACTCGACGCTGATGTGTACGGTTTTTCATATCTCAATTTTCTCTCACCAGTGCCATTCGTGCCCGCTGTTCTCACATAAACCCACCAGAGGCCGCTGTTAACTGACTGTTTGACTGACTGAATGACTGATCGACTAACCCATCCTCCTCCTTCCTTAAACCCAACCAATTTTATCGACTGACCCGCCAACCCACAGCCCTAAACCCAATCAACAATTTTTAAAAGCAATCCAGGACAAGAAAAGCCCTTGTCTGAACGTTTTCAGATTTTACCACATTCTCACTCTGTTATTTACATGTTAATAAAATTTTTTGGATTCTGCTTTTGTCTTACCTGCTTTCTGGAACCAATCTTCACTGCACTCGAACCCCGTCACCTTGGTCAACTCCTCTCTTCATCTCAAATCTGCCAACGTACATGGAGAGCTAGCGGGACAAACTAGTTACAATGAGAAAGCCGTCCACACGGAGGTAAGCAGTCAGCTGGTAAGCGCGAAAAAGAAAGGCATCACACCGCTCTATAGCATTTGTTTAAAAAATTACATGCAGCCATACGTACCTCTGGCTGTATAATTTGTGGTCTCTAGAAACGTACATAGGACTACGTTTTTAGAATGAGCCTATGTTGATATATTAAAGATACTGTGTGGATCATCACTGTTGTGGCAATTGGCCTGTTTTTTTCACTTGGATTTTAAACTTGGAGAAAAAAAACTGGAAAACAATGGTATTTGCTCAAGCTTATTGTATATCATTTTCTCATAATCATTTACTGAACCAGATTTTCATTTTATGGCACCTTTAAATAAAAGCATCCGACTGTTTTAGACAGAGCGTGTTTTTGGGATAATTTCTAAGTCCTAAAAAGAAACTGTTGTGGCCTAAAAACATGCGGATAAAACTAGTTTGCTTGCCCACAAGCTTTTTAAATCTGTCAATAGTGAAATCAGGTGACAAAGTTAATCAACCAGCTTTGCCAGTGCAACTTAGGTGGAATGTAAGATATTGGTAAGGGTTTAAGCTTTTGCAATTAAATGCACAATGTCTCCATGACATGGCAAAGGCAACAACAGTACAACACCCTTAATATGTTATGCCGAGTTCAGACTGCATGATTTTCTAAGTAGTCGTGTCACAGATGTTTTCACACTGCATGACTATCTGGTGTTTTGTCGCTGCTTTGTTTACACTGCAAGATGGATCGGCGACAGGGACTTTCACATTGCATGACTTTACAATAGTAAGAATCACCGACAACTTCGTCCAAACTACGTCTTACAGCGAAAAAATTCTTTCAAAAATTTCTTTCTGTATGAAATGTCAAACAGACACGGGTGCTCCTGATTCTTGTCAAAGCTCCACTAGTTTTTCCTTTTCCTTTTCGCTTTTAACTTGTTCCCCAAACCTCCCGATCGCCTGCTGCAGGTATACACACACACACACACAGGCACGTGCACACATAGGGCTCAACCTGTGCAGTGCACATGCCCTTTTTAGTCTTGGATAGAAAGTGCCCTTCCAAAATGATCAAAAGTGCCCCCGCGACGCGGCACACCTTCGGTCCCGCCCTTCAGTAGACGCGTGACAACACCGCTCTTGAGTACGCGTGCGACAACACAGCTGATCAGTATGCGCGCGACAACACAGCTGATCAGTACGCGCGTGACAACACAGCTGATCAGTACGCGCGCAATAACACCGCTCTTCAGTATGCGCGCATCCACTCTGCAGATCTGCAGCACCCCCCCCTTCAAAAAATTTACCCCCCCCCCCCTTCAAAAAATTTATCCTGCACATGCCCTTTGGACGGTCTCTACTTGGGCCTGCACACACACACTCACACACACACAATTGAATGCTGCTCTCTCATTGGCTGTAAGCAATCGCCAATGTTATTTTCAGTCAAAACTCAATTCACACAGCATGATTTTAATCACCGACAGCTCCAGATATTTAACATGCCAAATATCTCGCAGGCATCGGCGACTCATCGGCGATTCTCTGAGATCGCGTCTTTGATAGTTCATACCGTGTGATTGTCACTCACGTGCACGAACACCGATTTGCCTGTGATTTCAGGCATTTGTCTGCGAAATCACACAGTCTGAACTAGGCATTATACATATTCAGGTGGTTTCTGGATCTTCTCACCAACTGACTTATTTTAAAGCAACACAGGGGTGAAAGCAGAAACTCCCTGGGACTCTTTTTCTCACTTACTTTGAGATTGTTAACGTGTATAAAACTGTGGGGCAAGACTGCAGGTGAATTCCAACTGCTTTCAATTCTGCATATTTATGTATATGGCACATCTGCACTTTCACATTGACATGTCCTCACTTTGGCAAATGGAGACAGGGTGCCCTTTATGATATGAAGAACAGGGAAAAGGTTATTTGCTAGAGGTTGATATGTGTCAATCACCCTTTGGAGAGCGTTTGCTGTCACTGTCTCCTTCTCCTCACAACCTCTCACACACACACACAGCCACTCTCTGATTATGCTCCAAATATCAGGTGAGGGGAGAGAGAGAGCTGGCAGAAAAGAGATTGCCTGACCTTATTGTTTGCCTTCGTCTCTTCTTTGTTCTTCACAAATAAAGGTTTTTTAATAAACTGAAAAGGTCCTCCGCCATAGCCTGGGGAACCAATGAAAGAAAGCACTGAGCTATGGCACAATGTGGCAGCACAGAAAGAAGCAGCTCATCAGAAAATAACAAAGGTGCAAGTTAAAGATAAGGCTGCTGTCAGAGATTAATCCCACCAGCCTTGATTGTTTTCTTTAATACCAGCTCTGCTACGGCAAGTGATAAGTTTGCTGAGTAATTTAGTTTTTTTTTTTTTTTTTTTTGCTGGAATAGAATTCAGTGGAGAAGGGTAGAACAAGAAATAATATTCAGGTGTGCCCAGTAATTGATTTTTTTCTTTTTCCTCCTCCGTCTCTACCAAATAAAATGAAAGCCAAAAGTGCATTCATTCTACTTTCTTTTTTCCATCCTTCACAGTGTCTGCAGATTAATAAAGTTGCTTTATTTAAACCACTAATGGGTAAAAGGACCGTCTTCCAAGACATTTTGTTTTACATTTTTAAAGCAGAGTATTTATAGGACACTTTACATGAGATAAATAGTAATTACAGTTTCAAAGTCTAAATAGATTTATCTTATTTCTGATTGAATAACTCAAAATCTGCTCTAAAATAAAGAATAAATACATACATAAATATTCATAGAAATAAACAAAGGTCTAAAAACAGACAATCATAATCAACTAATAATGAAAATAAATATTATTACAGCTTCTACAAATGTATTTGGCTGCACAACTCGAGTAAAATATATATACATGGAGTAATGAACATGTTTTTCCTGGTAAATCAATTTCTAAAGGAGCTGTTGACATGAAATTGGCTGGGATTTGGGGGTAAAGAGCCAAACATACAAATAAAACAAAACTAAAAAAATGTAGACATCTGGGCCTTGTTTCAGAAAGGAGGTTAAGTGAAAACGGAGTATGTTAACCCTGAAATGAGAGAAACTGGGTTTTCCGTTTCAAAATGGGAGGTTTATCAAACTGGAGAAAGCAGGGTAAGTCAAGCCTGTTTCTGAAAGAGAGGTAACGTTTACTCAAAGTCAGTCACTGTGGTAACTTACTCTGTGAACCTAACCTGGTCAGGAGCAAGCTTTATTATCTCAACTTTTATGTGCATTTTGGAGATGCGCATAAAAAATGATTGATAAAATTGTCTAGATGCACATAACTTATGAAAATAGGAAAAAAAAAACATATGCTCATAATTGAGTAGGATAAACTTTTATTTGTGAAGAAAAGATGCGCAAAAAAAGCGATGGAAACAATTTTACCTAACAAATTCCAGTATGTGCATTAAAAAAGGTCATTTGATTTTGTTGTAAGAGATTATATGATGATCAAAACGTGTGTGAATGGCTCAGCTGACCGAACACTCTGTAAAACATCTGAAATGTTGTTTCAGTATTAGTGTTATGATATTATTATGACCTCCAGAGCTGTCAAGAGCATCCGTGTTTTGTGTCTGGCGCCTTTAAATGCCACCACATGTTCATTCAGCCTGATCTCATGAGGAAACGCAAGTATTTTCATGTTTTGTCAGTTTAGTGGCTAATTCTTACAAATTCGTACGAGTTTAGTCGTACGAAAATGTAAGATTTTAAAAAGAAGGCGTGGCACCCAATCCCACCCCTAACCCCAACCGTCATTGGGTGATGAGCAATCGAACTAAATTGTACAAATTAGATCGTACGAATTTATATGAATTAGCCAATAAATCAAAAAGTTATGAATTGTTGTGAGATTGCGTTGGTTCATTGCATGTGAGCATTGTCTTTTGAAGTCATTTATTAAATAAAGAAAAGATTCATGCAGCTTCTTCTACCGCTATAAATTCTGTTTTTACAGTTGATATTTGCCGCCAGTTTATCAGGATGTGTCGATTTTGTTTGCTTTGACTCGTTGGATGGAAACGCTGCTTTATTCAGTGCAGTGGTGTTGTTTTTCAAATATATGGTCATATTGGCTATAACTATAATTTGCATGAGCAGATCAAGTTCAGCTGGAGAAAGAAATGCTGATCTCTTTTTCAGATGTTGTCATGGTCACTCGTAATATCTGCGCTCTAATGATAATGCCTTTTTATAGTCATGGTGTGCATGCTTAACTACTATCTCTTACAGAGGCTACATGTGCTGGTGAAGATTACAGACACAGATGAGAGGGTTTGCACTGACTGTGGGCTATGTGCGTGTTGTTTTTGAACCTAATAAAGGACTAAATGTATGCTGTGTGTAATTTTTCTGTAATTGGTAACAGAAACATTGGTATCGGAGACTGTAAGGGTCTGCATGTGTTCATATATGTTGCATTTATTTATTGTATATAATCGCAGTTGTTACAGTAGGCTATTTTACACTGTCATTGATCTGCAGTTATAATCAAATTATGTTCACAGAAAAGTTAGTAATAAACATTTATACACAAGTATTTATCTCATATATACACGTATTTCATATGATATAGGAACGACCTGTACAGCTTTATTGTAGACATTTGTTTGAGCGAGAATGACGTCGACTGAAACTTTCTGTCGTACACTACAACCACCAAAATAGTATCCTTGGTAGTGGAAACGTAAGCCTGATAAAGGTGACCTGTATTGGTCCGTACTGTACCAGTCGGTCGAAATGGGTCATTAATAATTGCTTCAAGCTGCCTCTTATGTGAAGAGCTTAAATGTCTAAAGTAATAGTTGTGGGAGGGTTTTGTATGTGGATTTCTTTGGTGGTTACTGACAAATTTCAAGTCAACAACACCTTTAGAAATATGTTTCTGAGAAAAATGGTGACATGTTTATTATGTATAAACAATGTTTATTACGAGCAAGCAGTACATTAAACATTGATGCATGGTATATTGTTTAATTTATACTGTATATACCAGAATCTAGAATCAGCTTATGAAATGACTGACAATTGCAAAGTCTAGCACAGTTAGAGTATTGCTTATAGACATTTGTCTTAAGGGTCGTACACACCAAGATGCTTTTTGTTTGCGTTTATCATCAGCGTTTTTCAAGATGTTTTTTCAGATTCAAACACAAGTGATTTTTACTGGCGTCAAGCAGAAGAGTATGCTAAATCACTCCTTGACGTTAGATGACGATACACAACTTTAAGCTTCTGACATTCGCTTGTAACCCAGAAGAAGAAGACAAAGTAGACACGCTTGTTGTTATTGATGGTTCAAGTAGAAAAAAGAAATGATTATTGATCACCAGCAGCAGCTCCATGTTTATATTGCCTCTGGGCATCTTCTTCAATGTGCGCTTGCATCGACAGTTTTACGCTTGAGCGCCTCCAAGTGCTGTTTACTGTAACTTCAGCAGCTCCTTGCACATGAACAAAAGTGCCAATCTGATTGGTGGAGAAGGTTTTATGCGGCGCATCAAAAAAAAAAAAAAAAAAAAAAAAAACGAGCATGAGGCTCTGAGTTGGTCTACTTAAAGTTGATTGACCCAACCCAGATCCAATATTCTTAAAAAAGACAACTGAGTTTTTAATCTCTCGGTAAATCAACTCAGGGTTCAAGTTTAAACTCCGAGTTGGTTGAACCTCCTTACTGAAGCAGAAAGAATATGACTAACTGAGGTTATGGAAAAGGATATTGAGAGCAATCAGTGGTGACTCCAAGGTTCCTGACTGTCCTGAAAGGAGTCATGGTTAATGGAGAAGTTATGATGAAGAGTTGGATAGGTCAAATCCCAAGCAGTTTTCTTGCCATGGGTAAGATGAAGGTCTTTCATCCAGCAAGAAATGTTCAATTCAATTCAATTCAATACAGCTTTATTTGTATAGCACTTTTACAATGTAGATTGTGTCAAAGCAGCTTCACATAAATGGTCATAGTAACTGGATCAGGGTAGTTCAGTTTTAAGTGTTTAAGTTCAGTTCAGTTTAGCTCAGTTCAGTGTGGTTTGAAGTCATTATTGAGAGTCCAAACACTGAAGAGCAAATTCATCGATGAGTGGCTTTTCAGATCCTGAACCATGCAAGCCAGTGGCGACAGCGGAAAGGGAAAAAATGTCTGACAACTAGTTGGATAATTTGTTTGGAATAAGAGTTTAGTGTCATCATCATAGCAAATGAAAAATATGTGATTAAGTCTGCTTTTTTAAAGATCTTGTGAAATTAAAATAATGTTTTTTAGATGTTAGTTTTCGTCTGTTAATTTCAAGGATATCTATAAGCTGGTGTGCTACAAAACAATCCCAAACAGTTTGCATTTAGATAACATAAACTGCTTTAAACATCCAAAGCTTGCAGTTTAAATGGAGTAACAATTATTTCACGTCACCTCATACTTCGCATCAGATCTTGACCAGTCAAATGCGCTCTAGTATCAGACATGATGAGAAAAACAAAACGTATTGGCTGTTTTTAAAAAGGGGAGGGGCTACTCTATGACCCACCCTCTATTTATTTTTCAGTTGAGATTGCGTCAAACATCGAATAAAAAAAAAAATCACATTTCAAAGCACTTCACGGGACCTGTAATGCAGATTTGTAAATACAGAAACTTTACAGAAATAGGAATAGAAAGTATGAGAGCTTATTATTCAGCCAATACATTTTATTTATTTAATAAGCAAATTAATCTTGTTTTTTCTTTTGACGTAAGATTAATTTGCTTACCCAATTAGCAGATTATTTTGCTGGTTTTAGGGAAAAACTCACTTAATAGACTAGACTAGACTTAATGGACTAGAAACAAGACAAAAAATCTAAGTAAGAAAAGCATTTTTTGCAGTGTACCAGTTTAAATTTATTACACTTGTATTACATTTTTAATAATTTGAAAATAGATTAAAAAATAAATGTGTAATGTAAACTAATACTTTATATATAATGTATCCCAAATATCCACACTCATTGACAATACCAAGCAAACAATCACAGAGCTTGCGGTAATTTTTAAGAGATGCATGTCAGGGTCAAAGCAAAGGGTATGTGACTGTGTGAAAGCTGCGCCAGACTGTACATGTGCACTTGACACAGAAGTATAAATTAGCCTTGAGTTGCATGCTGGTCGTTTCTTTAGCTTTTTATTTGTACAGTGCACATCCCATTAGAAGTGATCCATGGTGCTTGGGGAAGTTTACTTTTCCTTTGGTGAAAGTGATTTAATTTAATTTAACAAATAAATAAATAATAAATGTTGTGTTTTGTTTACCTGGCAAGCTGGACTCACAGCATACACTATACTCATGTGCTGTGCTCATGATAGCGGGGTGAATTTTCATTAGGAGTTCCAGCACCAGTTACTTGCTCGCTGCCTCAGCGTCACCACAGAAACCACTTGCGTTTTACCACTTTTCTGATTTCTCTCATTGGAAAAGAAAGAATCCCTTGTGTGTAACTCATTTTGTCCTTCATAAGAACGTGTTTTTCCTCACGCATATGAAGCGCATCTGACAGAAACATTAAGAGTAGCTTCCACAAGTCTTTCAAAAAAATAAACACGCATCACTAAAACACTCTGTGTCATCCGCATGGCTGACCCAAGCCTTCAGAGGGCCCTTGGTGCAACCAATATGACAAATTATTCTTGATTATTTGCAGACTATAAATCTAAACAGCCATTATTGGTTTCATTTGCTGTAGCTGTGTTGCTTGTACCCTACCAACTGTTTTATATTAGACTGAAGGGTTTATTTTGCAAAAACAACTGCCTAGATCTACATTATACCACTTATTATACAGCTACTTGCCAGACAGCTAAACAATCAGTCACCGAACATTAATGTAAAATCTAATTAAAGAGCTGACAGGAACAAAAAAGAGCTGGATGCAGCCTCTAACCTACACTTATTAATGTTATTACAACATTTTTAAATGTTAATGTCAGGTGAAGCAGTGGCGCAGTAGGTAGTGCTGTCGCCTCAAAGCAAGAAGGTTGCTGGCTCGAGCCTCGGCTGGCTCATTTGGCGTTTCTGTGGGGAGTTTGCATGTTCTCCCTTTGTACGTGTGGGTTTCCTCCTAGTGCTCCCTTTTCCCCCACAGTCCAAAGACATGTGATATAGGTGAATTGGGCAGGCAAAATTGTCCATAGTGTATGAGTGTGTATGGATGTTTCCCAGAGATGGGTTGCAGCTGGAAGGGCATCTGCTGTGTGGAACATGTGCTGGATAAGTTGGCGGTTCATTCTGCTGTGGTGACCCTGCATTAATAAATAAATTGATTTATTTTCCTTCTTTCTCACAAATTTCTTCTTTTTCATTTTAAACTTGTCTAGAAAATGGTTCTTTATTTAAGAATTTTTTGATATTTAGACTAGAAACAAGACAAAAACTCAAAGTAATGACATACGTTTTCTGCAATGTGTTTAATAAAAGTCAACATAATTCGTAGTAGGCAACCTGGCCATTTAACAAGTAATATTTAACAGTCACCAAGTTTCTAAAAAATGCACATATTTTATTGAAATATATGCAAGAAAGTTATTTCACATAGAAGGCAAAAAAAATGCATCTAAAGTTTAAAGGCCCATCCTTTAATGTAAAAAGTCCAGAATTTGTCTCATAAACGAACTTATTTGTCCTTTTATGACTGCTATGCCATCCTAATTAGTGAAAATTACCTATCGAAAAAAGCTTTAAGACCAAGCAGAGTCCTCTGTTGGCTGTTGCTTCGGTGAGTCCAGCATCCAGCTGTGCAAGAAAACGTGCAGTCTGACATATATAAGTGAAGTCTTCTTTCACTACTGTACTGTTTTAAAGAAGAGAAAACATTTTAGTTTTTGTTCTAAATCTTGGATTTTATCCTTGAAATGACCATTAAAAATTGTCCCATATTAAAAATAATTTGAATACTATTTTGGCTGTTGTTGTTATGTTGTTTTCAATTTTATTATTGTTGTTTATTATTATTAGTATTATTTTTTTTACAAATGAGGCAAAATTTGAGATGCTGTACATTATTATTATTATTAAAATTATTATTATTATTATTATTATTATTACAATTGTTGTTGTTGTTGTTGTTGGTATTATTATTATTATTATTATTATTATTGTTATATTATTAATAAAATTATTATTATTATTATTATTATTTTTATTATGTTTATTATTATTGAAATGTCCAAATTCTGACTAAGGAAAGTCTAATGTGCTACCCATTTTGTTTGCCTAATAAATGACAATAGGCTAGAGTTTTAATTCAAAAACTTTTTTTTTTCTAATAATATATGATGAAATAATTTTGTATTCTAAAAATGTTTATTTTTTCACATTTCTTTATTTTAAATCTTTAGAAAATATTTTTGGTAACTCTAAAAGTGTGGTTATGCTGACCTTCCGACAAGCTAATCCAGATAAAAAATAGTGCTTAAAATGTCCCTAAAATGCAGTAGTTAAATCTCATAACTAAATAGTGAATGGGGCTTATAACTGCAAAAGAGGTCAATTTTTGGAGATAAAAGATCCCCCCTTTTCACCAGGCTGGCTACATCCATATAACCTATTGTTTATATTAATTCTGTCATTTTGTTCCCTCACTCTGTTTTCTTCTTTTTTATTTATCTGCACCAGACAGATGTGATTTTCTGTGAATATTAGGTGTTTTGTTGCTGTACCCGATGCTTCTTCAATCAACTTCAGTAACATCAGTCAGAGATGTGCACGATCTCAATCGCATTTTTGCAATTTTATACAATTTTATATAATCACCACTATTAGCAACATTACACACACACACACACACACACACACACACACACACACACACACACACACACACACACACACACATGTTTGTTTTTGTGAAAAGTGGGTACATTACATAGGTTTCCATTCATTTTATACTCTCCAAACCGTATATTAAATTGCCCTCACCCCACCCCTAAACCCAACCATCACAGAAGACTTTGTTCAGCTTTACTCTTTAATTAAACTCATTCTGTAACATTTATAAGCATTTTGAGAAATGAGGAAGTGACAAATGTCCTCATATTTTACCTTCTTTTTGTAATACCTGTGTCATACCCATGTCATTATACAGATTTGTGTCCTTATATGTCACAAAAACACGTACACACACACACACACACACACACACACACACACACACACACACACACACACACACACACACACACAGACAATTAAAGTCAGAATTATTATCCTTCCTGTTAAATTTTTAACTCTTTTATATTTTCCCCAGAAACAGAAAGTTCTGTTTAACGGAGAGAATTTTTTTTTCAACACATCTCTAAACATAATAGTTTTAGTAACTCCTTTCTAATAACTGATTTATTTTATCTTTTTCATGATGACAGTACATAATATTTGACTAGATATTCTACAAGATACTAGTACAAAGTGACATTTAAAGGCTTAACTAGGTTAATTATTCATTCATTTTCTTTTTGGCTTAGTTCCTTTATTAATTCGGGGTCGCCACAACGGAATGAACCGCCATCTTATAGAGCAACTTTTTACGCAGCGGATGCCCTTCCGGCTGGGTTAATTTGTCAAATTGTATAACAGAGGTTTGTTCTGTAGTGGGGGCTAATAATATTGACCTTAAAATGGTTAAAAAAAACTGCTTTAATTCTAGGCCAAATAAAACAAATAAGTCTTTCCCCAGAAGAAAAAACTATAATAGGAAATACTATGAAAAATTCCTGGCTCTGTTAAACATCATTTGGTAAATATGTGAAAAATAAAAATAAAATACAGAATGGCTAATAATTTAGAATTCAGTAGATGTGATGCAGTGTGTGGAATTTCCTTGCTTGTTAATGTCAGATTCACCCATGCATTCTTTTCTCTAGCTGTGTGTGTGTGTGTGTGTGTGTGTGTGTGTGCGTGCGTGTGTGCACGAGCACACACTAAATCCTCAATTTAAACACTCTAGTTATAACTGTGTTGCAGAGAAAAGGAAAATAACAAAAATCACTGATCCTCACATCCTTATTTCATGTAGCATGTTTACCGAGCTTTTGCACTGTGTGTTCGGAGCAGATGGTGAGGGACTAAAGCTCCATGGCAGAGGGAAGGCATCTAATTGCTTTAAGTAAATCGATACGGGACTGCAGCAAGCAGCAATCCCTCACTCTACATCAGCCTCTCGCTGCAATTACTACATTGATTGGCCACTGCTAATTGAAGGCCTTGTTATTTTTGCTGTGTGCAGTCGCAGTACCACTTCGGCAAAATTACATTTTTCTTGTCCTGATGCAAAGATTATCATTGTTATTTTAAAGTCATATTGTTTGGTCTTGGTGTTATCTTAAATATATATATATTTTAAATTTCATCACCTTAGAATTATTACGTTCTAGCTGACATTTTGGTCAAAATTGAGTTATTCACATATTATAATTAAATGTCAACCTATTTACATGATGTAATGCCTTTTTTTAATAGATTGTTTACATTTTAAGACTTTTTATTTTTTAAAAAAAGGTTTTATCTACGAAGTCGAGCTTAGCTCTATAAAGTTCTTTCTGTGAGCCAATCAGCATTTTGAATGCATGCACAAGGACCAATCAGCATCAGCTTTACTTTATTATTCCACCGGACTGCTCCGTTGACGGCAGAAAAGACCAGAAAGACAAAATCACACAAAATCAGAGTCGACTAAATAATGCTGCACCACACAAAACTGAGAAAAGAAACCTGAAACTGAAAAGATGTGTGTAAATGTGATGATTTAGAAACATTTTTTAACATTTAGATGAAATGTTAAATTTTACATTGTTGAAAAAGAAACAGTTAGTAAAAAATGTATGAATTAAATGTGACAGATTTTTATTTGTGTAAATATAGTCAGTGAAACATTAAACTCATTTGCTCATTGTTTTCATTTGAAATCTTTACACTGCAAAAAATGCTTCTCTTACTTAGATTTTTTTGTCTTGTTTGCAGTCCAAATATCTAAAAGTTCTTAAATCAAGAAGCATTTTCTACACAAACAAAACATATTGTCTTGTTTTAAGAAATAATATGCCAAAATGAAGCGAGTTTTTTCTTAAATTAAGCTAAAAAAATCTGCCAATGGTGTAAGCAAAATAATCTTATCACTAATTGAAAAACAAGATAATTTTGCTTACCCCATTGGCAGATTATTTTGCTTGATTTGATGAAAACTTACTTCATTTTGGCATATTATTTCTTAAAACAAGACAATATGTTTTGCTTGTCTAGAAAATGCTGCTTGATTTAAGAACTTTTAGATATTTGGACTAGAAACAAGACAAAAAATCTAAGTAAGACAAGCATTTTTTGCAGTGTACATTTAATATTAATCCTTCAAAAGGCAAAAACTTAATTTAATTCATAGAACATTTAATTGAATAAACATACATAGTTCAGTAATTCATATAAAGCATACAATTTGATAAATATAACATCAATTACATAAAATGAACATCTGCACTGGATAAAATATTTAGCACAGCCTTGTATGCTTAAGAAAAATATTCATCCTAAGACATGAAATAAATGTTATAAAAAAGCAAAAATGTAACTTTCTCAGGCATCAACACATTGCTACAACAACAAATTCAATTTTTTTTTTGATAGTATTTTTAAAAAAGTAACGCTTCAATAAATGATCTGCCGGAAAATGACTTTTTAGAATTAGAAGGTTCTTTCTGAATTTACCATGTTTCTTTTACTCCAATTTGCAAATGTAAGACAATGTTGATCATTTACATTTAGAGTACATTTAGGGGTCTCTGTCAATTTAATGTATGAAAGAGAACTGTCACGCATATTGTTTGCTATATGGATCTTTGAAGCTCAATATCTCAAAATCATTTAGAGCTCAGACAGAACCTTAAAATGTTAAGGTGACGAATTTCTTCAAATTAAAAAAGTGCAAGACGTATTCAAAATGTTACTTGTTACATGATGATTATTACACATTTTTAAATCCTACTTTTTTTGCAAATGGTATCAATATTTTAGAAAACCATATAAAACTGACAAGACTAAAGAGTGTGTTCTGTTACTGGTGGATTATTTGCTTTTAACCATTTTTATGAAATACAATATACACCAGATTGTGGATTTATAACATGGTTACTTCTGTTATCTAGGCGACTGTTTTATTATTACACAAATTAGTTGCATAACACACTCTTTGAGATTCGATAAGCTCTAGATTTTTTTTTATATAATTGCAAAAAGACATTGCGCTATAATTGTTTTTAGCCATTACAATTTAGACAAGATTCATAAAAATGATGTTGCTGTTAATTGTTCATTTTCAGCATATTACGAGAGATGAGCAAGCGACCGTGTCCACCATCCCCATGACCCTTTTCGGTTGGCTCTCTTCATTTCCCATGAGCCTCGGTTAAAAATGACCTTCCATCCCTCTCCTCTCTGCTCCAAACCCCCTCGAAGAATAATAAGGGTGCCAGACACATTAATTAGACGCTCTATTTAGATAAATGTCTGCGAGCGAACGTGAGGTAGTTATTAATATTTCATATTAAAATAATTAAATTCAATTTTTCATTTGAGCTAAATAGAACATCTACATTAGCATGCATTGCTTTTTCCTTCTTACGTCTTTCCTGATGTGTGCAGTTTTATTAAAGCCTTTTTTCCCTTTTGCACACATTTTACTTGCAATGTTCCCTCTGCAACACTGATTAGGTCAAAGTGCCACATGGAGAGAAGGTACAGGAAATGACTGTTAATTAAAGAGCTGACAGCTCGCATGTCGCTTGCTGTGTGTATAAATGGGAGTGTGTGTACGTGTGTAGGGGGTTGGTAGGGGTGTTTGTGTGTGTGTGTGTGCTACATTTGGAATGAGCATGTTTCTGAACCTGAATACATACAGTTGAAGTCAAAATGATTAGCCGTACTGTGATTTTTTTAATCTTTATTTTTATTTTATTTTTAGCTTTTTTCAACCATTTTCCATCATATTTTTTTCTGGAGAATGTCTTTTTTCTTTTAGTTTGGCTGAAAAAAATGTATATATATATATATATATATATATATATATATATATATATATATATATATATATATATATATATATATATATATATATATATATATATATATATATATATATACTTACCGGTCACTTTATTAGGTACAACTGTCCAACTGCTCTTCAACGCAAATTTTTAATAGGCCAATCACATGGCAGCAACTGTAAATGCATTTAGGTATGTATCCAGTGAGCAGCAGTTCTGTGGGCGCAAATGCTTTATCAACACCAGAAATCACAGGAGAATGACCAGACTAGTTTAAGTTGATACAAAGGCAACAGTAACTCATGTAACCACTCGTTACAACCAAGATATGCAGAAGAGCATCTCTGAATGCACAACATGTCAAACCTCAAGGCACATGGGCTACAGCAGCAGAAAACCACGCCGGGTGCTACTCCTGTCAGCTAAGAACGGAAAACCGAGGCTACAATTTGCACAGGTTCAGCAATATTGGACAATAGAAGATTGGAAAAACGCTGCCTCATCTAATTCATCTAATTTCTGCTGCAACATTTGGATGGTAGGTGTAATGATTTGGTGGATATTTTCTTGACACACTTTAGGCCCATTAGTATCAATTAAGCACTGTGTCAACACCACAACCTACCTAAGTATTGTTGCTGACCATGTCCATCCACAGTGACCACAGTGTACTCATCTTCTGATGGCTACTTCCAGCACGATGCGCCATGTCATGAATCAACTCAGACTACTTTCTTAAACATGACAATGAGTTCACTGTACTCAAACGGCCTCCACAGTGACGAGATCTCAATCCAATAGAGCACCTTTGGGATGTCGTCGAACAGGAGATTCGCATCATGGATGTTTAGCTATCAAATCTGCAGCAACTGCGTGATGCTATCATGTCACTATGGACCAAAATCTCTGAGGAATTTTCCAGTAGCTTGTAGAATCTATGCCACAAATGATTAAAGCAGCTCTGAAGGCAAAAGGAGGTCCACTAGTAAGGTGTACCTAATAAAGTGGCCGGGGAGTGTATGTATGTATGTATGTATATATATATATATATATATATATATATATATATATATATATATATA
The DNA here is from genome assembly GCF_052040795.2 of Danio rerio. NCBI lineage: Eukaryota > Metazoa > Chordata > Actinopteri > Cypriniformes > Danionidae > Danio > Danio rerio. The sequence goes on along the minus strand of NC_141036.1, from coordinate 10,274,284 downwards.
TATATATATATATATATATATATATATATATAAATATATATATATATATATATATATATATATATATATATATATATATATATATATATATATATATATATATATATATAAATATATATATATATATATTGATTGATGACCTTATTGATTATCCACAGAACAAACCATTGTTGTTATCTAATAACTTGCTTAGTTAACAAAAAAGCCCAGTTAGGTCATTAAATAGCATTTTAATCAGAGTACCAGCATCTCACAAAATGAGTAGAAAATCAGTATGCGCTGTCATCATGGCAAAGAAAATATCATTTAGTTATTGGAAAGTAGTAAAACTACTATGTTGAAAAATATGTAAAAAAAAAAAAAAAAAAACGACACCTAATTATTAGAATTTCACAGAAGGGCTAACCATTTTGATAGTATAGGTAGCATCATCTGTCAGATGAGATTTTCACCAGGGTACATTCCTCAATTGTTTCAATAAAATTGCAATTTTGAGCATTGTATTTCCCTTATTGTTTTCCCATCCTGTAGATTCTCATCTCATCTTCCGCCACATCACATCGTAGAGCACTTTTGTGGCCCTGATCTCTAAAAGGTTCAAATCCATCAGAAAAAAATCTTAAATGCTTCTATTGTTTCTTGTGTGGGAGGTCAGTTCTCTGTTTCGCCTGACCAGAAAGGGCTAAATGGTTGCCAGGGAGACTGGAGATCATTTGAGCGTATGTGTGTGTGTGTGTGTGCTTGTGTCTTTGTTTCTTATGTGTGTATAGTGTAGTGCGTTTAAGGTATCTATCTGCCCTGTGTCATGCTGGTTTTATTTAGAATAAGAATACCAAGCATCTCCTGTCCAAAACTCAATGGTATAAAAGACCCCCTGACCTTTTAAAAGAGAGGACTAATAGATAAATGAAAGGAAGCCTGAAAGTATGAATGGTAGGGCAGCCTTCTGTTGGGAAAAAAAGCCATTCCGACACAGCAAGCACAATAGATGTAAAGCTGCAGCAATCACAGACGATGTGTTACACAGAGAAAAGCACATAGAAAAAAAAATCATTACTGTTGCAATAAATAGAGCAAAACACCTATACAGCAAGAGCCAAGACTGCAGAATATAATAGCAACTGAAAAATATGCATTCATTCATTCACCTTTTCCAGGTTATGAAAGCGTTCATGAAATGTGCACTAATGACAAAATGTGAAATATTTCCACTTAATTACACATCAAAGTATTTATTTTAATATTATTATTGTAAATTCTACAATTTTAGTGTGGTTTCAAAGACTGGAAGCTCACTCCTGTTTGTTATTGTTGTTTTGTGTGATGTACAAATAAAGCTTTTCAAGAACTCAAGAAAATGAAAGAAATCACACAAAGAGACAGTTTGTCTTTCCTGTTATTGTTTTCTTTTTCATCATCATCATCTTCATCATCCTTAGCCCGACAATCCATTACTGGATCCTGACTGCCTCAAGTAATTTCCGCCAATGTTCTAGAGGGTTATCTTTGTCTGTCTAGGCAGTGAACGGTTCTTCATGTACTTAATTCTTTTCTTTTTGCGATATTTAAATAAAAAATTATGAAATAAAAAACACACACAATTAATTTATAGCAAAATATCATTGTGTAAATTAATTTGTGGTTAGTCAAATAAAGTAGTCTTGTTAATTTTAATGCCACAAACACACACATATTAATATAAATAATAACATATAAATCATAATAAATTAATACGAATAATAATAAATAAAATAATATGAATAATAAATATTATTATTTTATTATTATTAATTGAATCAAATTAAATTTCAATAGTTTATTTATTTATTTATTTTTTTTTTCAATAGTTTATTTATTTTTTTTTTTTTTGTTGTTGTTGTGTTACCTTTTTCTCCGAACCCCTAGAAAGGAGCAAAAATGTAACACACACACAGACACCCACACATACACTCTCTCGCTCTGACACACACACACACTCACACAAGGTGGATTTTAATTAAATAAAATGTGCAATGTAAGAGGAAAAACATTGTGCACTTAAGCATTCAAATCTCATATAACTTAAAATGATTCTGGTCTTTCAGTCTCTATAGGATTTTTTCAAAAAGATAAATATGAAATAATCAACATTTATTCATGAGTTTTTGCACTCAAAGGCTGGCTGATGATTAGGCAGATATGGGGACTATTTAACATGTTATTCTCCCCCTGCTCTCTTTTGGACTCTTCCTTGGCTCTGTGCCTAGTGAGTGTAATTTGGATGAGTACTGCTCGCTTGCCTTTGGGCTCATTAACAACAATATAAACAGTAATTACAGTGATCGCCTAATTAATTCATTGAAAAACAGGCAAAAAAAAGGAAAAACACTGAATGGTTAAGAAGCAAGCGAAAATCTTTTGTCAAGCCAATGATTTTACGGCAGCATTGTTGACATAATTAGCAATTTCACATGCCACAATGTAACTTCAATAATTACGACACTGTTTCTGGCTTTATTTAGGTGCATTCTCTTTTTCCACATTTTTTGTGCTATTCCCCTTTTACTGAATTTTTTGGATTATCTATTTCTTATTTACCAGGACCATTATTGCATATACACGACCTGACAAAAGTCTAGTTGCCTATCTAGGTTTTACGAACAACAAATAATAACTTGACTTCTAAATCATCATTTAGTATTAACAATGGCTTATATGAAAGGCAAAGGCCTCTAGATTTCACTTATTTTACCAAAATAAAATATGATCATGACTTGATTTTTTATTATTTAATTAGGACAGTAAGGTCTGACTTTGCTTAGACATATAAATCATGGTGCATTGTAAAAACTAATATTGTGTATAACTCCTATGAGTTTGGACGACTCCATCCATACATCTCTGCAATGACTCAAATCATTTATTAATAGAGGTATCTGGAAGAAAGAAAGAAAGAAAGAAAGAAAGAAAGAAAGAAAGAAAGAAAGAAAGAAAGAAAGAAAGAAAGAAAGAAAGAAAGCTTTTTTAAAAGACTCCCAGACTTCATCAAAATTCTTTGGATTCATCTTCAATGCCTCCTTCTTCATCTTAGCCCAGACATGCTCAATAATGTTCATTTCTGGTGACTGGGCTGGCCAATCCTGGAGCACCTTGACCTTCTTTGCTTTCAGGGACTTTGATGAGGAGGCTAAACAATGAGAAAGAGTGCTATCCTGATAAAGAATTTGCCCTCTCCTCTTGTTTGTAATGTAATGGGCAGCACAAACGTCTTGATACCTACGGCTGTTGATGTTGCCATCCACTCTGCAGATCTCTCGCACACCCCCATACTGAATATAACCCCAAACCATGATTTTTCCTTCAACAAACTTGACTGATTTCTGTGAGAATCTTGGGTCCATGAGAGTTCCAATAGGTCTTCTGCAGTATTTGTGATGATTGGGATGCAGTTCCCAATCTACTTTCTGCCACTTTTCCAAATAATCAAATAGAAGTCAAGCTATTATTTATTACGTTGCATTATTACATTTGGGGTTGACAACAAGGCTTTTGTCTGGTAGTGTATATATAGTGTATATTTAAAATCTGGGCAACTATGATGAGTCTATTGTGTGGTTATTTTTGGTATAGTAAAATATTTACATGACTCAAATATTCATTATCAGTCTTAATTAGCAAAACTTCTAATAAATCATTAAAAGAGAATAAATACATACTGGTAAAAGATGAATCAATTGTAAGAGAAATTATTGAGCTTACATTGCAATCACAACTTTGACTTATATCATTAAAATGTCATTAATTATATCATATGAAATATCATTAAATCTTTTAATGTAATAATCACCTTTATAGCCTTTATATGTCTGTTGCTTTTTTAAGAGCGCAACATTCATCAACATCAACAACCTTAGAATGTCATCAAGTGTAGACCAAAAAAAAAGAGAAAATATATTACAGATCCACACAGATATATTCAGATTTTAAAAACTATTAAATTTCATTAATCAGAAATCTATTAACATGTTGATCTGAAACTATTTTAAGACATGATTTTAATCTCTTATGTTTGAGCATGGTATTTTAGTGGCAATTACCATTGATCAGCAGTAAAGCAGACAGACAGAAAGCATGAATGAGCTCTTGAACTACATAGAAACCTAGCAGTAGTGGTGCCAGCTGACTAGTTGCCAGCAATGAAAACGTCTCACATTAGCACAAATTACTGACAGTCTGCCAGCTATCAGTGCCTGGCATCAGTCTCGGGTCTGGCAGCCAAGCAGAAATAGGAGGTGGGATCATATACAACAACGATAATGTGTGCTTCTGTGTTTTCATCCATTATCACCAAGGCTTCTGCCAATATGTGTCTCATGTTTCTGCATGTCATTTCTAAGTGGCACACGAGTGGTGTGTGCTTGTGTGCTTTAAAAAAAATGTTGAAAAGTAATTTTGAGATGAATCATTCTATAATATATGTTTTAATATACATGCCAAATTTTAAAAGGTAAATTTTCATTTATTACCCTAAGTCCACCTGCCTTGGTGGTATAACTAGATGAACTGTAAAAATGGCTATTCAATAATAATAATTGATCCATTCATTTTCTTGTCGGCTTAGTCCCTTTATTATTCCGGGGTCGCCACAGCGGAATGAACCACCAACTTATCCAGCACGTTTTTACGCAGCGGATGCCCTTCCAGCCGCAACCCATCTCTGGGAAACATCCACACACACACATGCATACACACCACAGACAATTTAGCCTACCCAATTTACCTGTACCGCATGTCCTTGGACTGTGGGGGAAACCGGAACACCCGAAGGAAACCCACGCGAACGCAGGGAGAACATGCAAACTCCACACAGAAATGCCAACTGAGCCGAGGTTCGAACCAGCAACCAAGCAACCTTCTTGCTGTGAGGTGAAAGCACTACTTACTGCGCCACTGCGTCGTCCAATAACAACAACAATAATAATAATAATAATAATAATAATAATAATAATAATAATAATAATAATAATAATAATAATAATAATAATAATAATAATAGGGTGACGCGGTGGCGCAGTAGGTAGTGCTGTCGCCTTACAGCAAGAAGGTCGCTAGTTCGAGCCTCGGCTGGGTCAGTTGACATTTCTTTGTGGAGTTTGTATGTTCTCCCCGTGTTCGCATGGGTTTCCTCCGGGTGCTCCCGTATCGCCCACAAGTCCAAAAACATTTGGTATAGGTGAATTGGGTAGGCTAAATTGTCCATAGTGTATGAGTGTGAATGAATGTGAATAGATGTGAATGGAGTGTGAATGAAGTGTGAATGGATGTTTCCCAGTGATGGGTTGCGGCTGGAAGGGCATCCACTGCATAAAAGCGTGCTGGATAAGTTGGCGGTTCATTCCGCTGTAGCGAACTAGATTAATAAAGGGACTAAGCCGAAAAGAAAATGAATGAATAATAATAATAATAATAATAATAATACATTAATTCATTCATTTTCTTTTCGGCTTAGTCCCTATAATAATAATAAAATTTATTTTTATAAAGCGCCTTTAAAACTTAGTTTTCAAAGCGCTTTACACAACAAAGATACAGCTATAAAACAGTTTAGAAATTTAAAACATTCAAAATTGATGAAACATTCAAATATATAGAAACATAAAACAAACTAAGAATGCGCGAGCGTAAAGATTATTATTCTTTATCATTTTCCACATCCATCTCTTAAAAAAAAATAATAATAATCAGGCACCAGGGTTTAAATGAGACCCTTTTTTTCTCAGTTGCACAAAGAAAATGCAGAACAAGCGTAAATTTCTGTAGAATAGTGTTATAGCTCCATCTAATGTTCAAAGAGGTAAGACAACTACCTAGTGCCACTATTCATAGAATAAATCTTTAATTTTGGAGTGTAATTTATGTAAATGAATGTAAATCCATGCAGTAATGATTAAAACAGTGTTTTGAAAATATAAAACTAGAATCACATTTGCTCAAAGAGAAACCATCAAATAAATATTACACTACTTTCAAGACATGGTTAGATGACTAAACACAAATACATTGAGTCTGAAGTCTGCACATTATTATAAAAATAAAAATGAGTTCATTTTCAGAACACAAAGGGAGACATTTTTTAATTAATGAATTAATTCATATAGCATTTTTATTGCTATACACGACCACAGTGTAAGCCCCGCTGGCCTCGATAACATCAAACCAAATCTAAATTTCAGTCCCACCACTGAAAGTCCATTCACCCAAGACCCAAGAGATTAACCAATGCATGTATGAATGGAGCAGTTTAATTCACGTCTCCTGAAAAGATTGCTTTATTTGATTGATAGATGTAATTTATCCCTTTATTCTGATATAAATGTTGATCAGCTAACAACGTTTTGAGATTTGATCACCAAAGCTCATGCTTGAAAGAATGACTGGGATTGTGATCATCTCAGGACATGTGTTAACCCAGTTCTCTTCGATACAAAAGAAGCCTTCGGGGTAACACTTTACAATAACAGTACATGAGTAATGATGTATTAAAGAGCCCATATTATACATGAAATAGGGTCATATCCTGGTTGTAAGGGTCTCCAACAACAGTCTAATATGCATGCAAGGTCAAAAAACACTTTCATGGTCTTATAATCTGCATTTATTTTTACCTAATTATCCCAGCGACTCCTGTATGAATCGTCCAGTGATTCATTTGTTCCCAAACCCCTCCTTAGCGCGGAGCTAATCTGCGCTGATTGGACCGATGACAGTCTGTCGCGATTGGTCGACTGCCTTCAGTCAGAGAGGGAAATGGCCAATAGCTAATCAGCAATTTAAAAAGTAATCACAGTTCATACACGCTCGATAGTATAGACGTGGATTTTAGCTGCCACACTATGGCGAGTGGATAGTGCCACGGATAACCGAACGAAGGAGACAGTCGTGTACTGGCCATACCACACACACACAAAAACACACACACACCTCCGGATGACAACGCTCCCGCTTCCGCCCGCACCCGCCAGGTTTTAGCCTGAGAACCCGCTCCGTTTTCTGCCCGCCGCGCCCGGTCCCGCTAGAGCGGAGAACACAACCAAAAATCACCCAGTATACAGTCCAGACAGCCAAGCTGTCGTTCGTTCGTTCGTTCGTTCGCTCTCTCTCTCTCTCTCTCTCTCTCTCTCTCATACGCGCGCGTGCGCACTAACACACACACAAGCACCACGCAGACTCTCTCTTTCTAATTCGCATAGCAATATCCGTGATATTGCTAGACAGCCCGCTCCCGTCCCAAATTAAACCCGTTACCGACCGCTCCCGCGTTTTATTCGGAAATTTATTTTTAATTTAATTTATAATTTAAATTTAATTTATAATTTAAATTTCCGAATAAATCGCGGGAGCAGAACTCTAGCACGGAGCTCCATAAACAAACAGCACGCGTCGCGTTTTTAACGTGACTTTGCACGCGATAAGATCAAATATCCAGTTAACCTGATACAGTACACGCGGTTACAAGTAACAAATCACAACTAAATACATTTGCAAGCAAGAGTAAACGAGGCAACAACTTTAACCGCACGTACTTACACTTGAGAAATGGAAGAAACCCATCCTGACGTCCATCAGTTACTCTTTACTGATCCTTCCTTTAACAAACTCAGATGAAGTATTCTTTGTAGCATGTAGCTTCCAGAAGTTTCCAACTGCTTGGTTATAATGCTGAGGTTTCATCTTTGGGTAGAGACTCAATATATCCATCTGCAGTGTGACTTCAATCGACCGGCATGTTTGTGTGCGTGTGTTTGTGGGTGTGTGTCTGGGTTTCTGCGTCAGAGGGCGGGGCCTCAGGTTTGAAATCTCCCGGGTTTGCGCGTGCACGTGAATAACTTGGTTTCGTTCGTACGTCATGGCGAAACACCTAATGAGTCGGTATCAAGGCGACTCGTTTGAAGCACTATGAGTCGACTCTTTTATAGATGAATCAACCGTTTTAAACACTGTATTCTTACAGATTTAAGCCTTAGCTGGATACTTCGCTTCACTTAGAGCTGTGTTACATACTACATGGAGGGGAATTTTCAAAAACCCATAATATGGGCTCTTTAATATGTAAACTAAACATTACTTTATTATGAATTAATGATGAGTTAAGATATGCACTGATCATGAATTATTTTTAACTACAACATGATTCACATGAGTTCATGTGTAAATAATGGCTACCTTAATTACTTGTTAGTACATGTTGTTAATTAATGTATTTATTAACATTTAAGTTTAAGCTAAATGTAGCCAACATGAACTCATGAGCTGTTAATGTATAGTTGTGTCATGACTTTACTTGGAGGGGCACATCCTTATTAACTCATCCTTAACTACTCATAAACTCCTGTTCATGTTGATGTTGACAGAACACTTTTCGGTAACACTTTATAATACCTACACACTATGAATCATTTATTAAGCATTAGCAAATAGTAAATTCATTGTCTGTTAAGCATTAACTCTACATTAATAACCGTTAGTAAGCAGTTTATAACTGCAGCTACAAATGCTGTATTCATGACTTATAAGCACCTATATAATGTGTTAAATAATTGAATTTTCATACTTAATTAATGATTTATTTTTCATTACTAAATTAAGTGTCGCATTATTTACAAACCATTTGTAGTTGAGGGTTTTTAGGATGATTCAGAATGAGTTAGTAAATGATTAATAAACTATTGAAATCAACATTTATATATCTTATTAATCAGGCATATATAAATAGTTAACTAATATGTTAATAAATGCTTTATCAACTTAACTTCATACAGTTTTGTGACCTAATCTAAAGTGAGGACTATTCATGCTTTATAAATCCATTATAAATGACAATTAAAGGCTCAGAATCAAATGAACAAAACATCTTTGCAATCTTTTCTAAAAAGTACAATTTTGATAAAGTTTAAACATTGCTGAATAACAGGAGTGTCAAAATATGACATCCAACTGGATAAAACAACAACAACAATATAGTAATTTAACAAAATAATAAGATGCAATGTTTATAGAATAAGATGCAACTCTACAGTGATTTTATTTAGATTAGGTTGCAAAGATTTATTTTTTATTTGAAATGAATGAATAGGACATTATGAAGGACGAATAAATGAATAGGAATGAATAATGTCATTCTTTTTGTTTAGAATTTAACCGAGCCTTTATTTGTCATTTATAAGGGATTTAAAAAGCATAAATAGTTCTCACTTTAGATTAGGTCACAAAACTAGATGAAGTTGAGTTAATAAAGCATTTATTAACATACTTAGCAACCATTAATATATGCCTGAATAATAAGATATATAAATGTTGATTTCAATAGTTTATTAATCATTTACTAACTCATTCAGAATGATCCTAAAAACCTCAACTACTCTTAAATACAAACAGTTTGTAAATAATGCAATACTTAATTTAGTAATGAAGGATAAATCATTAACAAAGTATGAAAATATATGATTATTAAACACATTTTAAATATGTTTGTATGTCAAGAATAGAGCATTTGTAGCTGCAGTTATAAAGTGCTTACTAACGCTTATTAATGTAGAGTTAATGCTTAACAGATAATGAATTCACTAGATGCTAATGCTTAATAAACTATTTATAGTGTGTAGTTATTATAAAGTGTTACCCACTTTTCTATTGTTATTAAGTGTAAACCCACTAGTTGGACGTGCATAAGGAGTTCATGAGTAGTTAAGAATGGGTTAATGATGATGTGCCCCTCCAAGTAAAGTCACAACGTAATTATAAATGAACATATCATGGTTAAATTAAACATAAACTAATGTGGTAATTAATACATTAATTAACAAACAATCATGTACTAACAAGTAATTAAGGTAACCGTCATTCACACATGAACTCATGTGAACCATGATGTAGTTAAAGTTAATTTATGATTAGTGCATACCTTAACTCATCATTAATTCAAAATAAACTAATGGTTAGTTTACATATTGTTACGTCCCGTGACTGTTTTATTTTTGTTTCTATATTGCAGTTTTTCTGTTTCCTGATTTCTTTTGTTTACAGATTGATGCCACCTGAGTCTAATCTGCGCAGCTAATCAACTGAGCTATAAAGACTGGCTGCAACTGACCAGAAGGCAAGGGAGAGGGGAGATGACGTCTCACTTGAGCTGCTCAGTCCCAGATACCAGGGGCTTCTGACTTCTAGTGGTTTCATGTTTATAATGTGAAACAAGTTGCTTTACGAAAAAAAAGTGGGATGTATTTTATTTTAAAACCTTTTTCTCCTGTTTTGGTGGGTAGGCAGGGAGAAAGGAGAAAGTAATATGTATTTTCTTTCTTTTGGGAATGTTTATTTTGTTAGGTAAGTTAGTTTGTCTTAAATTAGTTATTGGTTGTTTTGTTTGTTATTTTGGACCCCCATATCCTGAAGTATTATTTTTTGGTTTTGTATTGTTTCTTTCAAATTTAAGAAATATTATTTCATTTGATTACACAAATCAATGGTTGCCTGATCAGAATATTAAGAAGGTGTTGACTGTTGATTCTGGGTCTGGAAGCGGTACTCTCCCCTCTTCCTTCACTTGTTCGTTCCTAGCTGTGTTTTGCCTCTAAATTTAAATGGGAACGTAACATGAATGAAATGAACGTAATAGATTACAATAGTAAAGTGTTACCGCTTTCGGTAATAATGCTTGATCGAGCCTAAAGGGTGTCAAACTAATTTTGTGTGTGTGTATATTTTATGACACCGCCCAGCAGACAATAGGGAAAATATTATAAGTCGGGAATCTGAAAGCAACCGGATCTAGCAGCAGTATGGAAAACACAAATAAAAAAAGAAAGTAGTGATTTCCAAAATTTCTTTGACTTTTATTTCATTGCAGACAATATGAACACAAAATATTTCATGTGTTGTCTAGTCAACTTCATTTCATTTGAAAACATACTTCCTTTCCTGCCATTCAGACCTGCAACACATTCCAAAAAAAACTTGTGACGAGCAATTTAGGGCTAGTAATCAGGTGAATTGGTTAAATAATGATGTGATTTAAAACAGGTCATGTCAACAGGTAATTGTAATAATAATTTGACAAAAGCAGCATCTAAGAAAGGTCTAGTACTTTAGGAGCAAGGATGGGCTGATGATCGACAGATTGCCAAAAAATATGTGAGAATTTTTTTGAAATGTTTAAAAACAATGTTCCTCAAAGAAAGATAGGAAGACATTTGGATATTTCACCTTCAGTTAGAGAAATTTCAGTGTGCAAAGGACAAGGGCGCAAGCCTAAGCTAAACAACCATGATCTGCATTAAGAATCGTCATTTCTCTATAAGCGATATCACCAAATGGGTTCAGGACTACTTAAACAAACTTTGTCAAGTACCACAATACGTAGTTACATTCACAAATGCCAGTTAAATCTGTACTGTGCCAAAAGCAAGCCCTATGTTAACAGTGTCCCCAAGCATTTCCTTTTCTGTGCTTGGAGGCATCTGGGATGGACCATCACACAGTGGAAACGTGTACTGGGGTCAGATGAATCAGTGTTCCAGTTTTTGTGTGTGTGTGTGAGTGTGTGTGTGAAATGAATGCTGTGTGCTGCGGACAAAAGAAGAAAAGGATCATCCAGACTGTTACCAGTCCAAAAGCCAAGGTCTGTCATGGTGTGGGGTGGTGTCAGTGCCCTTGGCAAAGGTAACTTGTCACTATGTGGTGACACCCCTAATGTTAAAAAGTACACAGAGATTTTGTAGCACATATGTTTCCTTATTTTCCAGGGGCGCTTATGCATATTTCAACAAGACAATACAAAACCACATTCTGCACACATTAAGTCCTGACTGGCCTTAAGACTTGACTGGCCTGCCTGCAGTCCCAACCTGTCTTCAATAGAGAATGTGTGGCACATTTTAAAGTGCAACATGTGAAAATGAAGACCCCTTACTGTTGCCCATCTTAAGACTTGTTTGCAGGAGGAATGGGACAAAATTGCACCTGATACACTTCATCACTTTATCTCTTCAGTCACTAAAGCCCTATTAAGTGTTGTGAAAAGGAATGACAACACTACAAAGTGGTAAATACTTTACTATTCTAACTTTTTAAAAATGTGTTGCAAGAATCAAAATTGGATTATGTGTTTATTTTGAAATATATATATATATATATATGAAGAACACAAAAAAATGTTTGATGTATTGTCTGCAATTAAATACAAGTCAAAGTAAATTTATAAATTGCTTCTTTCTTTTTTATTTGCATTTTCCATACTCTCCCAACCTTTTCTGATTCGAGGTTGTACATGAATTTGGCTCAATGAAGCATGTATTAGCCCACAGAAGCTACTGTAAAAAAAAAAAACTGACCCTAAATAGTCAGTATTATTTACAGACTGCACACGGTCCTTCAAAAATCAATCCTAAAATAACGCTCTGCTGAAAAGAACATTTATTAATATTACTACACTCAGTTTTGAAAACTGTTGAGCTAGAGTCATATTTTTGTGGAAACTGATACAGAACCATTCAAAAGTACAATAAAAAAACAAATGCTCCTCGACCTAAAGCTTTTTTTGCTTGGCTTATACCCAGAGGAGTCAAATTATAGTTAAAGCGAACAAGTATTTATAGACCTCAGCTTGCTTTATGCCTAAAGATGTGTAGCTTTGCTGTGGACAAAGATGCAAAGACCAAACGCTACTCAATGGATAAGACAAATGTTGTTAAGTCTGCCATTAGAAAAAATAACTTGCATACTAAAAGCTAAACAGCGTGTATTTGAAAACATATGGAGCCCTTTCATTAGTTTTATCAAAGAAGTGGAATTAACAGAAGAAGTAGATGATTAATTTTTGATGGACAATTCAGTTCTAGTCTTATAGTTCTGTGTTGATCCATTCTTCAATATATATTTGCTTAGTACTCAGTATATTTATAATTGTCATGTTTGAATAGATTACCATTAACGACACAAAGAGGAGCAGTTTTACTTTTTAATTTATTTTGTTTTGTTTGTTTGTTTTTTTGCTTTTAGTTTTTATATATATATATATATATATATATATATATATATATATATATATATATATATATATATATATATATATATATATATATCCTCATATTTTGTATAATTTGTAAATGCAACAAGGTAATTGTTGTAAAACATGTTTGCGAAATGTTGTATTTCAGTGTGTAAAAACTGAAAACGAAGAATAAAAATATTTTGGAAAAAAAGTACCATTAAAATGTATTTACATTTATTCTTCAGGGTCACATTCAATTGTTGAAGAGTGAATGTAACAACATTTAGAATTCATTCATTTATTCATTTTCCTTGGCTTAGTCCCTTTATTCATCAGGGGTCGCTACAGTGGAATGAACCGCTAACTTATCCAGCATGTTTTACACAGCGGATGCCCTTCCAGCTGCAACTCAGTACTGGGAAACATTCATATACACTCATTCATACACACACACTATGGACAATTTAGTTTATACAATTCACCTTCACCGCATGTCTCTGGACTGTGGAGGAAAGTGGAGCACCTGGAAGAAACCCACTCTACACAGAAAATGCCAAATGACCCAGCTGGGACTCAAACCAGTAACCTTCTTGCTGTGAGGTGACAGTGCTAACCACTAAGCCACCCCAGCATTTAAAATATACAAAATAATTTTATTTCAAAGAAGTGCTATTAGTTATACTTTATTTAACTAAAGAATCCTAAAAAGGGGTGGCACCGTGGTTCAGTGCATAGCAATTTCATGTTCAATTTTTGCATGTTCTCGTGTTTAAGTGGGTTTCCATGAAACAACAACAGAATTATTTCAACATTGATAATTATTAATAAAATCATTGTTGAATGTCAATAAAAAGTGATCTTAAAAGATCAGCATATCGGCATATAATAATAATTTCTGAAGAATCATGTAAAGACTGATAATAAATTAAGAATAATTCTTGTTTAAAAAAAATCTGCTTTGAATAATAAAAAATAAAATTTCTATAATACTGTTCAGACATAGCAATGCGATGCGAAAAATCGAATGAATTATTTTTAATCAGTGACCCTGTGTCCTGAAGGTGACATAACATGCCAAATTCTGACAACTGATGGTTAATTTAACTCAAATGCACTGACAGAAAGTATGGGTGAATATGCAATGTTTGTTTTATCACGTCCAGTGGACAGCATCAGCTGTCATCCTGGTACTTTACGGCCATCACAGCAATCATTTTCTTTGGCAATCAAGTAGCAATTAAACTGAGGGGTTGCTCAAGTGATAACAAATCATGGGTATTAAGAGTGTAAAAGAGCACACTGTTCATTCACTTTCCATACAGCTTATGCTGGCGAGAAACAAACCTGCAACCTTCAAGAAACACTTCACAAAGCCTGAACCAAATTGTCTCATGCGTTAGAGGGAAGAAAGACTGTAAAGTAATGAGTGTAAGGAGCTAAATGCAGTTCAGTTAAGTGTGGGATATAATGTAATAATTACATTACCTTAGGAAAATTCATTCCTGTTTGTCTAATTTCCCTCTAACCTTTCCAGTAAACAGAAAAACACCAAGACTAACAAACTTTAGTCACAATGAAATGTGCACCTTTTAAATGACTAATAAAAGAATAAAAAGCGTGAACAAAGTTATTTTCAGGTCTTTGTTGTATGATTGTTTATATTGTGTAACATTCATTTCATCACAGACAATCTGATAGTAATGCTGAGCCTGTGTAACCATTTCTCTGCTTTAATATAGTTACAACAGAGTATAATTCTAGTGAGTCCCATATGTTGTTGTGGTCCATAAAATAGCATATTACCTCTTCTGTGTGGATAGTTGCCTATATGCTGATTGTGTAGGCCATGTGTGTGATCCATGCATTTGTCCTCTAAATGGGTGATCACATCATGATCTGAACTCCATCACATTAGTTGTAACAATGAAAGAAGGAAGACAATGTGAAGATTTTTTATTATCTTATTTAACAATTGAAATGATCAGCCATGTGAATAATTACTGTATCTTTTAATTGAGAATTTTGTCATTGGTTAGGTGAAGTTGCTTGGTTTGGTGCACTAGCATTTTGTTGGACATTATAATATCTACCAAAATCTTTGAGATAACGAAAGTGTGCTAAATATATGAACCACTAGATGCCAGCAAATGCAAAGATTTGACGAAATGTTACAGTTACGTTTGAATCTTGCATTTTGAATAGAATTAATGTTGTACATAAACGTACATTAGGTGAAATCAGACATTTTTTATTGTTTTCAGTCAAATTGTATTACATTTTGTTGGATTAAAACATTTTTAAGCCAGAAAACAATATGTCTCCGATTATTTTAAGTGTAAACTATATATAAAAACAAAACCAACAACTACAAACTAAAACCATAAAAATAAAAAGAATGACTAGTATTTGCTTTGATATTCTTAACTGCAGCCGTGAAGGAAGGCGTGCCGTGATGATGACGCCATCAAGCATATCTCGTGCCACGTTCCCCATACGGCGCGAGAGCAGAAGACAACGTTTTCAGCTTGTTTCAGTACAGTTATAGTTTCGTTCTCTGCTGTTGCGTTGGACCCTACTTCTGTTTTGTTCATTTGTTTACACCAGCCGCCTGCAGAAAGTTTGTCAACGTGAGTCTACTTTTCTTGTTTTCCTGAACTTTTCTTGAAGTTTGTTGCTGTTTAATGTGTTCTTTTTGAGTTCGGTGTTGCTGTTTAGCCAATGGCGTTGTTTATCCTTTATGGGAGAGATCGTAAAACATGGTATTTAAAACATCAAACAAACTTTTATTGTCAATAACAACAAACAATGCATTGTGGTTTCTTGACACCATCCGTTCTTTTCTCTGTCTGTTTTAATCGTGTTTTTAGCCAGTTAGCATGTTAGTAGGAAGTCTCCTAAGCCCAGTTTGTTAATCTAACATTAACGGTAACGTTAGGTCTTTAGAAAGCCTAACGTTAAACCAAAGGCTGCTACATTTCTTGATAATGGCATTTGCAAGCTTGTAAGGATATATTAGTTTTCTATCTATTACTGTTAAGCAATAATAACGATACATAACGCTTGATGCTTCTGTTATTTTGGTGCCATCATCTTCGCATGATTTTTCTCAAATGGGCTTTTTCTACGATATGAATGCTGATCTTGACTTATTTCAGTATACCCGTCGTAAATGCTGAGCCCTTGTAAATGAAGTTGCAGATGATAGAGCCCTGGATAGAAGTCTAGCTCTTGGATGCTTCCATCCTTCATGGAGTCTGTGAGATTGAATGGATGCTGCGTGCAAGGTTGCTATTTTATTTTGGAAAACTCCACGATGTACTCTTTTTAAAATATAGTTTAATAAATATTTATTACTGTGTTGAATTAGCCATAATTATATTTTAATGTATTTATTTGCAAAAAAAAGAAGGAGATTATTTTATGATTAGTTAAGGAGGCCAGATCTACATCCTCTGTCATTTTTTTATATAGCCTCTATAAAAATAATAATAAAAAAAGAATTGATGCAGTATCTGTGACAGACTGTCACCCGTAGATTTCTTAAGAGTGTATGGCTTAAAGCTGCTTGATTTCACTATATTTACTTCTATTATCTGGACAACTGCTTTTTGCTTTCATTTGAGGACAAGCATGGTACAGAGCATGTTTAGATGGCTTTAGATGTGTAGATGGCTTTCCCACAATTATGGAATGTGAGTAAGGAACGAGAAGAAGCGTACCACCCAGCTTTTTGAATGGCCAGAAAAAAGCATGGTGGTAGATCGGTGATTGTTTGACATTCATTATCATGGCATTCCCTAGGCACAATACTTGTTGCATACTAGATGGCCATGCCACTGTCATGGACTAACAAACCATTCTGGAGGAAAAGAGCACTGACAAAACCATCTGGCCACTGTGCAGGTCTTGTATCTGTCATGCCTGAGACAAATTGTCACTGTATTGGCCCTACACTATACTAATGAATTGTTGTGCTCTAAAACCAGGCGTTTCAGTTTTGATGTCGAAATGTATACGCAAGTGGTTTAAAGTATCAACGGGATTACCCTTCACATGTTTTAAATAAATTTTTTCATTTAAAAAAAATTTAATTAATGACGAACCTAATAAAAGTTAAATAAATTATGTCAGCCACCCTGCTTTGCAAGATATTTGTATATCGGCATTGACCTTCTAAAAACCCATATTGGTCGACCACTAGCTGTAACCACTGTTGTCCTTTTTTATCGATTGTTGCAAGAAATCTATTGGATATTCAGAGTTATAAAAATTAACTAATTTAGATTTATGTTCGAACCGAAGTGTCAAAACCTGAAATACCATAAAAGATCTATTGTTCTCCCAAAGTGAGAGTCACAGTAAATTACCCATAACCAATACTACATGATATAAAATATACAACAAAGGAACAACAGTGTTAAGATTGCGAAGAAAATACATAACAATTTAAAGCAGGGGTCACCAAACTTGTTCCTAGAGGGCCGGTGTCCTGCAGATTTTAGTTTCAACCCTAATCAAACACACCTGAACAAGCTAATCAAATCTTACTAGGAATACTTGAAACACCCAGGCAGGTGTGTTGAGGCAAGTTGGAGCTAAACCCTGCAGGGACACCGGCCCTCCAGGACCGAGACTGGTGACCCCTGATTTAAAGGTTTTATGAACTGAGAAATATAAGATGCATATATAAGGGGCCATTTCATTAAAATAAGATATTGGAGTGTTTCAGACCTGAAATTGTCCTTGTTACTGAAATAAAAGCTTTTATTGACACCGGGAGGGCTATGCGATTTTTGGTGGAAAAAAAATTTAATTATGATTTTTCTGACTGATATTGCGATTTCAATTAAATTTGCGATTTAATTTAATAAATGGCTCTTTACTCAGACCCCAATTATTTTCTTAGACTACATTTGTCAAACTCTGTACTGTAGAATAAATCCTGCCCACCACCATATTAATTTATTTTACATGAGAGCACACCAAATGTGAATTTAAGTATTTGTGCAAGTAGATTTTACGTACAAAATTAAATGCAAACTGGGTGGCATTGAATGATGTGGAATGTGTTGTGTGTTTGCCACCAACATGCAGAATTTCTTTCAAATGAGTCCATTGCAGAGTTTAGGACATTCAAGATGAGCAAATTTTGCTAGAATTAAATATGTAAAAAATAAGTAGTATTGTTCATGTGGTCAATTTATAAAATATTAATAGTTTTAATTCACAGAAAAAGTGCTATATCAGGATGTAAGCCCTAGTAACATGTATACAATCTTAAAGGTGCAGTAGGTGATCTTCAACAATGCCTTACAGCTTAGCATAAATTTGTTGTTAAACTAATTAAAATCTATATTATCGATGCTGTAAAAAGTCCCTTATGAAACTGAAAAAGTCTTATCAATCTTTCATCGGAAGATTTTAGTGGCTGAACAACACTTCTGTGAAGATAAAACCCATTTGTAACAACAACATCTAACGTTACATAAGCTTTGAGTGAAGCTAAAACAGTTTTAAAACAATATTACCTGTCTGAGAGAAATCCTTCAGACATTGTGTCATCCTTTCTCCAGCGTGTAAAGGTAACTCCAAAATTAATTCAGGTTTTTAAAAAGTTTTGATTCAGCAGGTTTTTACTGATCGCGCCCGTGCTCTCTCTCCTTCTCTCATGAACTTGCGGTGGTCGGCGGAGCTGCGTACAAAAGGCTGCACAGTTGTTCAAATCTGCATTTGCTGACAGACAGGCTTGGCTACTTATCGGAATTATGAGAGATGTCGGCCCGACTTTAAGTGGATGAACATTTTTTAGTTTTATGCCTTTCCAGAATTTCAAAACACATTTAGATCATTTACTTTAATCAACACTATTGTAATGTGAAGAGACTTTCAACCAGCCCAACAAAAAATGTTTCTGAAGACAATCACCTACTCCACATTTAACCTCTTTGAGAGCAGCCGTGCTGTGTTCCTCAATAAAAAGGAGTTTGTCTCAGGTCCATTTAAAAAGACATGTCTTTTCTGGGCTTTAATTTAATATGTGCAAATAGCAGCAGCAGCCTAAACCCATTATAATGTTACCCACAGCTACACTTCTGTAAGAGGAACAATACAATAATTTTTTGTAGTGAGCACAATAAAATGCATATAAATTCGCATCACTTAAATAAAACATCAACAAAATGAAAGGAATAACTTTTAACTAGTACTGTGAGGTAGAGATCTGTGCGGGACTAAATTTTGAATCCCGCTCCCGCCCGCACCCGCCAGGTTTTAGCCGGAACTCGACCGCTACCGCTTATATTAAGAATTTATTGTCCCGCTGCCCGACCCGCCCCGTTTTCTGGCTGCCGCGCCCGATCCCGCTAAAGAGCGGGGGAGAACAAAACCGAAAATCCCCCAGCTATGCTGTCTGTATAAACACACACACACACACACACACACACACACACACACACACACACACACACACACACACACACACACACAGCACCAAGCACACACACACACACAGACAAATATCTCTCTCTCTCTCTCTCTCTCTCATACGCGCGCGCGCGCACTAACACACACACACACACACACACAAGCACCAAGCAGACACACAGGCGTTTGCTGTTATATCAACTCAAACGCTTGTAATACCATGTGTCAAGTACCAATGTAATACCAAAAGGTTTTATATAAAGGTATATAAATACTGAGTCGCGCCAGCTCCGGGCCGCAGTGCACAATACTCTCGGGCCGATTCCGGCGTGGATGCGGCAGCGTCGGCTCGCTTATGGCCGCCGCATCTGGCCCGATTGATTCGGGCCGGAATCGGGCAGTGAGTCCACAAACATCCGGAGTCCGGCAGCCGGAGCCGGGCTGAGTGGTAAGTCTCTGGCAGGCGAGACTCTAGCCGGAACTGGCCCGAGTGTATTTTGCTATTTGGAAAAGCTCTCTCTCTCATTCGCGCGCACGCACTAACATACACACACACACAAGCACCAAGCACACACACAAGCAAAGTTCGCTCTCTCTCTCTCTCTCTCTCTCTCTCTCATTCGCATAGCAATATCCGCGATATTGCTAGACAGCCCGCTCCCGTCCCAAATTAAACCCGTTACCGACCGCTCCCGCGATTTATTCGGAAATTTATTCCTGTGCCGCAGAAATCTAGTCGGGTCCTGCGGCGCCCGCGCGACAGCCGCGGGAATGCAGACCTCTACTGTGAGGGACTCCACATTCAATGAGACGAGGAAAAAAAACTATTCTTTTTGTTTGTTGCTATTGCAACCCAGCTTATTCTGCAGTATTTAACCCACAGTTTGTACAGTTATATGCAAGTAAGCCAAAAACCATCCGACCATTTGGTGTGCGCATTAACCCACATCTACAAAATTTAAACATAAACCTGGACATATTAAGTCAAATACACTTCAGTGCCCTGCCTCATTGGACTCTAAAGAAGCCCATAATCAATATAGATTTAGGACATCAGAAGAAAGGAGTAACTCATCCCAATGTTTACAGACAACATTATTTGGATATTAGAAGCCAATATTCTCAGCATTCACCTATTTTTACAGATGGCTCTAAGGTGGAAAATAGCGTAGCAGCAGCAATGGTAACTGGTCAACAACATTATGGAATCAGTCTGCCTAAAGAATGCTCCATATTCACAGCTGAAGCCCGCGCTTTACTTTTAGCATTGGAGTATATAGAAAATGCCCAACAAAAGAAATCCATCATTTTTACAGACTCTAAATCATGCCTCCAAGTTATGGAATCTTCAACGAATGATCATCCTTTGATTGATAATATTTTAACTAAAGTTCACCAACTACAAAATCAGTTTTATCACATCATTTTTTGCTGGGTTCCAGGACATGTCGGACTTTTAGGCAATGAGCGAGCTGATGCAGCTGCTAAAGATGCTTTGAAGCAAGTAGTGAACAAATGCCAAATTCCTCCGTCAGAGATGAAACCTTTTATCAACGCTTACATTTTAAACAAGTGGCAAAAGGAATGGGATGCATTAGAAAACAATAAACTACATGAAATCCAACCTGAAGTTTCACACAGAATTTTAAGACATTTTAAGAATCGATTTGATCAAGTAGTTTTTACCAGATGTCGTATTGGGCATACGAGAATAACACATGGTTTTTTGCTCCAAGGTGAAAACCCTACTCAGTGTTTGTATTGCAAAACTCATCTTACTGTAAAGCATATTTTACTGGACTGTCCTGCTTTTACTGATTCCAGAAGGACTTTTTATGAAATGAACTCTTTTAAGGACATTTTTGACAAAGTAACACCCGAAAAGATTTTAGAATTTTTATCATGTATTAACACAAAAAATCTTATTTAATTTATGTTTTATTTTGTTTGTTGATTTTTAAATTGTTTATTTATTGTTGAAAGATTCCTGCCATGAAGATAGCCTTGGTTGCTGACATGGCACTAAATAAAAAATACATTACATTACATTGTTGCTATTGCGAATATACAAAATATATTAGAAAGTGTCTTATGCTCTACTGAACCGTACCACTCAATGGAAACACTATTATTTCTTAAATCTAAGCTGCATAAACTACATATGAGGCATTTATGTAATGTATCTATTTTGTTCATCAGTGGCTGTTATGTTCAATAGAGTTTACTGATTAGGTTAAGATTAGGTTAAGATCTCTTAAAATTATATTTAAGTCATTTTATAAGCATAAGGCAACCTTTTTTCACAAATGAGTGTGAAATGTTTATATTGTCAAGCTCTGTATATTTTAATTTAAAATCAGCCTTGCTATATAATATTTCATTGATTGTTTGTCTGTTTTTTTTAAGTTTTATTAAACTAGGTTCAGTAAACATTATAGGGCTGCTGCTGATGATTTGATAGCAGATGTACATATAAAAGCAGCCAGAGCCTTAAGTTCTGTCATTTTATTTTTTTGGAGCTGTTGAACAACATAGGAACAATGAGGGGATGAGTCAAGGTTTCTGTTGCTTAGAAACAAGCACCCACCCAGAAGACACCAGCCTCTATTAACACATCCTTACATTGTGTATTTATAATGTACAATGTTCTTCTCCTTAAATTTTTAATGTGTGTTTTAGGGGTGTAACAATGCACCAATGCCTTGGTTTGGTTCATGGTTTTGGTGCCACTGAGAGGGCAGGGCTTGTTCTGTGGCACAATCAATGTTACGGAACACTAGGTTTCCTTTTAATAACAGCAATAATTAAACCTAATAACTTTGTGCATTGACTTTACATGTTTCTGTTTAATGAAGACAGCTGATCTGGGTCAATTTAAAAATGAAATTTCTCCACAGCAGAATAGTCAAAATAAAAACGTTATGCTACCATGCCGTACATTTGAAATACAGCCTCAGTCTGTCTATCTATCTGACATGGTGATCGATTACAGGAGGGTTTCTCCTACCCCCAGCATGACAACTATTAATGGTTTAGACATTGAAATTGTCGACACATAAATATCTAGGGGTTGTTATCGACAATATGTTGACATTCCAATCTAACATCCAGGGTGTCTATAAAAAGTGCAACAGTTCTTTTTTTTCTAAGGGCACTTAAATAGTTTAGAGTATATACATCTATGATGATACTGTTTTAGAAACAATTTATTGAATCTGTTTTCTCTTTCTGCTTTGTAGCGTGGTAAGTTAATCTGAGTGTGTCAAAAAGGAAAAAGGATTGAGTAGCCTTGTGAAGATGGCAGGCAAGATTATCAGTTTTTACCAAACTGGGCCAATGGTAATTTACCAAAGTGATGTCTTGAAGAGAGCCCAGGTTATCTCATGTACCCTGGATCACCCATTGTATTCTGTGTTTCAGTTGTTGCCATCAAGATTTCGTTTTAAAGTTCCTATGTGCAGGACAAACATTCATTCATTCATTTTCTTGTCGGCTTAGTCCCTTTATTAATCCGGGGTCGCCACAGCGGAATGAACCGTCAACTTATCCAGCACATTTTTACACAGCGGATGCCCTTCCAGCTGCAACCCATTTCTGGGAAACACTCGTACACTTTCACTCACCTACATGACTGACAATTTTTTAGCTTACAATTCACCTAAGCTGCAAGTCTTTGGACTTTTGGGGAAACTGGAGTACCCAGAGCAAACCCACGTGAATGCGGGGAGAACTGCACACAGAAATGCCAACTGATTCAGCTGTGGCTCAAATCAGCAACCTTCTTGCTGTGAGGCAACAGTACTACTTACTGCGCCACCGCGTCGCCCGCATTTAAAAGAATATATATATATATATATACACACAACTCTGTATTTGCTCCCTTTTTTATGAGCTGAACTCAAAGTTCATAAATCTATTTCTATGTAAAAGTCTTGTTTATCTCAAAAATTACAAAACCAGTCTGTATTTGATGTGTTCACTATTTGCCAGTTTTAGTGCAACACATCTTCTTCACATTTTTATTTATTTTTCTGGCCTCCAGGAATTGTGTACAGATCGCTGCAACATGAGGTGGTTATGGATGAATGGCATAAAAACAGGCCTTTGGATCTCGTTGCTTTTCCCTGTTCATTCAAAAAGCCATCAATAATGTGCAACTGTGTTCGTAACGTATGTCTTCCTCTACCATATCCACACCGCCACCATGGGCAAACTCCGTTCACAACATTGCCATCAGCAAACTGCTCACCCATGCTGTCTGTCATCTGCCCTGTACATTGAAAGCCAAGAATCATTTGTGAACAGAACACCTCCCCAAAGTGCCTGATGCATCAACTTTTTAGAGAAAACTCAAATTGGTTGCGATGACAATTACAGTTCTTACAGTTTGTGTAGAAATTTTTTGGTTTTGCAAACCGACTTTTGCCAGCAGTTGTGCAGATGGCTGTTCTCAAATGATCTTGAAGATAAAGATACTGGATGTGGGGTTCCTGGTCTGGTGTAATTTCACATGGTCTGTGATTGTGAGGCCAGTAGAATGTACTGCCAAATTCTCTTAAACCCATTTGAAAGGCCTAGAGAAAAGAACATTCTGTTCATGGTGGACATCCCTGCAGTCAGCATGCCAATTGCAGCACAATGACACAGATGACACAAGTGCATGATAAAATTGAACTTCTTAGAGTGGCCAGCCATGTGCATCTTGATATGCCACACCTGTGAAGTGGATGGATTATCTAGGCAAAGGAAAAGTGCTCACTTACACTGATTTAGAGTATTAAACAATATCTAATATCGGCTTTTTAAAATAAAAATAAATGAGTTTAATTCTTACAGTGAAGATGCTTGAAACAAAGTTTGCATACTTTTATTACATATTTAAAAATTGAGAAATTTTTGTTCGTTTCTTCTTTGTCCTATTCTCTTGTGGTATTAAAAATTGTGAAATTCCATAACATTTGGAATATACAGGTCTAAAAGCGCAAAACATTTATGTTAATTTATGTAAACCATGAATCATATATTTTTAGTTACAAATTTGACCAAAAATAATTGTGATTCTAATTTTCCCCCTATAATCAGGCAGCCATAATATAAGATAATTTCTTCTGTTCTTTTTTTTTTTGCCAGGTGAAAATCTTTAGACAGAGCCTGGTCAACTGGTCAAGCCTGTGGATTTCCTCTGGCACTAGGTAAGGATCTGTCTTTTATATCAAATTTCCTTTAATATTGATCATCAAAAAAGAAAGAGGTGAACTAAAGGATTATGTTGTGGAATAACTTGATCAGATGCTTTTAATTTCTGGTAGAAACTACTCTTTTAAAAACATGACTTGAACATTCTGAAATCTGCTGTTGCCTAGCAACCAAGAGGAAATAAAAGTCCACCTGTGTGGACTACTGTTACTGGCCAATCCTGACTCATTACATCCTCTGAAAACTGGTGCGCATCGGTTGACTTTCACAGGAATTTTCTTCTGAAAACCACTCTAGTGTCACTGCCTAAATCACTGAGTTATGCCTAAATAGTTAAGCTAATTGGTTGTTATGTTTGTGATCATGGATTGCTAGAAGTCTCTGCATTCTTAACTGGCTGCATGGCTGTAAAATCACAAAATATGTGGTTTCTGTTTGGAAAAAAAAGTAATTTGAAGAAGCTTTTAAAAATTGACAAATGTAACATTTTCACAGGGTTCTTATTCATGTATTCTTAACTAAGGCTAAACGATAAATCACATGCTTTTGTCTATAAAGCCGGCTCTGCAATAAGCTGTGAATTTCCAGCACCTGTGTTCAGCTGGAGCTGTGTTTACTACACAAAGATTAATATAGTTAATGGAAATGAACGAAAAAGCCTTATTCTTCAATGCGGAAGTGCGCTCGTTTTTGTGATTGTTCTAGAACTAGAAGAACATAAATTGTTTTTAATGTCTAAAAATAAATAGAGTTCGAATGAGGTCGTAGTCAAAAAGATTTTAATGACTGCACTCGCTTGTATGTAAAGAATAATGTGAGTATCTTGTGTCTTTAGTGACCTGGGACTAGGTATGGTTTAATGCCTTAATTTTGGAGTTGGTATGATACCAAAATTCTTGAGTATCGATAGCATAGGTAACAAATAATCAGCCTCAAAAGTTAATTAAAAACTTTAGGTAAAAAACAAAAGATTTCTATGTATTGATGCCTTTGCATCACATTGTAACAAATGTTACATTTTTATTTCATTAGGGGTGTCACTGAAAAAGGATTTAAATGGTTTAATCTACATTTGCAAATCTTGTCTGCAAATCATTTTCAGTTGGGATGTTTCTTTTTCCAAGTAAAAAAAAAAAAGATTTGTTAAATTTCTCATAGCAAGTTAAAAAAACCTGATGTACAGAACATTAGTGCACAAAACTTTTTTAAAAAGTAAAAATAAGCAAGTAACTGCAGAAAGGTCTCACTGAAAACAGGATATGCATTTCACATGCTAATCAAACTTAAAAAGGCTAAATTGCCTGCGCAAGCATGTTTGGAGTGCAAAACCAAGGCACAGAAGATTATATTTGAACAAAAAAAATAGCTAATTTAAAAATGTATTAAATTAAATGAGTCAGAACGAAGCAATACAGAAATTTGTGGAAAATGCCTGAAGTGCAGATAACATATTCAAAATGTGAAAAAATACTTCAATAAGATAACACTGAAGGAACAATATATGAAATAAAATAAACTAATTAAATTACAATTTGTTTGTATTCTGACCACATGGCATTATGGTATAATATATCTAATGTGTTTACTGTGTTTGGTGTTTTGAAAACACTGTTGTTAAACATTGATCCACTAAGCAATGTACTTATGACGTTTTTCTACTGCAGAAAAACATCCATTATTTCCAAATTCTACAAATGTAGTCTGTGTTAGTAAATGCTATTTATGAAATCCAGGCATACTGTTGTATGACAGCGTTTAAATGACTGTTCTATAGCCTACAGCTAATCAATCTGTCAGGTTCTGGACTTCATTCAAGTATTAAATAAAATGATAAATAAATTATCCTAAATAAAACGAATACATTTATAGATAATTGTATAAAAAATGTCACTTACCAGGCCAAAGTCACTTGCCGACTTGAATGCTTTGTAACACACATTTAAGTGCACAGCATGCCAAATTATCTGATAATTGTAAGAAATAATCCCAAAAGGCAGTTGACTGTGTAAAGCCGCATAAAACTAAAGCAAAAACGTAATCCATGTGCCAAGTGCAGTGGCTGGAATCAGCCAGAATGACTGTCACAAGTGGTCATATCTTTAATTATGCAGAATTTTATGGCTTAAAATATATGAACGGGATGAGTTATAAAAAAAAAAACATCCACTCCTTCACAGTTGTCAAAAAGGCTGATATTGGATATATTTACCATATAAATTTTTTGTACCAAGTTGTAAACACCTTTTCTTTTTTTTTCTTTTTTTGCTGTAAATCTGGGTATTGTAACATCAGGCCCAATAGAGATTTGATCTATTTTGGAGCCAGCGCCCCATTGGCCCTTCAATGAATTGCAGTTTCAGTTACTTCCATATTAACTTGAAAAATAGAGCAGGAGGTTGCCACTTGGTAGATTAGTGTTATAAATATGAAATTATCAAAAATAAATAGTGCATCTACGTGTCAATCCTTAAATTTGTGGAAAAGATCAGGATGGTAAAGTGACAATTGCTTGGTTGAGATCTGATGTGCTCCTGTAGCAGGGCATGATTTATAGCAACTCTTGCATATGGGTGCGTTTGTTGGGTCAATTCATTCATCTTTAGCATCTGTTTCATATTCAAAATAAATACAGTTTCACGTCTAATATTTTGCGTGCGTATCATCCTTGATCAATCACATGATTCTGTTGTTATGTATTGGGTTTGAACACCAAATTGATACATGTGAATCCTGTGAAATACAGAATTGAGCAAATTTAGGATTTTAAATCTAGCATGTATTGATATTTTCCATATACCCTAATCCTCAATGATTCCTTTTAAACCATGAAATCTTAATCTTTTTAGTTTTGTCCTGCCACTTCTTTAGTTTTAGTTAAGATAGTATCTATTTGTTTTTGTCCATATGAAATGATGGAAAACATTTAAAAGATTGTTTGTTTTCTTATTTCAATTTAAAGGGTTGATTTGGTTTTCTGTGCAGAACCTTTTTTTTTTTTTTTTAAAGAGTAAATTGCCTTCATTTCTTAAGGTGGCGAATGTAATGATACACTATAAAATCCAACAGTCAACTTTCACAAATGAAATTTGTGTAGTTACCTCAATTTACAGAAAGTTAATTCTATGTATTTGAAAAGGGTTTTGAACTCTGTGTTGAAGGTAATGAGTTAACTAAATATCTTATTACTTTAACTTAAATTGAGCAAGTACATACTCGTATAGATTCGTTTTTTAACTCAAATGGTTTGTAACTACAAATTTCCTCAAATGCTTTGAGTTGCCTTAACTTTTGTATTTTTTTTTTTGCATCAAACCCAAACTAAGAGCACTTGTTGGGACTTGCACACAAGGTGTACTGGTGTATCCATCAGAAAATAATGCTTCAAGATGTCTCTAATAATAACTTAATTTGTCAAATGCATATTTCTAAGTATAAAGTTTAATAAGTTCTTATCACTATAAATATTGCACCTCAGATTTTTTTAATGTTCATTAGGTTGGCATGTGTTTGTGATTTCAGCCTGTAAGCTTACATTTGCATTTAGCAGACACTTTTATCTAAAGTGACTCGCACATGAACACGCGCAGATCAGGTTGAGGGTTTGGTGTCTTGCGAGTCAGGAGGCTCACCTCAGCATGGTACCATCCACATTGTGCCATCAACATCTGTTGATTGCACAATCTCCAGGTTATTTGTTGTGAGAAAATCTGTGGTCATCAATGCAGAGCCAATAAACTAAAAAAACATAAAATAAAGAACAATAAATCAGAAGTGATATTGCAGCAAATTGCCTAGCTCTGTGGAATGTTTACAGTTAGACCTTTATGGATAATGTTTTTATCAAAAGCTGATGTCGTCATTGCTTGAATAATGATTTCTGTAAATATCACTATTGTCCATGTGGTCTGGTGAATAACGGACCACATGGAGAATAAGCCCAAACTCTGTCAGCAGACAGATGCCACCAGAGAACTGCCTACACACTGAAACCAATCAATCACTCCGGCACATGGCACTAATTTTTGGCAGAACCTGAGCTATTTTCTTTATGTAATGCATGATGGAACTGAACAAATTCCTCCACACCGACTAAGTTTACATGGGCATCAGTAATCTAGTTATTTTCCTTAATCTAAATCCTATAATATAAATCATATGTTTGTTTGTGTAAGTTGCTTTTTGAATCTTCTTTTCTTGTTCCTGTTTTACTTGGTTGCGTCACCATTCAGACAGTGTTTCACTCAGCAATAGTTCATGTTCGTCATAGCCCCAAATGTGATTTAGGGCGTTTAGTTTTTAATTTTCCAACAAGTTCAACTGCAGTTCATCTCTCACACTGTGGGTGCAAGCAGACAATGGCGGATACAAATTCTCAAGCAACAGGCCTCCTCTGCCCATTCATTCACTAACTTTACATTTATTCCCCTGCGACAGACTCAGAGGTACTAGATTACAGCATGCAGTGAGGAATTCTCAGCATAGTCATCGTTTTCCGCTCGCACCAAAAATGATAACTGACAACTGCCGTGTGTGCATCCTGTCGCAACATGTATCAAAGTACTACAAAACGGTAATCGTTAGGTATTGTGTTTACATGTCTTTGCTGCACTTCAGTAATGCTACTAAAATAGGAATACTCCACAGGTCTTAATTCGATTTCGGTTTTGTTCGGTTATGAGTTTAGTTGAATGCTGTATGTAAGTGTTGTATATTTGGTATAGGTTTTGCCATAAATATAGGCAATGCTGCTGATATGGCATTAAAAACACAAAGAAATGTGAAGAGTATGACAAAACAAGGGTAATCAAGAAATGCTCATATGTCCAAAAATAAAACTGATTTTTGTTTAATTTCTGTGAATGAAGCCTCGACTTTTAGGGCCAATCAATGTCACACTATAGTCTATTCTTTTCCATAATGGTTTCACTTATGCCTAGTTCAGACTGCGTGATTTTTAGCCCCGATTTTGGCTCGCCGACAGGTTTTGAGAAATCGCCGACAAATGCCTGAAATCACAGGCAAATCAGTGCTCGTGCACGTGAGTGACAATCACACAGTATGAACTATCAAAGACGCGATCTCAGAGAATCGCCGATAAGTCGCCGATGCCTGCGAGATATCTGGCGTGTTAAATATCTGGAGCTGTCGCGATTCAAATCATGCTGTGTGAATTGAGTTTTGACTGAAAATAACACCAGCGATCGCCTACAGCCAATAAGAGAGCAGCTCTCACTTGTGTGTGCGCATGTATGCCTGCTGCAGGCCAGCAGGAGGCTGGGGGAGAAGTTAAAAGCGCTCTTTTTCGGTTTATTTGGACCCACGAAATGGAGGAAAAACTAGTGGAGGTTTGACAGGACTCAGGAGCACCCGTGTCTGTTTGACGTTTCATACAGAAAGAAATTTGTTTATTATCAACGTTGAGGAGAAATGGCTAATTCCCTTTAAACCCAGGTGAGCAAATATGTACATGTTCTACCCCATTAAAGGCTTCTTTCTCATTATGTAGTTAATAACAAAAGATATACTACTTGTTTTTTGGCTGTGAGACGTAGTTTGGACGAAATTGTCGGCAGTTCTTACTATAGTAAAGTCATGCAATGAGAATGTTTCTGTGCCGATCCATCTTGCAGTGTAAACAAAGCAGCGACGAAACGCTAGCCCAGAGAGTCATGCAGTGTGAAAACATCTGTGACATGACTACTTTGAAAATCATGCAGTCTGAACTCAGCATTAGTTAAAGGTGCTTTGTGTAACAACACCCTATGTCTTAAGAACAAGCTCGGGGACAAGATAAGCAATTTGTCTGTTTGTACCAGGCGAAACATGGCTGAAATTTAAACAAATACAATCAAAACCACAGAATAGTGCACTTGCTGCGCTCCCAACAAATTGGTAAAGTTTATAATCAAATTAATACATATCAATCCTCTTTAGCGTTATTGAATGCACCTGCTGAATTGTTGATATTTATTGGCTTGCACTGAGCCACAGTTCCTAAGCTCAATTTCAAACGGTTTTGGTTTCAAGATCAGAGGTAAACTATCTGCTGCTGCTTTCAGTAGTATAGCAATAAATGTCACATAAAATGGCATTTACACTCACATTATTAGCAATTAACACTGAATAAACCACATGAGGTGTACCTGAGGTGATCATTGTCAGTTTGTCTTGTTGTTCAGCTGCAAGAAATAGAAGTCGGCAAATTTCAGGTGTTGATTAGAACAAAAACCCTTTTTAATATATGAAATATACCTCCTATTGTGTGCAGTTGTGTTTATTTAAAACACGACTTAAATCAACCTTTATGCTCAAGTCAGACACGTTCCTGCTGGTATTGTCAATCTGGCAACCTGCGCTTGTGTGTGTGTGTGTGTGTTTTGAACCATTTGTGCAATACCAAGTTAAGCCACTGAGTGTCAAACTTACATACTGCATCTTTAAGGTAATCAGAAATAGCTGTTTACATCTAAGACTTTGGCTACTTTGCTGTTGCTTATATAGATGGAGGTCACCCGAAGTCGCTTACTCTCCTTTGAAATGAAAGGTCGACTGTCAATTTGCTGCTGCGAGTTGCTCATTTTCTTTATCCTATGACATAATTTAGCATATTGCATTTTAGTCTTATTTTTGGTGGAATGGTTTATAAAAAACTAAAAAAAATCATTAAATTCTCTTGTCATTGTGCTCGCTTTCCCCTCTATTTTTCTGTGCCTTCAGCCACTCATTGCTCCATCTACTTAAAGCAGGAACTAGTTCTTGTGCTGCTACATATAGGCTGAATGCATAAAATCAAATCTTAAAACACATTTTTACAATTTGTTTTGGCTAACAGTTGCAAACATTTTTTTATAAACAAATTAAAAGCCAATTAAAGTTAACAGCATTTCCCTCTTGCTGTATCGGAATCTCACAATTTTAATTTGTCACAATAATGTGTCCACGATCAAGAGGCTTTATTCTTTCAGTTTGTTTTTATTACATGACTTTGAAAATAACCTTTTAAAATAGTGTAATTGGTAGATTATAATCCTTTGCATTATGCTGAATGCTGTAGGCAGGGTATGAAAATGATTAAATCTATCTGTCAGTCAGTTTTTAGAATTCAAGAATTATTTTTCTTCCATGTCATGTTTGTTGTGTCTGACAGTTAGCTATGGGAAAATTTCCAGTTTATGCAAATAGTTTTTGTTTGGGCCTCCAAATAAAAGTGATCTAATTTAGGATTTTAAAGACTGAAACTTGTAATTTTGGCTATTCAAATGTAAAATTAATGCAAGCGGAAGACAAAAACGAATTAAATTCAAAATATAATTGTTTATTAGAATTTTGTTTAACTTGTAACACAGATTTCTTCATGTAAACAACATACCCACAATAAACCATCAAGTTTATATATATATATATATATATATATATATATATATATATATATATATATATATATATATATATATATATATATGTGTGTGTGTGTGCGTGCGTGCGTGCGTTAACAGCCACTGAAACTGCACTTAGAGAGACAAATGCCAGTGAGGGAATAGCCTTGGCAACGTTGAAGAAAAATTAAGTACCAAAGAGGTTGCAAACCAGAAGTCATCATCAGAGTTTAACATGTTCTTGTCCCTGTGCACTGATCTAAATTAAATGTTAAGAGGCATCGCCCAGGTGGATCTGTTTAGAGAATAGCACCACTGCAGGAGATGAATCACTCGTTCTTTCATTGTTTCATGACCAGCTGCACTCTGGTTAAGGTATGGTGAAGGGGAGTTTGATCGACTACACATGGCAAACATCAACACAGTAAAAAAAAAAAAAAAAACACCCAGTGCATCTCTGCTTCTCTTTTTTTCCCTATGAAATGGGAGGTTTTTCTGTGGGAGCGGGCAAAGTCGTGACAGTTGTCTCTGCCGTGAGCAAGAGAACTGAAACACTCGTAGGAGTGCAGCTACCCACACAAATTCATATAAACCTGTGTGCGTCCACGACTGTACAACCTGCACAACTTCAAGAGTCACCTATTTCTCTATTGCAGGCGTCCAAGTGGATTGGCACACAATGGTTAGTTCTGAAATACTGTTACCATACATTTTTGTATATGAGTGTATGTCTATTCAAGATGCCAAATACCTATTTTAAAATGATGTAATTTTCTCTTGAAAATAATGACAATTAGGCCTGCACGATATTTTAAAAAAATTGGATATTGGGTAGTGCGTCTAGTGTACTGGTTTTGCAAGATGCACAAAACTACTTTGTATTTACAGTGCTCATATTCATGGATGTAACCACAAGAAAACAACAAACAGTACCAGACGTCCTGTGAAAAGTATTTTCACAGCCACCACACTTTTCTAATAGACTGGCCCATTCTGTCAAGTCATCGGCTAAGGTTAGCAGAATTTAAGATAAGTTTTGTAATATTTTGCAGCAGTTATTATGGGACTGATTAGTGAAATTTAGCAATTTTTGTTTACGTTTCTTTGAAGATCATGACCAAAACTCTTTAACACATGTGATTGTAACAAATTAGGTGATTGTTTGTAGATCAGCTCTGTTTTGCAGTCTTGTTGCTGCCGTAACTGGTGTAGTTTGTAGTGGTCCTGAAAAGTCTGTTTGAAGGGCTATGGTATTTGTCCCTTCCACTCACCCAGGGCCGGAGCAAGCTGAACTGCCGCTCTAGGTAAAGGATGGTCACGCCGCCCTCAAACCTGAAGTGAAACCGGGAGGGGGGGGTCTATTCTGCCGCCCTAGACGCGCCTATAACTGAGGCGCGGGTGGCGAGGGTAGTTTAGGGCAATGGTTCTCAAAGTGAAAAGGCTTGCATGCATTAAACCTTCGACCATGCTGTTAGTTTCGTCATTGGGCTAATAGATGGACTCCTACAAAGTGAATGAATGAATGCATAAAAGAGGGAGTTGTAGAATTTTAATTGTCAAAAGTATTATTCAGCGTTTACTCTTCTTTATACTACCATGATAATAAGTTTTAAATACTTTAGTTCGTCCATGAACATGAAGTCCACTCTGATGTAATTAGTCATTCAACTACCCTATTGTTTGTTATATATGCATATTGTGCCTTTTCAAAGTCTAATTTTAGACATCGAGTGGGACTGTACTGTGCCGGTCCTTTCTACAGTTGTTTTAGGTAAGCCCATCCTAATATGAAATTACTACATTTATAAAATCATGCATCCTCGAAGTAGCACAATGCTGTGAAATTAGACATGGTTTGAGAGAAATTCTCTAAGGTATGTAGTAGCAGAACTGAAACTTTTTTGTTTTTTAATAATTTTTTTTTAAGTTATAAAAAAAGAATCTTTGTTAAAAATACCATGTTTAGTATGCTGTAGTAGTATGTAGTATGACCGCTTTTATAACATAAAAAGCAAATGATGCAGATAGGATTGAGTTTTACGCTTAATGAAAAAGTATTCCTATGTGGGAGAAGGTCATATATATTAAATGAAGGTATCATTGGCTGATTCCTAGAACTCAAACAAATGAGGCATGGCAGTCATGTGCTCACTCATGCCTAAACATCTGTTAGAGCCCCGTGCAATGATTTCTTTGCTTCTTGATAATTAACACTTATTTAATTATAAGATTCTTTTATCTAGATGAAAAATCCCAAGCAGTCTTTCAGAAGCTCTGATGGTCTCAAAGGCAACTTTTTAAGTTGTAGTTTCTAAAGTTGTTGCACTGAATACCTGCTGGCCTGATTTGGTGCGTATTTAGATTTCTGTTTGACATATTTAAACTCTCATGCATTAGAAGTGGACTCTGATCAACTAGCAAAACTGAGAAAGTTGAGTAATTTAACTGTATGCAATTGAACACCAACATTAGGCAACTGCAAACAGCATGAGAAGGCAAAGTTGCTGCATGCAGCATACTTGAATGTTATTTTTTTTCTGGGTGAAGCATTGGTGAACAGGGTACAACCAATATTCTTTATTTTTTATTATATTGTAATATTTTAAGTTTAATTATTAACATTATAGCATCTAAATTTGCCCAATTTTATATGTAAGCATGTAGCAAGGAAATGGCTAGGCCAATAATGCTGCTTTGTTGTATATTTGTATTGTTTTTTTTTTTGTCTTTAGAGTGTTATTTAGTTGGTCTGTTGGGATGTCAGATTTTTCTGGTTACATATCAGTCCAAGTCAGGACCCTGAAAAAAATAATTTTTGTTTTGTTTTTGGTGTAATCTGTTTGCCAATGTTAACTTAGAGGGACTTGTACAATGGCTTTTTATTGTTTGTTTTCTTCACACTAGTATCCACAGTTATGTGGTTTGCTAATTATAGACATTGTTATGGGTCACAAAAAGTTCTCAGTACCAATATTGGTTAAGATGTGACCATGTGGTGTGGAGGAGGGGGAAAACATCTTAAATTGATTCAGTAATGGTTTGCAAATGGCCTTAAAACTTTAACAGGTCATATTTCCACTGCCGTGATACATTTTCAAGGTTAGCGCAGTGAGTGTAAAGAGCACTTGTCTGGAAATTCCATTCAATGCATGGAATACAAGGAAAAACTCAGATAACTGCTCCAATGGAAAACTAGATTATGAATGGTAGAGTTGCTAATGAATGAAAATAAAGACCTGTTGCATCATAAGGCTTTAGGGAGTAGAGATATCCCCTTTGGGAGTGGAGAAAGCAATATCCTATTGTTTGCGTTATACTGGTTAAAACTGTCAACATGATAATTAGTCTTCGCCAATTATAACGATAAAATGCAATCTGGAATATACCCCTGCAACAACATTTTCAGTATATTAAATAAATGTACTACAGCTTTGCATGTGCTTTAAACATTTACTGTTACAGGACCCTTTTCACAAGACGTTTAACGGTCATCATAAGCTTAAATTTTTGAAAGTTTTTAATATTTAGATTTAAAAAAAAATGCATGAACATTTATATGCATTTATGTATGTTTTATATCACCTTTGCGTCAAATTACAAAAACAAATTATCGCTTATGCAAGGTGTTTCTGATGGACCGTCTATGGGGCTGAGACTAAATTTGACGTTAGTCTCTCCTCTGGCTGTCGCCATCTGTTTCGCACAATTTTCCTTTTTCTGAAAGTCTTTATAACACCATTGCAACATTTTCCTTTTATTATTTTAGCAAATAAGTTTGTAAAAAAAATATTTGTTGTACTACCTGATTCACTGCACTTTAAGTTGACCCAACAATGGCGCCTTCTGTTACCGAGAAACCCGGAAATGTGAAAAGTGTCTATTGTGTCCAAATTCAGTCCATATTCTAGACAGGAATAAAGGATATGTTGATTAATATTGCATCATAAATATACTTGATGAACATAGACAAGCCATATATTGCCATGGTCATACGTTTGTCTTTAGTACAGGGTTTTGAATTCTTGATTCTGATTAGCTGATGAACATAGCAAAGTTTGTAATTACTTTCACATAAACATCCATTCAGCCACAGTTTCTCTCGCTATGCTCATTTCACAACAAACATTCAAAACAAAAATATAGCTACAGGATCAAACCATTGGGGTTCAAGTCCATCCTATTGGGCAGTTGGTTTTGAAAAGACTTAAAAGTTGACATTATAGAATTGGTGTAAATATGCCAATCCAACTGAATCAAATCTTGATACGGTTTTGCTGTAAGTCGAGTGCTAAATATTTGGCTTCCATAAACCCCTTTCAGTGTGTGTGAGATTAACATTCTATTTCCAGCATTTACCAATGCCGTTGCTGTCCAAACTACATTTAAAATGACTTTACAGCTTCATGATCATTTCTCAATGTGCCAGGAATACAGTTATGTGAGTTATGATGCAATAGATGAGTCTCTTGTTGAGCATAATGAGTAATTTGTAGTCTTTCCATAAAAATATTACTTTATTCTAGGGGTGTAACGATTTATCGTTGTACGATTTATTGCGATGCAAAAATGTCACAATATGCATCGTGGCGTTATGACGATTTGATTACGATATGACGTCAGTTTTCACTTATTAGTTGAGCTGTTCTCACGTGAGCTTCGTTCCACCTGCTGTCGCACGTGAGTTCAGATTGCAGCAGCAGTAATGTTAGCAGACCAAGATGAGTGGAGCTGAAATAGAGGATGGCCCATCCTCTCAAAATCAGACGTCTGGCAACATTTCGGTTGTACAGTCAGTCATTGCTTTAGACTCGTCCGCTTTTTGACACGCATACTGGGTCAAACATCCTAAGTTTTAAAGTCTTCACAGTGATTTACATACTTTGCACAGAGACATGGATACCTCCTCATGGTGTTGAAAGAGTCACATACTGTATTTATAAGGTACAATTCACCCTAAAATATCATTCTGTCTTCATATAATGATGTATTTGCGGCCGCAAAATCACACATGACGTGAGCTGTTACTACAGAGGGCGGACTATGGTGCGCGCGTATGGCAAGCCGTTTTAGCATTTAAACCTTTGTTCTGACTATCCATAAATATATTTAGAGATATCTCTAATTATATTTTGACTAGTCATAATTATAATTCGACTAGTCAGAATGACAATTAGACATATCTGCAATTACAATTGTACTAGTACGAAATCAGATTGGAGATATTTATGACTAGTCATATTCCTTTATTGACTGCCATTGAAAAATATTTGCAGATATCTCTAAATGAGTTTTGACTAGTCACAATTGTAATTAGAGATATCTCTAAATGAATTTAATTAAATATGAATTAAATACCTGGAAATGTGGATGTTTTTTGCACACACAAAAAAAGCAAGTGACCAAGCAAAGCCTTAAGCTCTTACTGTTAAATTCAATTGAATAGAAAGCTTATTTTTTTGCACCTTTACTTAAATTGTTCCTTAATTTTGTCTCTGTCATTTCAATAATTTTTTAAAGAAGTTTTTAAATTGTTTTATTTTCCAGAGACAGGCCTGTTTAATTTATTTTCTTAAAGAAGGTTCAGTTTAACAAGTTGAAACAAAAAAAATACATAAAAAATAGTTTACTTGGTAAAATTTGCATTTCAGTTTAATTTTCAGTTTTTATTCCAAATATCGTGATACATATCGAACCGTGAACATTATATCGTGATACACATCGTATCGTGAGCTGAGTGTATCGTTACACCCCTACTTTATTCACTATATAAGTAGACAAATTATATTGAATCTTCATTGTTTGGGGTTGCTCAGTTAACTTTTAAGATGTGTGTGTATGCAAATGTTCTATTTCTTTTCCCATTGAGAAAAGTCGTGTGGTTTTCGAAGTTATAGAAAAGTTTCATTTAATACAGAATTGCATGAAATCATGCATGTTTGATCATAGAAGATACTGTGCCTTCGTTTCGGTTTTTTTCTTTCTCTCGTGGTCTGACAGCATTGTTTAACATACCCAAATTCCCATGTTGATTCCATATAGAATTAATAACGTTATAATAGTTGAGTTGAAACCATCAGTAAAGGTAATTAGAACATTTATTTGTTGGCTAGATTAGTCTTTGTCTCTTTATCAGAATGGGCAGTGTGTTGTTGTAATAAAACATTCAATTCAATTGCTATTTAACAATAATTTATTTTTAGTTTTACAATTTTCTCCTTCCTCAAGTACAATACCCAGTGTATTTGGCACCTATTTTTGGCTGAAAAATGTGATTCATTTTATTTTTTTAAAGTGTCACTTGCTATTGCACACATATGTGTGTGTATATATATGTGTGTGTGCACATGCATGCACGAATATTAAATCTGCTCTCATGCATGTCGAATAATCCTTACTTGAATGGCCTTAAACAAACAACCTTCATGGTTCTCACATGGATTTCCCCCCTTACTCCAGCTATCAAGCCTTTGGGGTATGCTCCCCCTTTCTGTCTGTGCCAGAGCTCTCCCCCATGTGGAGCTCTTATTTCCTGACCTTGCCCTTTTTCTGTTGTCATCTTTTCTTCACTCATTTTAGTGGCTTGGCTACCTCTATTGAACTAGCAACCAGATGGTATTCAAATTAGACCCATTGCATGAATGCAGATTTTTTTCCCCCAACGCTCTTGGGCTGGAGTGTGGGCGGGGTGACCTGAAATAGTGACCCAGAGACCCTTGTTCTTCTTTTTCCGTTGTCTGTAAAAGAATCCCGAGACTAGTCCAGGACTCATTTCATGGCCCGCTTGACCAATGCTGCTTAAAGAATATAGTTCAGGCTAATGTCCTGCCTGTTTTTTCTAAATGATGTTGAAAGGCTAACAACCTAAAGCTAACGTTTAATTAAGTTTTATTACTCTAAGAATATTAGAGTAAGAAAAAAACTTGAAGTTTGTCTAGAACAGCTATAACATACTCATGCTTCCAACTACTTGCACAAGTATCTTCTTCAGTTGGTTATGCCAATTTACAATTTGGTTGCTCCATTTTTTTCTAACAACCATAATGATTGTTCATATTAATTAATCATTCTGTAAATTGACCCTTCACTAAGCCCCGCCCTCCTTAGTTACTGTTGCTACGCCTGTCAAGCTTTTGTGCCTGGCACGTCTAGTACAATATGTATGCCCCGATGTCAGACAGAGATATAATTAGTCATTTTTGGTGAACAGGTGAAAGCCAGACAAAAAAGGACTGCTGTATGCATTACAGCAGTATATTATTAGTATTAGTATACAACCGATTAGAAAATAACTTAATCAAAATTGAAGCTAGGTTAGCCTAGCCGCCTCATACGCTGACCATTCAACAGCTTAGTTCATGCACAGCAGAAGAGGTGAAATTTAAAAATAGTTTAATAATAACAAATTAAACTCTGTTATCTCTATTTTAGCCAAAAAGCCTGATAGATTAATTGTTGTTCAATGAAATATACCGTTACTAAACGACGAGGAAACGCGCATGGACATTGCTTTTACATAAGTCATTTATAGAAAGAGCAGCCAGAAAGGGGAAATTAATGAATTTGGGCTAAATATTAGCATCACTGACCCATAACAGTGTACGGTACCTATTACTATCAGTATGTTAGTGTGCTTTTTATACCGTTTCTATTCTAATTTGCAGTTAAGTGGAAAAAATAAATAAATTGAAATGCAAATCAAAATATAAATAGCAGAAGTAAACAAATAGATTTTTCCTACCAGCAAATATTAATCAAGCACCAAAGCTGACACTAACACAGTATAATGACTAAATCTCTCAACAACGGACAGAAACATCAGTGAACTGTAGCTGTAACATAGACATGAGGGATATTTAAAAACAGCTGCGGGTGAAGTATATTGATGTGTTTAGATTGTGATGACATCGCGGTTTTGTTCTGTTGATATGTAATTACAAATATTTGTAGCTTGATACCGATGGATATGTGATTGCTATTAGCATGACTACTATGGCGAAGGCTTAAACGGAGCAGTGCTCATAATATTGAGCAAAAAAGAAAATGACGGCTGGGAAACATAACCTGCTTTGTATTTTTGTAGGAAACACAGTTTAGATCTGTATAGGGTAAGAGGTGTGTGAGTTATTGCCGTCTATCACTGGATGTGTCAAAAATATATCGAAAGCAAAATTAACTTTAACTCCGCTCTTTTAGCACCCCTCACAGAGCTTGATCCACGCTGGTGTTTCTCCCTTTGGGTTTTAGGTTTTGAAAAGGGGAAAAAATTCTTCCACCCCGTCCAAACTTTTATGCTGTGTTCACACCAGACGCGGAAGACGCGGAAGGCGCGTCAAGCGTGAGTGATTTACATGTTAAGGCAATGCAAACGCGCGAAAACATGCCCTGCGGCACGATACGCATGAATGGCACGGCGCAAATTGCGTGAATGGTGCGATGCGAATTGTGCGACGCAAATTGAGCATTTTGCGTGTTTTTCGCAAGTCACTCGAGTTAAAAAATCTGAACTTAAGTGGACATTCGCGCCACGTTACCCGATCAGGAGCTTGCTCTTGTGTGGGTGTGATTTTGCTGTAGGGCCTGTTGTTGGTGTCCCGGGGAAAATCCTCTGGGAGACAACAGTGCATCAAACTGGGCTCGGCTCAGTCAGAAGCACCGCTAAAAGCCTCCAGCATCCAGGTTAAGTTTCTGGAGGAGTTTGAGCTTATAGAGCTGGATGCACCTCTGAAAGGATCTAGTGGACTCAGACACGACCCTAAACATATTGACGCTGTTTTTCAGCCTTCATAAAACACACAAACGCTTATTTTCTTAATAAAATCCATGTTAGCCAGTTAGCAACAAAGCTAAAGTCAGGCAAATCCGCGTCTGTTCTGAAGTAAATTTGACGCGCGAATGACGCGAGTAAACTCAAATGTTTACGTAGCTATTTACACAGAAATAGCGCGATTTATCCACGTGTTCGGTGTCTAATGTGAACACAGCATTAGGATACCGGGTGTCAGATTTGCACAGTCCATATGCACAACGCTTTGGCTTGTTTCACCCGCTTGAAAGCTTGACAGGCCTCCTGCGTGTAGCTACGGTTGTTTAGCCACTATTGGTGTGTGGCGGTTTTCAGGTGTGGCTTAGCGAAGGGTCAACTGTATATGCTGGTTTTGCCTTGATGTAAATTTGAATGGTTACTTGATATTTGCTAAATGTTTTAATCTGAATTTTTTGTCTAGATTTCTAAAATTGAATGGAAGCATTGTGTGTTTATCAGTGCGTTTTCACATTAGAATTCTTGATGTGAAATGAATATTATTTTTCATTTCTAAGTAAATATAGATAATATATCCTGGTTGCAATGAAACAAAACATAAATGTTAGGCATGCCCAAATATATTATTGTAAAGCGTCCTATAGAAAATCTGAATTTTAAAGGAGATCTGTGTGGTGTGTGCTCATTCATGCTGAGCACTGTACATTTTAAATTGAACGTTCAATTGAACACTGCAATTTTCTTTGGGGGATGAAATAGCCTTAAAAAAGAACTTATGTATACAACATTTAGGACTATATGTACACTGTATATCTGCTTTAAAAATGACAATCATGTATTTTCTTAAACTATAAACTATTTTCTTAAACTATGAACTGTAAATATTAGACTATTATAATTAACTTTCTATTTTAATCATCATTAGAATGACAGATCAAAACATCAGACGATCCTCCATTTGTCCAGACCTTTGTCAGTTTTTACCTTAAGTCCAATATTAAGGGCTATGATTGAAAAATTATTGAAAATCATGTCACTGAATAAAGTCACATCTCTGACTCACAGCAGCAGTGTGACGCAGGCTGAGGAAACAAGCTTCAGTGGGCGCGGCTGCAGCCTCTGCTGCCTGTTGCCAGATCTTGTTTTTATAAGCATTGCATCGTTCCATCTGTTCTTAATGTAAAAATTATAAAATAATAAAGAGTTATGCAGTTAACAAATCTGTATTTGAATAAGCATAATTCAAGATTTTATCAATGTGGTGAGTTTTCCATAGGATTGCGCTTGTTTGTTTGCATGCAACAGCTTTGCAACAGTTTGTTTGACATCGACACTTCAACTGACAGGCAGCATTTTAAAAAAGGATTGTTTATTGCACAGATATATTTGAGATGCACAACATTGTACTCCAACCACATGTGCTATGATAGATTTTGCTACTGAAAATTATATTTCTTCCTCTCTGTCTCACTTTGTGCACATGTACCCTCACCTGCATGTGTTGATGGTCTTCTCTCTCTCTCTCTCTCTCTCCCTCTCTCTTTCTGTCTCTGTCTCTCTCTCTCTCTCTCTCTCTCTCTCTCTCATCACTGTGTTTTACAATAATACCCTATAGGCTGCTTTATATGCATGCCAGTGTTACATCTATGTGCCTCACATTGACTGCACAGCAGGGACAGTACAGGTAGGGTTTTTGGCAAATCAAACCTGATTGGTTAAGAAGGTACATGTTCCAGTCCTGAACGACCTTAAAATTCTGCAGTCACACCAGAAATTTTATCTTGAACATTATCAAAAAATGGTTGCAGAGGCCTATATTACTTTGTATGGTGAGAACTTGAATGAACTCCAGGGGCAGTTCTAAAGTGGTGGTATGGGGTGGCACCCCTAAGAATATGCATGGCCCCCTTGAAGTAGAATAGACCAATCCCTCTCCGGTTCACTTCCATTTATTTCCCATGAATTTAAGGTACAATGCCATTGGTTTAGAGTTCTGTCAATTTCACAGCTCAAAAACAGGAGAAGCGAGACTTCACAGGCTGCAGAGAACTTCTCTGTTTATTGTAACCATGTGTTAACACTGTTGCCTACGAGAGCGTCAAAATTCTGACGGCAGCAAAGTTGTGTGTTCACACCACCAACAATGAGAGCATCATTCTAATGGGGTTGGAACCAAAGTTTACATGACTGCATTCTCTGGAATCCTCTTTTGCGGTGGACTTCTATAGTCCAATCAGTTGATGCCAAACTGCGTCATAGCTCATTACCAAAATAATGTCCAGTCATATTATACATTATATAAATATTCAGATTGTAACATGATTGATGCTTTTCTCTGTTTATTGCTGGTCTACGCTGACTTTACAATCTGATCAGCAGTTAATTGTGATCTAGATGACTCTGATTGATTGAGGTATTTTCTTAGTTTCTTTTTAACACAATAGATTTAGATTATCATTGAATGATTTGGTTGCATGTAGACATACTGTAGCTACTGAAATATGTCTTGTCTAAATTCAATTTTTTCCTTCAGTCATGTTTGTCCTTTTGTTTGTAATTTGAGGTTATTTTTGGACCTTAATATCTTATATTTCATGCTTGTGGTTGTCACGAATAATTGCAAAAATGTGTAAAATAAGGCTAGGTGTTGCAGCTTTAGTAATTCTTCAGCCGTTTTGATATGATTTGAGTTTTGAATGCTCTTTTTCAGCTAAAAAATGTAATGACAAACCAACTGTTAATGCATCACACAAACTTCATACAATATTTTTGTTCTCAGGCAGTTTGATAATGTAATTGGATTGACATAATGCAGTCTGCTTATGTTCCGTTTTCCTTTGTGGTACCAAAGAATGTTTATAATTCGACTCCAGAATCCCATGGGAATCTTTGACTCAGCACCAGAACACCAGTGTTCAAACATGTCTGAAACAACAGGAATGTCTGTCACAAACCTGCTTTCGCAACCTCTGCTTTTTTACGCAGTGCAATACGATTTTGACAATTAATGCATTCACAGTTTTTGTCTTTTTTTTTTCTGCTGAATGCAGCTTCCTGTCTACACTAAAGCTTTTCTTTTAAAGTGCTCACTCATTTTGACTGCAAATTAGTCTGTGGTTTTGTGAGGGTCTCTTTCAGTGCAGCTCTGACAGATGACCTATTGAAATCGCTATAGAACTGTCTGCCTGTTGCCAGGGCAACACTAGCTCGCTTCTGCTTTTTATTCAATCACGTGACTGGCTCTTGACGTCACTGGGGGAGGGTCGCTGCCAGAGTTTGGTCCACTCTTGACTGCATAGGGCTTCGAAGAATCTTGAGTACTTGTTGAATTGACACGGTTATTCTTGTTCTCTGTGATCTCTGTACTTGGTCTTTTAAAACTCCCATCATCGTCAGCTATAAACTGCTGGGTTATGGACTGTTGAAGGCAGTGGATTGCAGGGGAAAATAGAAAAAAAAGAGTAAAAGAGAGGTAAGTCGTGCTCCATTTCCTTTTTTTTCTGTAGTAATGCTATGTGGTTTAACAGTATATGATATCACAGAAGAGGTGAGATTTTATTGCTTCGGTTATGCAAGATGTCAGCGTGCTTGTGCGCAGCTGTTGCATGCTTTCTTCATATGCTAACAGCACATAGGGGGTCTCGGAGTAGGAGAAAGGATGTAACTCCTTTGCGCAGATCGTTTCCTCTTATCTTTCCCTGCCATTTCCGATCTCGTCTATCTCTTTACATTTGGCATTTGTTTGTGGGTTGAATTAGTAGTAAGATATCTACTTGTATCATTCCAAGATCTGAATTTTGCCGTGTTTTCATGGCAGAAATGGCTATGTAAAAAGCCTCTCAGGAAAAGAGGAGAGATGAAGG
Organism: Danio rerio; assembly: GCF_052040795.2. Lineage (NCBI taxonomy): Eukaryota > Metazoa > Chordata > Actinopteri > Cypriniformes > Danionidae > Danio > Danio rerio. The sequence goes on along the minus strand of NC_141036.1, from coordinate 10,229,638 downwards.
AGCTGGCATAATCAGTTCTCTGCTCATCCTCAACTTTTCATTTTCACCTTCCCCCACACTTTCACTCTTTGCTTAACCAATGCATGTGGGTGAGCGTGCGTTAAGAATGCTTACTCCGAGGAGATGCACTGGCTCTGAATACTAGAAAAGCCCCACCCCCGTCACATTGAGCGTGGGTGGAGGGTGATTGGTGGCAAGAAAAGAAACATTATTGCTAATTTGTGGAGTGTGTTTTTTTTTAATTACTCAGTTTGGTTTAGAAAACACAATGGGTAAGCACTTGTATTATCACTTTCAACCAAAGAACAGATAATCTCAGATCTCTTTCTAGCAGACGGTCCATTTTGCTAAGGGCGTAAGATGCATTCCGTTACTAGCTAATTTACCAACAGCTTAGCTAACAATGTACCTGAGGGGCAGACCTAAAGCGACTTCATGTGAGACATTGGTTATTAGATGTTATTGGGTCCCTGCAGTGAGGTGGCAGCATTTCCTATACACACACTCATGCACACATGGCTTACTGGTAGTTTAGAAACACATGGCACCAGAGACGAACACACTTCTGCAATGGAGGCCTGCTGGCAGTATGGATGAGAGACGCTGCTGGCAGGTTGTTCTGCACAGCCCACGTGTGTGGGAGGAGATTATCCTCGCTGCAACTACTGCTATTGTATGTTATCAGCCCTGTCTGTTATTACAGTGTGCGCGTGTGTGTGTGTTATGCACAGTGTGTAGGTGGTGCTTGTGTGTTGTATCTATTAAATAACTTATATTCACCCCCCCCCCCCCCCCCCCCTGTCCAACTTCCATGTGCTTTTTTTTTAAAGCGTACTCGTACTCATGAGCAATTAATGGCATAATGTTTACCTCAAACCTACACAACTACTTTTAATGGGTTGATTTTTAATTTAAGATTAACACAAAGTTTTTTCCATTTCTGGAGTTTTAGATGATTTTTTTTGTTTGTTTGTTAGCAAATGATCAAAACAACATAGGTGACGCTTAATATTATGGTGCATTGTTGCACATGTTCCATGTACTTACTGTAGTAATTACGATAAGTTATGCATACTTTAGTGTAACTACCTTACAACTTATTATTAAAATTATAAAATTATTCAACTATTTCAAGTCATGTCTGTGCATTTGCACAGAAAAGTCATAAAAATGAATGGTTATATATATTCATTTTAATAACCCAATCCATTACTAACCAGATTTTAGGCGTAAACTGACCTGCTGCTATTTCAATATTCAGTAGTTCGGTTTATCAAGCTTTTGGTTGTCAGCCTTCCTCTTTTATTACACAGTTTAAAGGCGTAGTAGGTAATTGTCTTCAGATACTTTTTTTGTTGTGCTGGTTGAAAGTCTTTTCACATTCCAATAATAATAATTAAAGTAAATGATCTAAATGCGTTTATATTTGTGTTTACATTCTGGGCAAGGTATAAGACTAAAAAATGTTTATACAATTAAATATTGACTGGCCAACATTTCCCATAATTTTGATGAGTAGACCAAACAGTTTGTCAGCAAATGTAAATTTGAACAACGGCACATCCGTTCAAGCGGACCCACCGATGTGCGTTCACGTGGGCTGCGGTCACAAGGACATGAGTGACAGTGCTAAATACAAATGCTCAATCAACTTTTAAAATCCTGAATCAGTATTGGAGTAACTGTTGCACACTGGAGGAATGATGACACAATGACTGAAGGATTTCTTTTAGACAGGTTAAGTTTGAAAACCATTTTAGTCACGCAAAGCTGATGTAGATTTTGTTTGTATTACAAATGGGTTATATGGACAAAAGTGTTGTTCAGCCACTGAAATCTTCCGGCAGAAGCTTAATGTGACTATTTTCAGTTTTATAAGGGACCTTTTACAGCATCAGTAATGTAAAATTTTATTTAGATTAACAACAAAACATAATAAATAGCTTTATTCTGCCAAGCCTGATTTACTTAACATTAGGTGAAGTTGTTTTCATATTCACTTTGGTTCATTTTTGAACAATGACAACCTGTGACGCGGCCCCTATATTGTGTACCATGCTACTTTGCTACATAACCTCAAACATGCTAGATATAACACATTTTTTTTGTTTGTTTAGAATTGTAGTATTATTAAGTACTATAAAGTTTCCGAACTAGCGAATGACATGATCTAGTGGGTCTCTGTCATCTTTAATGCGCTTGTTCGTGATTTTCAGACTGTTTGATTTATTATTATTTTTTAAATAATTTATTTAAGCATCTACAATAGCCATCTATTTATTCATTTATTCTTTGCTTTAAAATCATTTTGAAAGCTCTGTGAACATTGTACACCCAGCACATGAGCATTATTGACGACATTAAGCTAAAAATTTCATTTTGGGCTTTGAATAAAGAGTGAAAGCTTGGTTTGACCACTTGGTTTGTTTGATTGAAGAACGATAGAAACGAAATGACATAGACAATGAAGATGCACATTAGTTTAACCTCAAATTCCGTTTCTAAGCATGCATACAAAATATGCAATAATAATAGCGCCATATGCAAAAATAAATAGCGTTATTCTGCCTAGCCTGATTTACTTGACATTAGGTGAAGTTGGCTTTATATTCACTTTGATTCATTTTTGAAAAATGACAACTTGTGACAAGGACCCTATGTTGTTTACCATGTTACTTTGCTTGCTAACTACATAACTGCAAACATGCTAGATATAATAGTTTTTTTTTTGTTGTTGTTCAGAATTTTAGTATTATTAAGTACTATAAAGTTTTCCAACCTGTCGAATAACAATCTAATCTAAACATAATCGTTTCCATCATCTTTAATGCGTGCGTTCGCGATTTCAGGAGCCGTGGCTTTGGACACAGGGGAAGGATTGTATTTGAAAGATACTATGCTAAGCGGTTAGCATTCGGGCAGATCATCTACTGCACCTTTAAGTCCATAATCAAACTTAAAATGAAGTAAAAATGTTGCTGTAACAGGCTCTGTTGCAACCACTGTTAAACAATATCTAGTGTTGTAATGACAAGTTATTTCTGTTGTCTTGAGTAATACGTTTCTTGCAGCTCACCATAATCAGAAGGTGCAGCTTATTGAAAACTTTTTGTTTTTAATTTAAGGGGAAGTTTTTATGCTGTGTTGTGTCTTTTCACACACACTTTATAAGTATTAGATATCTCAGGGCTCAAAATTGACTCTTGTTTTTAAGCACATTAGGAGCACATTTTCAAACACATTCTCACTCCCCACTCATCACATGCTCAGTCAGGACTTCTCATCGCTTTGTGATGCTCGGGTTGCCTTTCAGCATCGTATTATGACAAGCAGGGTTCTCCGATTATTTTGATTCATTTTTTCAGGCAGCAATGTTTTAATTTGCGACAGACAACCTCTAAACTGTGCAGCAAATGGATGCTTGGATCACATCAATTCCTCCCACATATAACCCATCATGCCTTGGAAGACTTTTGAATAAATTGCGACTCTAGTTGTGTCTGCATACTATATCCTGTGTTTTATATTGACAAATGGTTAGGTTTAGTGCCAGGAGTTGGGTTATGTGCTTACAAATGTTCATAATTCAATGTAAGAAATAATTTTGACTGTATACTTTATAAAATTCACACTCCAGCAATGCCAGAAAATATGACCCATTGTATCAGTTAATGTTATGGATAAAATTGGCCATGCCTTTTGTGTCAGCATATTACCAAGGCTTTCTTCTTTAAAGCTATGGAGGACCCTACACATTGCAAAATGATGGATCAATATGTAATAATTTGGGAGTGAGAATGTGTTGATGTTTAGGAGCTGAAAATTAAGTCCAACAACTGCAATGCAACTTGCAATCACTGTCCTGAATATGTGTTAGTGCTAGTGAATGAGCAAATTTCACAGTCGGGCCACTGGTTTTATTTAAAGAAAAAATAAATAAATAAATAAATAAAGCCACCTTTTCTGTTGCTGTATCTATATTCACCACATGATCACTATCTTGGTATTACTTTATCTGCGTATTAAGGCAGTTGACAATAGAAATCTATCAGCATTCTTTTAATTTTTATCTTTTCTTCCCTTTACTTTTTGTACACTAGTTAGCTGCCTGTCATGAGGCAGTGGAGTGCGGTGATAGGGTTGACTGTTAATGTGGATGTTCATTTTAGTTAAATTTACTGAATGAGAGGTGACGTTTGTTAACAGAATTTTAACCATAAGAATAGAGAACCGATTCAACTTTGAATGGATAACCTATTAAAATACCTCAAATAGTTTTTCAGGTGTTTATTTTTACTTGTGCAAATAGCAGCATAAAAGCATATTAGCTATATTATTACATGCTGTTTTGTTGGTCTCAGTGAAAATGTGAATTTTGTGTGCGAATATTTGGTTAGCATTCCAGAATGTGGGACTATACTGAAAAACAGCTTCCAATAGAATGAGACGTCTAACCCAAGTCTCTATCGGCTGAAAAAAATAACTGTTGCATTTGACAGCAAGCAAGATCAAATATGTAGTGATATGAATATATAGTAAATAAATAGTCTATGTAGTACATAAATAGGCCATTATTTACTATATATACTATACATTTTGTTTGCTTTAAAATCATTTCGAAAACACAGTGAACATCTACATCCAACACATGATCAATATTGATGACATTAAGCTAAAAATGTCATTTTGGGCCTTGAATAAAGAGTGAAAGCTTGGTTTGACCACTTGGTTTGTTTGATTGCGTCATAAGAAACAAAATGACAGAGACATTGAAGATGCACATTAGTTTAACCTCAAATTCGATTTGTAATCATGCATACTAAATATGTAATAAACTAATAATAATTGAAAGTGCAAAGAAGCAAAGAAGTTCATTTTACTTTGAGGCATTGCTTAAAATATTTAGAAATACAATATCCATTGTGCTGTCAAACAAATATTTGTGAATTGTGAAAATGATGTAGTGTTTGCTTTTGAAATTGTTTACAAAACCATACAAGTCTATTATTGTAAGATAAATATACACAGTATATATATGTGTACTCTGTAACTATAACTATTTTTTTTTGTGCAGCCCCAAAGTGAAGTGACACAAAATACATAAATGTAACGCCATTAGTGTAAGGAAATCAGTTACCCATCTAAGGGTTGATTATAGAAAAATAATTGGTTGTTAAATGCTGCAAATGAGAATCATATATTCCAGTGGTAGGAGCCCTGTAAATATTTCAAACCTATGAATATATGTTTATATCTGTTTGTAATGCATATAATCATAAGATATGATGAACTTTAGTATATAGCAGTTTCCATTTCAGTTCCATTTCATTTACTGAAAGGGCCTCAAGGCAAAAAAAGTGTACACTGTCAAAGAGGCTTAGATTTGCTCTCAGTTTGAAATGAATAGGAGTCATTTTTGCCCTGTTTGTGTCCTGCTCATTCTCTGCAGGGCACCTCATGTCAGAAAATATCTGCCACCATGCTGAGAACTGATCACAGCTGTTCTTGTTTTGTTACGCTCTTGAGTGTTTCATGCTGCTATTTCTCCCATACATTTTGGAATGGATTTCTGTGGTTTATAAAAGTCTCAATTCCTCATTACACAACTTAAGGCCTTAAAAATAACTTAAATTAGAGCAGAACATTTTAAAATCTTGAAATCAATGCAGTAATTCATGCATACAAAGTGCAAAAAAAATTAAATATTGATGATAATGCATACAAATACAAATCCCTGAGCATTGAGGTCACACTTTACAATAAGGTGCCATCAGTTAATGAGAATGAACTAAGAATGAACATCTTTGTACAGCATTTAATAATGGTACAGACAGAAATAGGCTAAGTTAAGTTTTAAATGTAGCCCAATATACATATATTATATATAAATCTCAATTTAACACATGCCTATAGCAGCATAAACTGCAGGATGTTGATTCATTGAGATATCACGTGCCAGTGATTATCAGAGATGCATGAGAACAAGAGTAAGCTACATTACAAATAATATCAATCCCTTTACAAGGGTTAAATAATGACCCTGACCCTTATAGTTAAAAATAAGAGTATTAGTTTACACATTTTAACTAGGGATGTAACGGTATCAGAATTTCACGGTACGGTAATACCTCGGTATGAATGTCACGGTACGGTATTTATTGAATCATTTACAGGAAAAAACAAAACTTATGAAAATACTCCAAAAAAGTGCCAAAAGTGTCAATGACATACAAATTAGCCATCTATCTGTAAGCTTTGAAACAGGAACTTCAATTTTAATAACAAAAAATTATTAAACCATGTAAAAACAATAAAGTTTCAATTTAGTATTGTTGAAAACTCATCACATTCAACATTTAATCACACTCAGCCCATCTACACAGATGAGAGCTCTGCTAGTCGGACTTCTCATCAAGCATCTCCCGCTGGATCTAATCTCACTATATTTATTAAACGGGATATTACATTTATCTTGTTGTCTTTATCTAACGACATATTCCCTGACTTTGGTCATTGGAATCTATTACTTGTTCTCAGGTAACGTGTTTTGGCTGAGTGCAAAGATAAGTTAATGATTAATGTAACCACGTACATTCTGTATATTGACTGATCGCTTGCCTTTATTTCCTATAATGTATAAACTTATTGTATGTTATACTTTTAAAATGGCCATTATCGATTATTAAAACTGATATTCAGCAAAAGAGAGGCTGTGTTTCGTATTTTCACTGAAATTGAAAGGAGGCAGTTGTTATCGGCTCCGTTTTGTTATAAATATCCACACAGTGAAGATGACGCTCATCTTATGCAGCACGACGCCTCAACATGTCTGTTGTCTAAGTTGCTAATATTAAAATGAAAATAGGCAGTTCCTTAAATCATGTTTACATTTTATTGTTGATAAAGTGAAACAACGAAGCCAGGGTGATGTGAATGAAGTTATAAAGTACATTGTTCCCTTTGAAGATTTACCCGTGTCCTCGGTATAGTCTGCTTTTCCATATCAAACTGAGAAGAAGAGACTGCAGCCTTGATCAAACTTGCGAAGTCTGAACTTACAAGGAGAGGATGCAGGACTGGACTGTGCGTGTTAGGCTACTTAATATTCAGGAAAAGCCCCAATCAGAGAGGCGAACGTCTGCAGCCCCGCCTCCGTTTTCAGGTGTCTCAGTTTTCCATTATCCACACTGAGACATTATCCACACATTTCGAAACGCTCCGTTTTCGGCGCTCGGAGCTCTTTTCATCCCCGCTTCTAGCAGCACACTCCATTTCCGCATTACTGGATCTGTAGCGACAACAGACTGCAAGGGATGATGGTCAAGCATGGGCTGATGGGTATTGTAGTTTTTGCTACCTCCCGTTCGCTTCATTCGCCTAAGCAAATTTTCTCAGAAGACCTATAGTTTTACCGAGTCATGCGACTTCGGTAATATCGAAAAAAATTAATATTGCGGTATGACGGTATTTACAATACCGTTACATCCCTAATTTTAACGAATGAATCTGAGGTTAAACTGAATCGCAGGCTAGATTAAATATCTTGAATATATAAATATAAAGTAAAACCTAACATACATGGAAGAAGTTGCACTGCTCAACTGAAATGCTCAGCTTTGTGTCTGTTAAAGAGCCCAAATTATACATAAAATAGGGTCATATTTTGGTTGTAAGGGTCTCCAACAACAGTCTAATATGCATGCAAGGTCAAAAAACACTTTCATGGTTTTATAATCTGCATTTATTTTTACCTAATTATTCCAGCGACTCCTGTATGAATCGTTCAGTGATTCATTTGTTCCCAAACCCCTCCTTAGCGCGAAGCTAATCTGCGCTGATTGGACCGATGACAGTCTGTCGTGATTGGTCGACTGCCTTCAGTCAGAGAGTGAAATGGCCAATAGCCAATCAGCAATATAAAAGTAATCACAGTTCATACACGCTCGATAGTGTGGGCGTGGATTTTAGCTGCCACACACACACAAAAACACACACACACACCTCCGGACGACAACGCTCCCGCTTCCGCCCGCACCCGCCAGGTTTTAGCCTGAACCCGACCGCTCCCGCTTATATTTAGAATTTCTTGTCCCGGTGCCCGAACCGCCCCGTTTTCTGCCCGCCGCGCCCGATCCCGCTAAAGAGCGGGGGAGAACATAACCGAAAATCACCCAGCAAAACAGTCCAGAGACAGCCAGACAGAGCTCTCTCTCTCTCTCTCTTTCTCTCTCTCTCATACGCGCGCACTAACACATACACACAAGCGCCAAGCAGACACACAGGCAGGCAAAGCTCTGTCTCATTCGCATAGCAATATCCACGATATTGCTAGACAGCCCGCTCCCGTCCCAAATTAAACCTGTTACCGACCGCTCCCGCGATTGATTCGGAAATTTATTCCCGCGCCGCAGAAATCTGGCGCGGGGACAGCCGCGGGAATGCAGACCTCTACCACGGAGCTCCGTAAACAAACAGCACGCGTCGCGTTTTTAACGTGACTTTGCACGCGATAAGAGAATATAGCCAGTTAACCTGATACAGTACACTCGGTTACAAGTAACAAATCACAACTAAATACATTTGCAAGCTAGAGTCAACGAGGCAACTTTAATCGCACGTACTTACACTTGAGAAATGGAGGAAGAAACTCATCCTGACGTCCATTAGTAAGTTAATCTTTACTGATCCTTACTTTAACAAACGCAGATGAAGTATTCTTTGTAGCCTGTAGTCTCCAGAAGTTTCCAACTGCTTGGTTATAATGCTGAGGTTTCATCTCTGGGTAGAGAATCGATAATGTCCATCTGCAGTGTGACTTCAATCGACCGGCATGTTTGTGTGTGTGTGTGTGTGTGTGTGTGTGTGTGTGTGTGTGTGTGTGTGTGTGTGTGTGTGTGTGTGTGTGTGTGTGTGTGTGTGTGTGTGTGTGTGTGTGTGTGTGTGTGTGTGTGTGTGTGTGGGTTTCTGCGTCAGAGGGCGGGGCCTCAGGTTTGAAATCTCCCGGGTTTGCGCATGCACGTGAATAACTTGGTTTCGTTCGTACATCATGGCGAAACACCTAATGACTCGGTATCAAGGCGACTCGTTTGAAGCACTATGAGTCGACTCTTTTATAGATGAATCAACCGTTTTAAACACTGTATTCTTAGAGATTTAAGCCTTAGCTGGATACTTCACTTCACTTAGAGCTGTGTTACACACTACATGGAGGGGAATTTTCAAAAACCCATAATATGGGCTCTTTAATGTGAGCTCTGCTCCAACAAGCTGTTGCAGATTTACAGATGGGATGAAATTATTAGGCTACCTGGAATGCATATGAATTGTCTGTATGTGGTATTTCTGCTAAATGAGAGAAGGTGGTTAATAACCTATTTTAATTTGTCTTTGCTTTTAAGTCCACGGTTGTGTAGGCCTGCTGTAGGTTTTTTAATTACTGTAAAAAAACTGTAACTGTATATATTTTTTGTACTATAATTAACTGTACTCTATAATTACTTATTTTCCTATTTTTCTTTTGTATTTTTTAAAGATTATGCTAATCACTTTCTGATGTCTTAAGTGTGATTTATTTATTTTTTTTTTTAATGCTCTCTCTCTATCTAAACAATTGTGATTGATATCTAGCAGAATTTGTATTTATGCATTTTATCCATGCAAATGTATTATAAAATGTATTTCTTTTATCCGTGTAAAATGTGTTAAGCCCTAAAAAATGGTTGGTTAACCTTTTAGGAAACCTTCTTAACTTCGTTCATAAAATAGCATGTTGTTTACTTGGTTTTTGAGGGGTTTTTTTTTGTAACTTTGTTTATTTTGAACATTCAATTGAGTACAGTCATACAGCTTTTCAAGGTACATTGGTATCTCAGTATGGGAACTTAGGTGGTATAAAAATTATGTGCATTATTGTCAGGTGTATTTACTACACAGTAGTACTCAAATTTTGTGAATTATCAAGTGGAAAACAGCATAAAGAGAGAAGAAAAAAATAATAATAGGAAAAAGATAAAATAAAAAAACAATAATCGAAAATAAATAAAAGTTTAAACACTATTTACATCCAGGGTTAGAACACATGTCATAATATAGTTCCTTCAAGAGTAATCTCAAGTGGCCATCTTCATTATACATATGGGTACACATTATAATATGAATAAGTGTAATCATATACATGTACATGCATTAGCATATATTTATCTATGGTTTTTGAGTTTTGCTTTGGTACCCAAATTGATACTGACAACCATGTATTTTCACTGGTATTGGTACTAAGTACTGAAGTTTTGGCACTGTTAGAACTCTACAGCAAATTGCCGTAAGCAATGTGAACTGGTTCTTTTAAAAATATAAGAAAATATGACAATTTTCTCTTTCATGTATTGAAATACATGCATATACAAAAGGTCATTTCTGGTTAATGACACTCTACCACTGTTCTGGAATGGACGTGTGAATGGTGGTTTTGCATAAAATTATGCATGTGTGAACACCTGTGTGAACAGCACATTTTTAATTTACCCGTAAAGTTATTTCTAGTCATTTCCTGCTATTTACCAGTATCATGGTCTGAAATGCCTAGTGACTAACACTGGAGAGATAGTTCACCCAAAAAATGAAAGTCAATGCCTGTACTTGCTTCATTGCTTTTTTTACACTACATATTTCAATCCTGTATGGGTTTCTTCCATTAAATACAAAAGAAGCTATTTTGAAGAAAGCTGCAAACATGAAACTATTGGTCAAGTTTGCCATATTGTCTGATTAAATTCATTCAAGATTTGGTGCTGTGTTTACATGAGACACCATCTATTCTGATGTGGCATTTACATGGGCCACTTTTATTTGGAATGCAGTTGAAATTCAATTTGGAATCGCAATTTGCATTTGGGTAGATGTTTGAGAAGTTAAGTGTGTGCATTTAGGCTGCATAAAGATTTATTTTTATTATCATTATTATTATTAATTTATTTTCTTTTTGGCTTTGTCCCTTTATTAATCTGGGGTTGCCACTGCGGAATGAACCGCCAACTTATCCAGCATATGTTTTACGCAGCGGATGCCTTTCCAGCTGCAACCCATCACTGGTAAACATCTATACATACTCATTCACATACACACACTACAGAAACTTTAGCTTACCCAATTTAGCACATATCTTTGGACTTGTGGGGAAAACCGGAGCACCCGGAGGAAACCCACGCGAACAAGAGGAGAACATGCAAACTCCACACAGAAATGCCAACTGACCTAGCTGAGGCTCGAACCAGCGACCTTCTTGCTGTGAGGTGATTGCTACCCACTGCGCCACCGTGCTTCTTCTTCTCCTTCTTCTTTTACTTCTTCTTTCTTCTTCTACATCCATTTGAAATGACTGCACTCAAGTCATAAGTGCATTAGTATATTTAAATCAAAATTATAGGCAAAACTTTACATTTAATATTGAAAATAAACATAAAACATATGGCAGTCTCTCACGGTGAATATCACCAAACTGAAAGCAAACAAAGTTTCCAGGCCTCGTCCACTCTCATCTTCCACTGCTGCCCTTCCATCTAGGTGGAGCACACAGGTGACACTCATTAACACACACGCCACCAGCCCCATACTGCAAAACATCATGATATACATGCAGAAACTCTTCAAAAGGAAGAAACTGTCTAGACATCAGTTACCTAAAAATGATTTCTGTTGGTGATTGAGTTGAATCCCTTTAAGAGATGCGAAATGGAAAATAAAATGGCAGTTGTCTTTCTCTTTTTTTGCACTGTACACAGTCCATTGGAGTTTTAAAGTTGCCATGAAATCAAATTTCATATTTTTTATCTATGTAGTTGTTCTTGTTATAAACGTTGTATCTGTGCACTTTGTTGTTTTTCTAAAAATGTATTTGCCCTCTTCAAAATGACTTTTTCACTTCCTGGTCACATGGAATTTCTTTAGGGCAGGCATATCAGTGGGTGTCTCATTTTTGCTCTGAATTCGGTCATTTGTCAATCTTCCTTCATTTTGTTAGCGACATCTGTGTTTCAACGATTTAATCAGCTCTCAAAGTTCAAAATAATCCACCACCCTACTTTTTAATTTTTTATGTTTATTTCATCATGCTAGCAGAAAAAAAAGAACAGTAGTAACTTCCGTTTCATGACGACTTTAAAGTCTGATACGTGCTTTTGGAGGGAAAAAAACATGTGGCTTACTTTATTGCATGCATTTGTATGACCCATATATTATGGCTGTGTAATTAATCAAAATTCAATTTCGATTTTGGCCTTTAACGATTATAAAAAAACATTAATCGAGATAAAGTGATTATTGCATTATAATCCGCCCCTTTCAAATAGTCTGCATTCGTTCCCATGCAAAGCTCAGTTAAACGTGGAAATTAGTGAAAGCATGTAACATGCATTCGATTTGTTCATGTTTTTACAAACACAAAACAGAGCAGCTCTGTGCATAGCTGAGAATAGCAGAACACACACATGTAGTCATCTTAAGGTGAGTGTCTAACTATAGCTCAAATACATGCAAACATGTCAAAACGTGGTGCTTGGTTATTAACCCTTGTTTATGTGAAGTCTTAAATTTAACTTCTTAAAACCTTCAGAGACCCTCTGTACATTTTCTGTAGAAATGTTTTTTTATTTATTAAATTTTTTTTTTTTTAAGAGAAATTTATTTCATAGCTTTAAGCTTTTTCTGTTTACTTGGACATATCAAGTGGCTTCTTAACTAATGAAAACTCAAATGTTTAGTTTATACCTTATTAATCCAACATGTATTTCACATTAAACACACTGCCATAGTTAAAAATATGCTTGTAGAAGATTTGGACGGGGTGCAGTTGTGCTCCTTTTTAGTTTGTTTTATTTATGAATTTTTTTTAGTAAGATCTGTTAATAATAATCGGTCTGTTTTCCCATTTTTATTACAGTTGTTTATTTCTTGGCAAGTCAAAATTGAATGTCTCCTAATATATTCAGCATAATTTCTGCCTGTCCCTTGATCTTTTTCTGAACATAAATAAAATGCAAAAGGGACCTTGATCACATAAATGCTGTAATGAAATGTATTTTCACCAACATAACTTTCTTTTCTGCTCCAACAGTTTTTTTTACCTTCATGTTGTCAAACAGGTTATGATTTTGCAGATACTCTCAAAAAAAGACACTTATCTATCAGTAATGATTAGGACTGTGCTAAAGTCTTTCTCAAAAATGTATTGTAATGTTTTTTTAGGGTCCTAAATCTATATATATATTTAATATATGTCATTGTTGTTTATTTTATTTATAAGAGTTTTATCTGTTATAAGTGTAATAAAGACACCAGGAAAGTTTTTCATTTTAAACGATTTTCATTGTCACCCTGGATCATGTCAACCAGACATTTCAGGAAGAACACGGAATATCTGAGATTCATGACTGCACTTTTGCCTGAATTTGGTCAGGATATTCTGTGGAACAAGAAATTGTTTCCTTTCTGGTCATGATAGTTTCCTATTTAACCTCTGGAGTATTTCAGTTTCCTTGTGTTCACACAAATTGTACAGTTGTGTTCATATCAACAGCAATTAAAAAAAAACACTAAAAGAGGTCTGCTGTTGGTGCTCAATAGATAAAAGTCTCCACAGTCCTTTGTTTATTTTCTTTGTCAACAAGATGCTGCATACTTTAGCATGAACATTTAAACTCTCTTTAGATAATTAAAATATATGACCTTATACCTGCAATCAAAACAGTAGACTGGCTAAATAAAAATGCAAATTCAGAGCAACAATATAGAGTTTCCCTGATCAACACATTAGACAAAGCAGCGCTGCTTTTAAAAATGGTGTTTAACATCCCTTATTCAGAGGTTATATGAAAAAATGCAATCAAAGCTTATCTAAAGACAGACTCAAAGACAAAATTTCCCCTCATACGTCAAGAACTGTAAGCTGCACAGATTCTAACCTATGTTTCTGAGATTATAATATATAATTGGTTATTGTGAGTTATTTAATACAACCAAAAATTCAACACGCACTAAACCTTAGTATATTGAACATTACACATGGGGTATGCTTACTCCAATTGCAAATGTAATTTTTTTTAATATTCTGCACATTTTCTTCCCAAATTTGAAACAATGCTGCCTTATAAAAGTCAAAGCAATCGGCTAAACATAAACTATAAAGAAAACTGCCAAACATTTAGGTCATCTCTGTACAGTTTTTTGTTTAATGCTAAAAACATCACATGAAGGAACAAAATGAATGAAGGTCCCCATCACAAAAAGTGACAAGTCTGATACAACACTTGCGCTGCACATAGTGGATGAAATAACAGTCTGGGAAGAGGCTGAAAGTTGAAACGGTGAGCACAATACTGATCAACCTTTTAGGCACAGTTCAGCAAGATCTTAGCAAGAGGTCATGTTATTTGGATCACATGACAACACAGCTTTTCAACATTGTTTTACTATCATTTATGCATTTATGAGCGAGATACAAACACTGACCTTAGGATTCCTGTGTTAAGCAGTGTGTGTGTGTGTGTGTGTGTGTGTGTGTGTGTGTGTGTGTGTGTGTGTGTGTGTGTGTGTGTGTGTGTGTGTGTGTGTGTGTGTGTGTGTGTGTGTGTGTGTGTGTGTGTGTGTGCGTGCGCGCGCACATTGTTAAACATGTAACATTCTGTGTTTTATAATCAGTGTTATGGGTAACGCATTACAAGTACACTGAAAAAAATTATTCAGAGATGATTCCTTGGATTTACTCATTTTTTATGTTAAGTGGTTGTAAACAATTTATTTGTGTTGAATGTAAACAAACAAATTAAGTTTAAATTTAATTTATTTGTTTTAAATTAACAAATAAATTGTTTGCAACAGTTCTGCATGCAACACTTTTTTCAGTGTAACGCGAGTTACGTAATAGTATTATTTCTAAGTAACAAGTGACGCATTACTTTTCAAAATGAAGTCATAATATTTGAGTTACTTTTTAAAAAATGTAATACAAGTTACTTTCTAGTTAATTCACTATTAAAAAACTAATTTCAGAATTAAAATGATTGTAGTCATGTTGAATCCTGCATGCAGTGAGTGAAAGCAGAAACAGGCAGAAAGGAAGATTGCAGAGACTTACATTTCTGCCATAGAAATATTCTCTTTAATTTGAACACATGGAAGGAAATGAAATAAGGATTATCTAAATGGACAGTGATTTTACATTTTGCATGAAACTTTCATTAATCTGTATATATGGTATGTAATGCACTGGGGTCTGGAAGTTCTAAAAAAAAAAGCATTATCCTACAATAATTTATGTGTGTTTTTCTAAGGGTCAGTGAAGGTTTTTGCAGTGTGTTGTTAATTGCAGAGCTCCTCTATTAAAAAAAAGAAAAAGAAAAAAAAAACTGAAATTTCTGTAAGAGATCAAGCCTCAGCCAGATCAGGAAAAAGTAACGCAAATGTAACGTAACACATTACTTACCATAAAAAGTAACTCAGTAATGCAACTTTTTGGGGGACTAACTCAATATTGTAATGCATTATTTCTAAAGTACCTTTCACTAACACTGTTTGTCATTACTGTAAACAGAATAACTGAAACTAATTTATAAATGAACAGAAATAAAAATAGAGCAGGAAAGTTTAAAAAGTGTGAAGCTCAAGATGTCAGTGCCATTTTTTCAGTCAAGTCCTGTGCAAGATGTAACATTCAAATAAACACTTTCACCACCTACTGAACAGCACCTGTTTGACCGCTCACATAAAATAAAAGACACATTAAGAAGCTTCTCGATCAATCCCTAATTGACCTATTATTTTACATTTTTCACTAACAACTCCTAACATATTTGTCTAAAACGCATGACTGACTAACAAACTGAAAATGACATTAGTCTCTCTGCTGAATCAGATAAAAGTAACGGCGTATAGAAATAGTCAGAAATTCTCTTCCACGCCATACACAATACTGTTCTCTTGTCTCTCCAAATGGCTAAATACAGATTTCGAGCAGCAGTCTTCCATCTAAAGATGCAAACATCTGTACTCTCATTGATTTGTTTTCTCTCTGCTAACCAGTGCTGCATGTAGTGCCGGTTTCCATGGCAACATGGCAATAGGTCACAGAGATTCATTATTGTACATGAACACAGCATTGCTAACTGTGTTGTAATTAAGCCCCAGCCTGTCCTCTGTGTTCAAATTGGTGTTCAATTAAATCAGATACGTAATACATGCCTGTCAGCCATAACACCTCAAGCACGTGACAAATGAAATTGAAGTCTTGTGAATGTAGCTCATAGTTAATGCAGTGTGACCTCAGGATCTGCTCTTCCTGTCGTTTTCTGCTTAAGATAGCTTAAACTGAACATGTAGTTGCAGAAATGCCCCTATTATACATTAAAAAGGGTCATATTTCGGTTATATGGGTCTCCAACAACATACTGATATGCATGCAAGGTCAAAAAACACTTTCATGTTCTTATAATATGAATTTATTTTTACCTAATCATCCCAGCGACTCCTATATGAATCATTCACTGGTTCATTTGTTCCCGAACCCTTCCTTGGTGTGAAGCTGATTGGACTTATGACAGCCTGTTTTGATTGGTCGACAGCATTCAGCGCGAGACAGTAAAATGCCCAACCGGGTTTGTCAAGCCCCTGGGTTCCCAACATTGTTATAGAATCCAGTCGCAGCGGATGCCCGAAGCACGATTCATAGCTTACTCAACAGTGTTATTCAGACACCTTACCACCAAAAGTAGTATAGTTAAACACCAGCATATTGCTCCACTCTTAACTATGATACACATTCAGTATTAATCCATACAGTGGCAAAAGCTGAACTACTCTGAACCTTGCCACTGCACGTGTGTAGAAACAGCTGACAGTGGCCATAGCAACGACAAACAGCAGTAGAACACTGTGGCGAGGGGGCGTGGCTGAGAGCCGTGGGAACGTGGTGAGGCCACCGCGTAAGTGGATACACCTGCGGTGCGCACCTGCCTCGGATCCCACGGAAGGAGCTCTGGACCATAAAAGGAGGACCGATGGCAGAGGAAGGCGAGAGAGGACCGGGCCCGGGCATATTGTTTTACTTTTGCTTTCAGTGGAGACTGCCGTCCGTTTGTTTTGATTTAGACGGCAGTCTCCGTGAGGAGCTGCCGTCATTGTTATTAATAAATATTTTAAACCTGCGTCGGTTCTCCGCCTCCTTCTTCCCGGCGGCCAAAGGGCCGTAAACTTCATTACAAACACGAGCTCACAACAACATTTAAATTCATAAACAAAGCAGGGCGCATCACGTTTTTAATGTGGCATTAGAAACGATATGAGAATATATAGAATTAACCGTATACAGAACAAACGGTTACAAGTAACAAAACACAGTTAAATAGATCATTTGCAAGCTAGAGAAAACAATGAGACAGCCTTACACTTATGAAGTGTGTCACGTGCCAGATCTGATTTCATTAATTATCTTGGAGCTTTTCTACTTTCTCAGCTGTAGATCATTTGTATTTGCAATCATTTCTGTGGCACCTCTTGCGTGAAGTGTTAAATGTTTTCAGGGCTTACCTGTACTCTGCTTTGCCCAACAATCAAATCCCCAGCCGGGGAGTTGGTCATTTTCAAAAACCCACAATAGGGGCTCTTTAATGCACTCTTATCATACAACTGAAACATGGAAATGAACTGGCAGATGAAGCAGCAAAACAGGCCATCTCCTTGAAAGTGACAAAATGTTTAATTCCTCCTGAGGACTTGAAACCTACAATTAACTTGTATATAAACGAAACATGATAAAGGGAATGGGGTAACTGCACAAATAATAAATTACATGAAATTAACCCAAAAATAAATGATAGACACTTGGAAAATTATAATTTTGAGACCAGGCATGATCAAACTGTTTTTACTAGATGTCGAATTGGACATTCTAGGCTGACTCATTTGTATTTACTCAATAATGAAGCACCACCTTAATGTAATTACTGCCAGACTGCTCTTACCATGAAACCTATTTTATTGGAATGTGGAAGTATGAATACCATTAGACAAAATTTTTATAAGGAGAGTACTTTGGATAAATAATCTTAAGTTATTTATCTGAAATTGAACTGAAAAATCATATTTAACTTTGAATATATTTTTGTGTGAATTTTATTTATTTATATTTTATATCCAAGTAACTTTTTATTGTAATACAAATTTGCTTTTATCATGTAATATTTATGTATATCTATTTTGCCATATTTCATTGCTGATGTGGCAATCAATCAATCAATCAATCAATCAATGAGTACAATTGGCAAGTGGTTCAGTAAGGAATTTGGTTACATGTATTAAAAGATAACAGCAGTTTGTCTCCTCTGATCCTAGTCTTTGCATTTACTAGGGTGCTAAGCTGTTTTAAATAGATTTATGTGTGAAAAAGTTCCTTCAAAATTTGAGCTCAGAGAATCTGCCGTCTTGCAAAGTGACTCTGGGACATTTTATCCAACATAAATGTTTTAAGAGAAAAATGCTCCACGCTGTATTAGTTAAAGAGTTAAAAGAACTGTTGTTAATCATTAAAAAATCCAGAAACGCATCACTGCAATAAAGATTTGTAGGCAGTGTTTATTGAGCAGCAAATAATGGTTTCTAAAGGATTGTGTATCGCCGTTTTCGTTTTCGCCGGCGTGAGCGTCGAGGAGAGTTGAAATGAAGTCAACTTTATGGTAATGAGCTATGACGCGGTTCGGCGGCAAGCAATCAGAATGAAGACGTCCATCGCTTGATAGCAGTTCAGAGAACACAGACCTGTGAACTTTGGTTCCGACCACAGTTGTTCCCAAGGGTTTGATTATTGCGGTCGCCGGATTTCCAATTATTTACAATTTTTACCTACAGGAACATACATTAAATAAGTTACTGGCGAGTTACTGATGTTCATTAATGTTATATATTTATCTTAAAAAAGCGGGAATCTCACGCGATGTGACAGTACAAAACAGTACGTTACTGCTGCTTCAGGATATTTCAGACATATGGACACATATTGGATAAATAGAGCAAAGCCACACGCAACTTGATCTTCCATTTTTGTATGAATTTTATAAGAAGTGCGCAACATTTTCACGCTAGAAACATGTTTTATGCAGGAATGTAACTGATATGATGCAACGGCTCCTTTAAATATGAGATCAATGTAGCGAGTTTTGACGCTCTCGCCACAGGAGCTGAAGGCAGACAGCGTTGTCGCCAAGGCGTCCAGAGCGACCTTGGACGCTCTCGCCGCTTTCGGTGTGAACGTACGGTTAGTTTATTTTATATTACATGTGTTAACATTGCTGAAATTAAATCACCAAAAAATGAAGGACCACCATTTTACCAAACAGTTAGGATGGGATGTATTGTACTTGCTGGGTAATTCAGAAAGGCAGTTTTAGATCTTCAAGTGTTCTTAGGTTTCAAGAGCTGCAGTTTGATCTAGTGAACAATGTTTTTCTCTTCTGTTCTGAGGAGTCATTCAGCCCATTTCAAAACAATTGTAAATCGGTGTATTATTCCATTTTTGAAGTCTGCTTGTGTGTGCGCTAAGAAGTTTAGCAAGGCATTTGGTTCATGCAAAAACCCATGACCCAACTAAGAAACAGGAGTTACTTCCTGCGTATAGATATGTGATGTAACAGCTGACGCTCTCCAGACCTTCAGGCCTCAAAGGAGGTTCTGCAGCTGGACACTGTAAATGACCTATCACATGGGCATATTTAATTTCTGTTTTGCCATTTTATTCATTGCTATTTGTGTATCTAGAATGATTTGTTCTCTTGAGATTTGGCAATGTTTGTGCTGGTTTTCCCTAGATGTTTTAAATCTACAGTTGAAGTCAGAATTATTAGCCCCCTGAATTATAAGCCCCCTGTTTATTTTTTCCCCCAATTTCTGTTTAACGAAGGGAAAAAAATTCAATACATTTCTTAACATAATAGTTTAAGTAACTCATTTCTAATAACTAACTTATTTTATCTTTTCCATGATGACATAAAATAAATACTAGATTTTTTAAGACACTTCTATACAGCTTAAAGAAACATTTAAAGGCTTAACTAGATTAATTAGGTTTACTAGGCAGGTTAGGATAATTAGGCAAGTCATTGTATAATGATGGTTTGTTCTGTAGACTATCGAAAATACATAGCTTAAAGGGGCTAATAATTTTGACCTTAAAATGGCTTTTAAAAAATTAAAAACTGCTTTTATTTTAGTAGAAATAAAACAAATAAAACTTTATCAAAAAGAAAAAATATTATCAGACATACTGTGAAAATTTCCTTGCTCTGTTAAACATCATTTGGGAAATATTTAAAAAAGGAAAAAAAATCAAATGTGGGCTAATAATTCTGACTTCAACTGAATATTTCCTCTCATTTTTCTCGCATTAATCATTGTAGTTGGCTATTGCACTTTTATTTATAAAGAACTAAATGTTTATAAAGACAAGTAGTTTAAGATTTGGAGCTGAGAGTAACTTATTTATCTTACTGTGACTGAACTGTATCAAAGAAGTCTAAAGTTAATGCAAGACAATCTGATTGAAACAATCGTTAATGCAATACGTATAAATTTACTGCAACTCCTTCCTCTGTATTTTAGTTTTTTAATACCAATATCTAACATTTTTTAAATAGAACAAAAATAATAAATAGAACTATAGCCAGTATACTGCAGAAAGCTTTGGCACAACTCTTCAATTAACTGAATGATGTGAGAAGGTGTATAGAATCGTGCACATAAGTATGCAGACCTCCTTCTACAAACAATAGTGAATGAATGGGTCACACTTAGGAGCTCAGTGAGTTTAAGCATGATATTGTGATAGCATAGTCCATTGGTAAAAAATCCTCACTACAAAATATTCAACAGTCAACAGTTGAAAGCTTCATAGCAAAGTGGAAGCAGTTCAAGCAGAACAACAGCAACTCATTTCATGAAGTGTTAGGTGCATATAGAGCTTAATGCATGGGTTTAGAGTAGGGGTGGGAAGTCCAATTGCAGTTTAATTCCGATTCTGTGGGTCACTATTCCTATGCTTATGTTTATGATGGAAATCTATGTATGACAGTACTTTTATTATTATTATTTTGATTAACAAGTAAATGCTCTGAATGTAACAAAGAAATACTAATTGCAAAGTTTTTATACAGTTCTTATACTTAAATCTGCCGAGCTTCCTAACCTGATTTCTCTCCCTTTTCTTTTGCCAGTGCTGTCTTGTGAAACGAAACCATGGGGAAACAGAACAGCAAGCTCCGGCCTGAGGTGATGCAAGACCTGTTAGAGAGCACAGACTTTACAGAGCACGAGATCCAGGAATGGTACAAAGGCTTTCTAAGGGACTGTCCCAGTGGCAACCTCTCAATGGAGGAGTTTAAGAAAATCTATGGAAACTTCTTTCCTTATGGAGATGCCTCAAAGTTTGCAGAGCACGTTTTCCGTACGTTTGATGCAAACGGCGATGGTACCATTGACTTTCGGGAGTTCATAATTGCATTGAGCGTCACGTCACGAGGAAAACTGGAACAGAAGCTTAAGTGGGCTTTTAGTATGTATGATCTGGATGGAAACGGCTACATCAGCAAATCAGAGATGCTTGAGATTGTGCAGGTATGTGAGCCTGCCTAAATCCTTTATGATTTAACTTAAATGTTGGAACTCAGATCCATTTTTTTTTTCTTTTTTTGATAACTGTTCACAATGTTGTTTTCAATATCGCCAATAGCAGGTTTCCAATGTGAACTGATCATGGTCCTAAACTGACAAGTGTGTGCAAAAGAACAACTACACAAAGTGGAAACTTTCTAATCACAGCGGGGAAAATAAGTAATTAAACACATCAGCATTTTTCTCAGAAAATTTATTTCTAAAGGATGTTGGTAATAACCAAAAAAAAAAATTATAAATCAAAGAAAACAAATCTAATTAGTTGACAAAAATTAATTATGCCTAATAAAATGAATTAATGCAGGGAAAAAGTATTGAACACATGAAGAAAGGAAAGTGTAGGAAGGCAGTGAAAACCCAGACTGCAGCTGAAACCTCTGTGTTGTTCTTCAGCAACCTTCTGCCCTTCCTCATTATAATTATGTATGTCCAAATCTAATCACATGATCGAAAATAGGGCCTGATCACGCGGTTATAGATACGATTGAAATTGGACATTATCCCAGATCAGGACTCGAATATTATTTTTTAACACATCTATAGTTATGCGGTGCCACAGCATGTGGCATGACATCACTTTGTTGCAGAGATGCTATTGGTTAAATGCCTTTGCAAACACTGCGACACTATCTTTTTGTTTACATGCCTGCTGGGTATTTGAAGTTGAGCTATTTGTTTTTATATTAGTTTTTTTATATATATACTGTTGCACTCAAATCCAAAAGTGAAGAATTTATGTTATTTATCATTTAAGCTACCTCACAAACGTGATCTGTTTAAAAGGAACATCCTGGACCTGTTTTTTAATGTATTATAGAACTATCAGATTGAGTTTCAGTATCGGTAGATACTCAAAATGAAATGACTCTGACTCAAGGGGGAAAAAAAATGATCAGGACATTCCTATTGTAAATTAATATAAACTGCTTCAGTCCAACATCTACATTATCAGGATGATGAAATAAAACCATTTCAGGAGGACAATGATCCAAAACACAGCCAAGGAAGCGCTCAAATGCTCTCAAAGAAAGAAAATCAAGCTGTAGAATGGCCCAACCAGTCATCTGACTTTAATCCGATAGAAAATACAAAATAACGCTCCGATTTGATAGACGAGACCCACAGAACCATCAAGATTTTTACACTCTGTTAAAGTCTGTGAAAAAAATCAAACCTGAGCAATTCATGTGACTTCGTTCTCCATATGGGAGTTGTCTATAAGCTGCCATTATCAAAAAAAGCCTTTTATATAAAGGATTAAATAGGTTTCAGTACTTTCTCCATTGGTATTACACAGAGATAATTTTTCAGATTTGTTTTGTTTTATTTTTATTTAAGGAACTAAATCTGGTTTAGTTCCATATTAACAGCTACTTTAGAAATATAATTCACAGGAAAAAACCTGACGTCTTTAATACTTTGCCCGTTCTATGTACACAGCCGTATGATGTTGGAAAAAGCATGTGCACATTGTTTTGCTAGTAGTTAATGTGGATTTCAATATTTGACTTTTAACATAAGAGTTATTTGATTGAAAAAGTTGTGATATATGACAAGTGTGGCTCGCACCTTTCCCTGGCTAAGCCCCAGCCCTTGCGTAAAAGTGGATTCGAATTTAGCAGCTTTTCACGCGACACACTGAACATTCGAATCACTCCACTGTGATCATTCGCTTCAGAGAACAGTCAAGACTGACCATGCTGGTGTAGCGATTGTAGTGAACTGTTCATCGCAAAACGTTAGATCTGTATCGCATTTAACGCCACATATGATAGTGGCACAAAATAGAACTGAAAAGATTCCATGTGGTTTGTGCTGTTCACACTGTCATAACAAAAACAGCTCTGAGTCACATATGGGCAGAGAAATTGGGATTTAAGCCACATTTGTCTGCAGTATGAAAGTAGCCTATGACTGTTGTGGTCTAAAATAGAAACCGACATTTCTTTAGGGAAGCTCAAAAGAGATTCCAACCCAATCCTGCTACCCAATTTTCACATCGCATATGCTTTATTTTTTTCTCACTTCCAGATTGTAGTGTGTTAGCAGCACAGATAGCTGTGGTGTTAGACTGTCAGGAAGCTCCATACTGTAAAGAAAGTCTTATTTCTGTCTTCGATAAACAGGCTTTTAATCAGAGTGCTCTATTTCACATTTGCTCTTGTTGCACTTGGCCATGTTTGTCTTTTGATTCATTCTTGCAAAAAGTGATTCCTCAGGTTTCGATACTGTCAAAACCAACATATTACAGTGTTGCTTCATATTCATTCATATTACAGTGTACCTTTGCATTTTAGCTGTGACCTTGACTAAGGTTGGTGTGTTAATTCATAATTCTCTTTGCCTGGCAGGCTGATGTAAAACTAATGTACTGAATGTGTTAATTATGTATAGACAGGTTGTAAAGTGGATCCCCTGTAGAGTGTATTCTCAATAACTCTCCACAGGAGAGCTGCACTTTACATCATGAATGCTTTTTCAGATGATCAGGTTGTGGGAAATTATAAATAATCTATATTCATCTTTATTAATTTATCATGTTTTATTTTTCTCAGTAGAACTTTTGGTTGATGTTGAATTGTTGTTCAGTAGGGAAAAGGAATGACATTAAACTTTATGTATTGCTGCTTTTTAAGTGATTAGCAAGAATATTCAATTCAATTCACCTTTATTTGTATAGCGCTTTTACAATGTTTGAAATCACAACAAAGTGTAATTAATTGGGAGCAACAGTAACCTCAGCCAAGATAGGCAACTAAGGCCCCGTTTACTCTAATACATTTTAGTTTTAAAACAGCTATTAAACCAGTTTAAAACACTATTGTTTCACCCAGCATTCCTGAACAGCTCTCAGTCTACACCACACCACTGAAAACGCACATCACATGACCACACACACACTCTGGTATGCGCTGCAGCAGATCTAGCCAGATGTGAGCTGTGCTCTTCGGACTGTTCATCAAGGATCTAACGTTTAATTCAATCTCACTATATTTGTTAAACGTGATATTTAATTCATTTTGTTGTCCATATCTAACGACACATTCCCCAACTATGGTCTATTAAATCTATTACTTGTTCTCAGGTAACGTGTTTCGGCTGAGCGCAAAGATATGATAAGATAAACTAGCAGTTCCTTATATCATGTTTTCATTTAATTGTTAAGATAGTGAAACAACGTATCCAGGATGATGTGAATAAGGTTATGAAGTACACTGTTCCCTTTGAAGGTTTACCCAACGTGACCTCGGGAGTATGTTTTGCATATCAAACTTGCAAAGTCTGGAAGAACTTACAAGGAGAAGAAGACTGAACTGTGTGTAGGCTACTTAATATTGAGAAAAAAGCCCCAATCAGATGGGCGAATGTCTTCAGCCCTGTCTCTGTTTTCACATGTCTCCGTTTTCCCCCATCCACACAGACACGTTTTAGAATGAAAATGGCCTCTCCAGCGTTTTCAAAACGTTCCGTTTCCGGAGCTCGAGAACTCCGGCGTAGTGTGGACGGATGGCGTAACCGTAGCAAAACTTATGTGTTTTAAAACTAAAATGTATCAGTATAAACGGGGCCTCAAAGTCATAGTGCCAAGCCTGCGTATTCTGAGTTGCACTGTGTGCAGATGTCACCAACTTTTTGCAGTCGATAACTACAGACCTCTAAACTTCTATTATTACTTATACATTAGTTTATTTATTTCCACAACAAGTGGACAGTGTGCATTAATCAACATTCCTCACGAATGTAAATGTTCCCATTTTAGCCCAAAGACTTTTCATTGGTAGTCTCTTTTGCTGGATGTTTTGACCTAAAACCTTAATAATACAAATGAAATGTATAAACAAGTGTACAAATATACACATCAGCAAGAACCTAATGTTCACAATGTTTATTATTAAGAAGCCATACATTATACATAATTTAAAGGATGCATGTTCTCTAACAGACTGTGGTAATAAATTCTAATGGAAATTTTTAATGGAATAAAGTCAGAGAGAGAGGGATGAGCTAAAGGAGGCATATTCTTGTAAACTACACAACCATTTTTTAGCCCAATCATGTTTTCCCAAGTAAGCAAGTAATATTTTTCAGTTAGTTCAACAATGAAAACTAAACTTTTTTTTCTACTATTTTAATTCCAGATGATTTAAAAAAAGTAGATTTTGTGTTCAGATAAATTTATCAAACTACAATTGATATGAGAGAGAATAAACTTAATATTAACTATCTTTCTAACTAATTATCTTTTTATACTTGTTTTAAAACTGAGAAAGGAGTCTAGATGAACCCTTAGGTCTGGTGTTTAGCCTGTGGGCCACAGCCCCCCAGTGGGCTGTGAGGGAATTGTAGGTTTGCGAAATATTGAGAAATAACTTCCTACTATGCAATCACTATTTGATTTAGCCAATTTATAAAAATATTTATTTTGCTACTTGGCTGTCAGTGGGTCCAGTGCTCCATTCTCTGCTGATATTTACTGCTCTTCCAACACGAGACCTGCACTCGCAGAACTTGATGCAACCAGAACAAGATGAATTAGCCACTAAAACTATTTATTTATTTATTTTTATAAAGCATATACATTGGTATTGAACTAATTTATAGAAGCAAAGCAAGGATGCAATATTAACGCTTCCTTCAGACATGACTAAATCTCTGGTCTTGGTGACACGCTATGTATATTTTATGAAATCATTGGTTGTTTATTTAATAAAGAGTCAGCAGGTTTGAATCAAAATAAATTAATCTGCCACATATAGCGGGTTCATTAAAAAAGTTGCAGTGGGCCATGGAAAAACATGTGCTTGGTTAAATTATTAAAGTTGTTAGCCATTGCCCTAGGTATTTACAGTATAATCTAATTCTCTTCTGAGATAACAATATTCTGTTTTATATCAACATTATATCCTTTAGAGAAGAACATACAAGCTGTTTTGACATTTAATTTTAGATAACACTGATTAAGCCACACTTATTACTTTTGATTAACCATATTTCAACTCATTTGTAAGCTCTTCCACATTTTTTACCAGGTGTACCCACATTCGTTCACAACTCTCATTCCTCTTGTGTGAGTTCTCTTTACAGTTTGAGGTTCAGTGTTTAAATACCAAAAGCTTGTGAATTTAGTTTAAACAGGAATGGTGACGTACTGCGTGGGCTTCTGGTCCCATGTGTCACTTCACTTTCATTTCAACATGAAAGCATCCCTAACTTTAGCGCTCACTGATTGGAAATTTGTTCTCTCGAGTGACAAATCACACTTTTCTGTCTGGCAATACAATGGATAAGTCTAGGTTTGGTGGTTGCCAGGAGAACTTGACTATATTGTGCCAAGTGTAAAGTTTGGTGGAGAGTGGGATTATGGTGTGAGGCTGTTTTCACAATATACACGCTATATACAGTTAGGGTTAGGGTTTATAATTAGGGTTTATATTAGTCAGAATTATAAGCCCCCTTGAATTATTAGACTGCTTGTTTATTTTTTCCCCAATTTCTATTTAACAGAGATAAGATTTTTTTAACACATTTCTAATTATAATAGTTTTAATAACTCATTTCTAATAACTTATTTACTTTATCTTTGCCATGATGACAGTCAATAATAATTTTTCTAGATATTTTTCAAGACACTTCTATACAGCTTAAAGTGACATTTAAAGGCTTAACTAGGTTCATTAGGTTAACTAGCTAGGTTAGGGTACTTAGGCAAGTTATTGTATATAATGATGTTTTGTTTTGCAGATTATCGAGAAAAAAATACAGCTTAAAGGGGCTAATAATTTTGACCATAAAATGGTGTTTAAAAAATTAAAATCTCTTTTTTTTGTTGCTGTAATAAAACAAATAAGTCTTTCTCCAAAAGAAAAAAACTTTTCAGACATACTGTGAAAATGTCCTTGCTCTGTTAAACATTATAATAACTAATAATCCTGACTTCAACTGTATGTAGGCTTGGTTTTTCTGTTGTATGTTTTGAAGAAAGAATCACCTGTTTGTTGTCTCATTCAGGCTATTTACAAGATGGTGTCATCAGTGATGAAGATGCCAGAGGATGAGTCCACACCTGAGAAGAGAACAGAAAAGATCTTCCGACAAATGGACACCAATCGGGATGGTAAGGATGGTCCTTTTTCTCCCACTTTCATGAATCGTCTTTGACAGTATATATTAAAAATACATGGCAGTCTTCTCTCTCGTGATGTGAAATGTATTGTCCCAAACACTGTAATAATGTGTGCACAAGGTTTGTTTCCCTCTCCGTGTTGATTAGTGTGTTGTTTAGTGATTATATTCTGGAAATACTGGAAAACACGCAGGGTTACACACAATTTATTCATGTTGACTTAACACAAATTGACCAAACTGACAAATTTAAGTAACATAAAACAATTAAGTTGTCATAAAAAATCTCAAGAATTGTTTTATCAGCTCATTTTTTTAAAAAAGTTGTGTGAATAAAAAAGCAGCAAAATCTTTTTTGACTGTACCTAAAGCAAATGATGATGATAATAATAATAACAAATGTGCTCTAGCATAAAGTTTGTCTTTGTTCAAGCACTCTAATACAACATATTTAAATGTACCATGCCACTATAAAAAGTCTTACATAATTGAGTGCTGTGAAGAGTCCTATTAATGGTTAAACAAGATATAAGACTGTTCAACTTTTCTGGGTAAGAGTGTGCTGCCACTTGAGGACTGAGAATCACACAGATTGATAATGTGGAATGTAAAGCGTTCACTGATTCTATAGTCTATAGATATATTTCCTGCTCTTTCTTGACCAGTCTCAAAGGGCAGACACATATTTTAGTATTTGCGTAGAGAAAATGTACTATCTACTTTAAAGATTACAGTAAAAACTCCAAACACTATGCACAATTAAAATCAAAAGAAGCCATGCAGGCTAATCGTGGACTAAAAGTGATTTAAGAGGGCCTGTACGTTAATCATTTCATGAAATCTCACTGCGGTAGCACTGTACAAATGCGCTTTGATTCTTAGCATTGTTCGCTGCCTGTTTTTATGTATTTTTTTTATTATATATTTTTAAGGACTGTACTGCCACCTGCTGACTGATACTGTAATTAACACTTTTGGGACGAGGAGTTGTATGTTTTTCTGTGTGCATGTGATGGTCAGATATAAATCTACCTGTATTTATTATGGATTATATTAAAACTAAAACAACAATTTAAAACTTAGGTCATCCCTCAGATTTCTCTAAATTACTCTGAAGTTTTTATTTTATATCATACATTTAAAATGAGAATGTTATTTACCAGTTATAAAATCATAAAATTTTCCCAGAGATGGGTTGCGGCTGGAAGGGCATCCGCTGCGTTAAAACATACTGGATAAGTTGGCGGTTCATTCTGCTGTGGCTACCCCGGATTAATAAAGGGACTAAGCCGCCAAGAAAATGAATGAATGAGGATGAAAATCATTAAATTCTGGAACACAAAGGAATAATTCAACCAGACATTTCATTTTTATTCACCCTTAGGTCTTGTATCATACATGTGGATTTTTTTTTCTTCAGTTTAACACTGAATACTATTTGCAACATTATTACTGTATTATTATCCACAGCCTCTGCAAACAGTCCTGACCCTGTTCATGACAATGTCCTGGGCCCAGTTTTTAAAAATAATTTAATTCGGATTTTTGCTATCCAGGATTAACTGATCTATCTTACTTTTATGTCAGTTTTTTAAAAGAAACATTGGATTGGATCACTGTGATCCAAATACCAAATTTCAGGAATACCAAATCCTGTTTTCCACAGACCAACAATGTAGCCTTCTGGCTTAGCAAAGAACAACAGGTAGGCAAAATACCAGTGGCCAAAAACAGCCATTGTTTGTTTTAATGGTAAAAAACAAAAACACTGTAATCAAGATTTACATTTTTAGTTTGTTCTTATACAAAACTGCTTTGATATTGTTTTGTTGTTGTTGTTGTTGTTGTTGTTTTCTATATCTCATTAGATGTGTGATGTTTCATATAGGCTTTAAAATATGAAAGAATTTATATATCATCAGTGACTATTAAGTTGATTATTTACTTAAAAATAAAACCTTTTTTTATTTTATTTGGTTTATTTGGTTAAAATCACAACTGAAACCAACCTTCTGATGAAATCAAGATAATCTTTTTTTTTTTTTTTTTTGATCAAGTAGATCCCAATCTGAATTCAATGTTTTGAATAACCTAAAGGGCAGGTTTGATCTAAATCAAATGTAAGATTGGATTACATGGTCTTATCTTAATTCAAAATATCTCTGTTACTTTGAAAAACCCATTTCCAATATCTGATTCCATCCGTGATCCAAAGTCCCACTGGATTAATTTTGAAAAACTGGCCCCTGGTGTGTAATGATGTTCAACAAACTGTGGAAATCTTTTAAGTTGAGACTGCACACACAAATCGTCACCTTAGTGTTATAAGGTTCTATCTGACATTTTTGTGAAAATTGAGTTACTGACATGTTCATATTAAATTACATTATATTTACATTATGGGATGTTTTTTTTTTATATAAATAGTTTACATTTTAAGACTTTTCATTCAAAAAAAAAATTACACACACATTGTTTGCTATGAAATGCAAAAACTTTGAAGCTCAATATCTCAAAATCATTCAGAGCGCAGATAGAACCTTATAATTATAAAGCAGATAGGTGACGAAATGTAATGTTCTTTTTTTTTTTTTTTTTTTTTTTTAGAGCTTACAGCATCAAGCAATGGTGTAAAGTAATGGATTACAAATACTCAAATTACTGTAATTGATTAGTTTTTTAAGAATTTGTTATTTACTCAGTAGTTTAAAAAAAATTACTTTTACATTTTAGTTTTGTAAAATGTTTTGCTTTTACTGCACTGTTTTCCTTCAACCTGCAGTTTCTACTTTTGTGTATATTTTTTCTTATCTATGGTTTTTGGTTAAGATACAAATGACACAATACCGCATATCACTAATGCGAAGAAAAGGTGCCAAATGTACTAAATTAATTATAAACTCGAAGGTTTGATTTTTCAATTATATGCACCAATTGCATGTATTTTGTCAATGCTTTTTTAGCTTTTAATGTGTAGTGACATCTAGATTTTTGGCCCTCAGTATAGATTTCACTCCTGTTTGCATACTAAAGGTGCACTATAATAATCTATTGTCTTCTCACATAAAAAAAAAAAAAAAAAAAAAAAAAAAAAATATATATATATATATATATATATATATATATATATATATATATATATATATATGGCTGATTCCAGCGTTATGGATGTGACATTTGCAGTAAAAATTCAAAACATAAATTCGCAGAGAAAGTATACGTTAACATTATATTGAACCATCTGTTTATATTTTCCAAAAAAAATTCAATCTGTGAACATTTTTATACTTTAAATGAGGAAAATAAAGAAGCGTTATGGATGTGACAAAAAAAAGTCTGCGAGTTTACAGTATACAACATATTTTGTAGAAATTCTGTGAATTAAACTGCACAACCCAAAATAAATAATGCTCAACAAAAGGATAAGAGTTGGCTCTTTATAGAACAAAACTGATTGATTTTATTTTATTTTGACATTTTTGCATTTTTGAGGGAAAAGCTTTGTTATGGATGTGACACTTTTTCGTTATGGATGTGACAGATGTGAAATTGCCATTTGTTTGACTTTGGTAAATCAAATGTAATAGTTTGAAAACATTGACAGAGACATTTCGCTATTTTGGTGAAAAAAATTTTCTTTTCATGGCAAGGTTGACATTTTCATGGAATTGCTCATATATATATATATATATATATATATATATATATATATGTATATGTATATATATATATATATATATATATATATATATATATATATATATATATATATATATATATATATATATATATATATATATAGAGTTGGGGTCTCAGTGAGGTTTATCGTCATCAAAGCAGAAGACCTGACTGATGGATTGCGCCTTCATTTTTCATCACTGTGCACAAGGAGGAGCATTAACTGCCTTACTCCTGACGTCATTCAAGTATAATAATATTATGTAGTGCTATAATGTGCGCATATGACGAAGCCGCTGACAATATGCAAGTTTATGAAATCACTATGAATGCATGCGTGACTGTGCACTTTTTCCGCACTTGCATTTGGAT
The DNA here is from genome assembly GCF_052040795.2 of Danio rerio. Lineage (NCBI taxonomy): Eukaryota > Metazoa > Chordata > Actinopteri > Cypriniformes > Danionidae > Danio > Danio rerio. The sequence continues at coordinate 10,197,760 of NC_141036.1, read as the reverse complement.
CATGTCCCGTGCGCTCTATGTACAATATAAATTAAGCCTGGAAGCAATTTTGTTATCCTCTGCAGGTCATCTGCCCTGATGTCTTTATTTACTTAGTGCTACGGCTAAGCACCTGAAATGTAATACCTGAAATTGTCATGAAATTAGTTTGATGATAATACCAATTTATAAAAAAAAATATTTTAGAATTAATTAAACCGATTTAAAAGCAATGAGTATGCTGAAGGAAAGGGAAAGGGATTAACTCTTTAGCAATGCATGATATATTTTTCAGGTTAGAGTCCTTCTTTTTGTCCTCGGCCTATCGCATGCCTGGCCACCAGGAAACTTTTTTATATCATATAATAATATTAAAAATCTTAATTATTTATGTATTCATTTGTTTGTGTTTTTTTTATTGTATATTTATTAATGAAATGTTTTTGCCATAAAAATAGCCGTTGTTGTTGAGATGGCATTAAGTAAAAATATGTAATCATTGAAGAGAGTCACCCCCCCTCCCCCCTCCCCCCCAAAAAAAGTTCAGGCTCAGTATATATATTTTTTTACTTTAACTCCTAAATATGATATGTGACCTCCATTATATAAATCACCAAGAACCACAATTTCAGGCAAAAATCTGTCATCTTTAAAAAAACACTAAACAAAAAAAGTCGCCTTGTATGGCAGAATGGAAAAAGACATTATGCATTATTTATTTATTTATTTATTTATTTTGCATATTTGGATGAAAAATAAAATGCTAAATATCTGCTGTAGTCTTCAATACACCTTTATGCACACTGATTCATGTTCTACCACAGTGAACTGAATGGGGTATATGCCGAAGCATGCTAATAGGACTTTTAATTTGCCAGTAACCTGGGTTAAGCTCTTCCGGCAAATTGAATGCCAATGCAAAATCCGGTGCGTTTAAGGTCTGTTTTCTTTAAAAATCAGCGATCTCCACTAGCTGAGTGATATCCGATTTAAAGTGGGTCTCAGATTGTACAAGAAGCACTGCATGAAATTACATTTCCCCTGCCATATCTTTATAATATGAGTATTTATTTTACCCTAGTATATTTAATAGAGCTTCTGCGTTAGCCTGCTGATTCTGACAGGCGCGTGCGAGTAAACGGCTTTTTGTCTCGTTTTACGCTTGAGCAACCAAATAAATGCTAAAGTTTATTTAACTGAATGTATTTTAATGACATTACAACATCGATGCTGTATAAGGAACCGTATAAAATGAAAAAAAGTTCACAATAACAGGTCACCGGAAGTGTATCAGCATGGGAACAGCACTAGCTCGGCATATACCCTATAGTGGAAAACTAGCCACCTCATGTTTTATTGTAAACTAACACCATTTTAAGAGCCTGTGTCCGCTTCTGTTTTATTCTAGGAAAACTGTCTCTGGAGGAGTTTATCAAAGGCGCAAAGAGTGACCCATCCATTGTTCGTCTGCTACAGTGTGATCCCAGCAGTGCAGGACAGTTCTGAGATCAGCGTCTCGTTCTTCAACCTTTTATTTATTTATTGGTTTTAATTTTGTTTTTGAGAGTCACTCCTTCTGCTTGCAGGGAAATGATGCAGGGTCCTTTTTTTTTTTTTTTTTTTTTTTTTTTCTTTCTTTTCAGAATATGGCATCTGGGTCTCATCAAACTGAGTTTGGCCAGAAATAGTAACACACATACGCACACACAGAGTTATTGGCCATGTTGTCTCAGCAGGGAGCCGTACCAGGTCTGAAAGAGGCATGTGATGGAGTGAACTAGAGCTGAAATCTGAGCTGAATTAATTTCCTGATAAGACAACAGGTTTTAGATCTTGTTAGGAATACTATCTGGGTACTAGAGCTGTGACAGTTTAAGCTTGACCAACACATGAATATAATATAAGATTGGAAATCATTCTTGAACAGTAGTGGAATCGCTTTTGTCTCTACAAACACCTCAGCATTGGTTATGTCTAAGTATTTGAGGTCGTTTTTCAATTTCAGATTGTGTATCTCAAATCAATGGTTATGCCAACGTCATAATTGGCAGATCACAGTACAGTTCTCCTAAGGGACCAATACGTCAGGCATGCAGAATTCCAGTTGTACACTGACGATTCCCCACATTGTGCTCAATCTAAAGAGCCTTGTCATTTATGCTGAAAACGAACATCAGATTTTGATTCATTCGGTTTTAGTCTACTGTTTGGAAAAACATGAACGTTTTCTAATATTTGTATTCTGGTAACGGTAAGCTTGTATATAAATCTAAAAGCATCAGACACGCATGCGAAACTCTACTCATCTTAGGATGCAGCGATTGGTTTTATTGATGTTTTGAACAAAAGCATGCGACAGCGAGTTTATCTTCATTGGTAGACAGGAGAGTATTTGTGTAATTTGTATGCATGTGTTGTGTGTGTGTGTGTGTATTCGGTTAATATCAGTTACAGCCTGGTTCGCTCACCCTGGTTCTAGATGTTGTGATGCATTGTTCGCATTTTACCGAAGGTTTGTGTTGTTGGAAAAACAACTAAAGCTTTATTGATTTAAAGGTTTCTACGATCACGTTTATCTGCTATACAGCCGGTCTTTAACTCCTGATTGTACACGTGTGCATCATCACGTTACTGAATTGCCTTATACTGTACACACTGAAGTGTTTCTGGGGATGAGTGAGATTTATATGCCTTTTTCAAATTAAGCTGAAGCTCTTCTCATTCACTCATTGGGCAGATGTCGTTTTGTCGAGAGCATCTTGCTTCTAATATTAACCTGGCATACTAAATTGTACTTTCGGTTAGGATCTCATGTCATAGAACGAGTTTTTCCACTCATGCGGTATCCATTGCACTTGCAGCATGTACTGATTAAACAACGGGTGGAGAGCATTTATTCAGAACTCCTAACAGTTCCTATAGCACCCTCTGCCCTGCTTTTAGTGATCGCGCTGAAACCACGGAAAGCCACGCTTCTGCTTCTCATGTTCTTGAATTTCCCTGTGAACGTTAAATGCCTCACCACAGTGCATTCAATTCTGCTATACTGTTAATGAACTTGTTTGAATGATTTGTTTTTGACTCATTGAACAACTGCTGTTTTTTGTAAAAAATGTCGAGTAAAAAAAAGTTAATGCAGCAGATCAAACTGCTTTGTTATTTCATGTTTTATGTGAATTTTATGTCGTTTTTCCATTTTGTTTTCCATTTTTAACATCTGACGTAACATTTCTGTATCACCGATATATCATGTGGGCAGGTGCCAAAAATATAAAAGCAGTATTGTATAAATTTATACTGTAAAAAATATTCTTTGTCAAACTACTTGTTTGTAATTGTTGCATTTTGTAGATTTTGTATGGTAATCTGTATTTTGTGACTGTAGATTTGAGACATGAAAAAATTGTTTTGGTTATAATATTGAGCAGAGATTAAATCTGGAGAGAACGGAACGTGTTTATTTGCTTTTTTTATGTGTGTCTGAAATGTAGCAATGCTTACTTTGGCCACAAGAAGTCAGCTTGATTCTTGTGAAATGCTCAAAGTCAATAGCTCTGGTGTTGTCAATTCTTCCTACCCTGTCAGATGGTCCTACCTCCCAGTTAAAAAGTAGACGGCACATTTTGATGACGCTACCCATCAGATTTTGCTACCGGTGTACATTTTAATGTGCAGTAGTGTGATATGAAGCTGTAATATCGCCCTAATCTCTAAGCCCATCCTCATTCAAATACAGTGTTGGTAGCATAAACTGTTGGGTAGGACAAAATGTCAGGGCACCCGGCTTATTTTATAAGAAAGTGTGCATGTAACCATGTATTGTAAATAGGTATTCTTTCTTATTCAGTAACTGCTCATTAATATTTATGTGCATTATTGATGTGATTATTTAAAATGTCTTCTACTTTGAAATTTGTTAATTATTTTTCAGCCTTGCATGTTGTGTTAAAGAATAGTTCATCCAAAAATTATTCTTCTATTTATTTTTATAAGCTTTTTTTGTTCCTTTAAACACTAGAGAGGTTATTTTAATTAATGAAAGCTGAAAACATGCAATCATTGACACCCATAAAAATAACCACAACACAATAGTAACAGGTAAACTTACATATGTCTGACTCTGTCTAAGACACTGGGCTGTCTCTGACTTTGCGGCGCTGTAAGATTAAATATCGCTGAAACAGATCTGAATGTGCCTTTCTTATACCACAAAATGTATCCATAAGATGTATTTGATGTAATTCCTTGTTCTCATGCTCAAACAAGAGATGACATGAGTCAGCGGGATTACTCCGACATTGTTCACTGACATTTTCCCATCAGTTCAGAATGAATAATTTGCAAACAGAAGTCTTTTGTAAGGTCATGGGAATTGTTTTGTTTATTATTATTAATAATAATTTGAATTAACAGGCACAATAAGATACAACATGTGATTTATCAGAGGTCAGCTCTGACCAGAGTTTTGAGCCTTTATTGGACTGGTTTGACTGGTTAATTTTGTCAATTCAATGTTTGTGTGATGTATAAACTACTGTCACATTTAGCTAACAATGCAAAATCGTTACCTGTCGGACGAGTAGAAGCTGAAGCCCTTCAAGTAAAAACAGGTTCTTTTTCTTTCGAGTACACACTCGGCGTGACACACCTCTTATGAAATGTCCCATGAAGTGTGATAAGGATGCAGATCAAGTACAAGTATCATATTTATGAGAGAATTAGACAGACCGTTTAAAAAAATATGAAAACAGACTAAAATCTATTTTTTTGTTTATTTTATTTAAAGTTTTTTTTTTTTTACATTTTAAAGAACAAATCCCTCCCATGCCAGCAAATAACAATAAATTATCATATGTGAAATGTAAATACATATGCACATCCACAACTGTACAGATACTTAATCATATTCCTCCATGACTAATCTATACCTGCACATATCCACAAGTCCAGTCAAATATCTGCATATATACATTACATATAGAACATAAATACATATGAGAAAGTACAAATCAATACAAATGACAAGAGAAGAGGAGAAAAAAACTGAAAATATATTAATAAAAATAGGAAAAAAGTTTTGGGATGTATATGGAGCACTACATACCTAATTATTGAAAATTTGTATTTTGTACACATTGCTATGATTTGTAAAATCTTCCACACCAGTCAGTTTTATTAGTCATTCTGTAGACATCCAAAAAAAGGCTTTCAAATTTTTTAAAATTTCTTTGGTTTACCTGCAATTTCATTTCTAATATTTTCAATGTGTAATACATTACAAAACTCTGTGAGCCATGTCTCAAATTTAGGTGTACACTCTGTTCCACATCATTCATATATATATATATATATATATATATATATATATATATATATATATATATATATATATATATATATATATATATATATATATATATTATTAATTTTTTTTTTTTTACTTTTTTTTTTACTTTCAAATTGAGCAAATTATGAAAGCATTTGTTCCAATTGGTGATGCTGATCATTTAGATTGTTGAAACCTGAAATCTTCATCTAGAAAGAAACCCCGATGTGTTTTAATCAATTCACTCATTCATTTATTACTTGCTGCGTATGAAAAACATGAGCTGATCCACAGATTCCTTTAATCAAAGAAGAAGAAAACAAAAACGTTTGAAGCCTTTAAAATCGTGCCACGCCTGTTAGTTTAACAGACATTTTCCATCTGTAGCCTTAACAAATAAATGGCAGTCTGCTGGTCAACAATATACGTATTTGGATAAGCTCTGACAGAAGGCTAAACGGGAAACTAGATATATTTCATTCCACCATTTTAAAATAGTGAATTGTTAATGTCAGACTAAAACAATCTGAGCTTTTCCAATCGTTTTAATCGCCTATTATATATATATATATATATATATATATATATATATATATATATATATATATATATATATATATATATATATATATATATATATATATTGTTAAGAAGTCTAATCACTAATTGCCGTGAAACCCATCTCATTGCGCAATCGACGAAGAAAAATCTCCCACGAACATATTTATATTCTCTGTTTAGACGCATGTTTTAACAGTGTAAGCCACGCCTTCTTACTGTTAAACTAATCCCCATCGCCGAATCAAAGTAGCTACTTCGGGATTGGCTGCTTCGTCCCCTCCTCCAGGTAACGAGAGCGCACCTTTACTTGCTTATAGTAACAGTCACCTTGAGTCCTCCCAGAATTAAAACGCTTTTCCGCTTGATCCTGAATGTTTGGCTCCTGTCCTTTGTGCGGTACAGACGGAGGATGCTGTAATGAGAGTCGGATGCGAGAAGTTGTTTGACCTGTAGTCCGAGTTTTTTTTTTTCATCCAGCCTTTCCCTGCTACTCACCTGCCGTATCTTCACCGACCTGAAAGTCCAGTTTCACTGTGGGAGCCCAGCAAACTGCACATGGCTCAGGAGGAGAAGTAAGTCCCTGATGTAAACACTAGCATAATTTACAAGAAAAGACTCAACAAACGGAGTCAAGCGCAACCAGATGTTACAATGATTTTCATGACGTGTTTTATTTACATGTGACGTAATTTTAGAAGATTGTTTTTTTTATATAATTGTTTAATTGTTTCCAGTGTACATTGCAACAACAATCAACAAGTGTGATGTTTTAATGTTTTTTCGTTAACTTTTCTCTTCTGTTATGAGTTTGTCTATTGTAGTACAGCTATAACGGTGGGCATGGCAGGTGCCTTATATTAGCTAACATCCTTGTACAACCCCGCCCATGGAACCCTTCCTCACTGTAGTATCAATATCCAGCAGGATACAGTCTATTGTCCCATGGAAAAAAAGCATTTGTGTGGAAAACGTAAAAGGATAGTGCTGGGAATTTCTATGTTCCAACCCTTTGTAAACTTTATGAACCCTTAGGTATAGAGAGGTTAGGTAGTGTTATTGCTTTTAAGCCTGCTGTCTGCAGTGTTGTTGTTTTAACTTCTTTCCTTAATCATTGTACATTAGGCTACATGTAACTTTTGTCTATATGCTTCAGATTATTTGATGTATCCTTAATATATACTGTCAAGCCTAAAATGATTCATACCCCTGGTAAATTCCCTAAAGTTTTTGTTTGAATCTAAATAAAATCTGAGAAATGTATAACTTTTGGCTGACGCCTGTGTTATTACTTTAAGTCAGAATTTGCCTGGGGTATTAATCATATTGGGCTTGACTGTACATATTGAATAATAAATGTGTACAGTTGAAGTCAGAATTTTCAGTCCCCCTGAATTTTTAGCCCCCCTGTTTATTTTTTTCACCAAATTCTGTTTAACGGAGCACAGATTTCTTCCACACATTTCTAAGCATAATAGTTTTAATAACTCATCCTTAATACCTGATTTATTTTATGTCTGCCATGATCACAGTAAATAATATTTGACTAGATATTTTTCAAGACACTTCTGTACAGCTTGAAGTGACATTTAAAGGCTTAACTAGGTTAATTAGGTTGACTAGGCAGGTTAGGGTAATTAGGCAAGTTATTGTATAACAATGTTTTTTCTGCACACTATAGAAGGAAAAAATAGCTTAAAGGGGCTAATAATTTTGCCCTTAAAATGGTTTTTAAAAAATTAAAAACTGCTTTTATTTAAGCCGAAATAAGACTTTTTCCAGAAGAAGAAGAAAATTAAATATACTGTGAAAATGTCCTTGCTTATCATTTGGGAAATATTTAAAAAAAGAAAAAAAAATATTCAAAGAGGGGCTACACTCTAAAAAAAAAAACATGGGTTATTTTTTCTTCCCAAATCTTGGGTTGAGGCATTTGGGTAATTTTTGAGGGTTATTTTCAGAGTCTTGGGTAGTTCCAACCCAGCTCTTTGGATTAAATCAACTTACAGCAGGGGCTGACTGGGATTATATACTAATTTGTTTAAATGCAATGAAAATGGTTTAACATAAACGCAGATTCCTTGCATTTACAGATGTTTAAAATGAGATTTATGCTCATAGCAGCCCTTAGTCAGACCTTTCTGAATTTTGACATTTCTTACTAGCACCTTTTGTACACCTGTAATCAAAGCTGCACATCCCCCACCGTACTTCAGTGACACCAAGTCAAAACAGCACAATTGGATTTTTTTGGATCAAATTAACCTATTATTTAAGTAAAAAAAATAACCAATTATTGGGTGGAAAAAACAACCCATATATGGGGTTAAAAATAATAACCCAATTACTTGGGTTAATCTAACCCCTGATGTGTTCTGTCCCATATTTACCCAGCAGTAAGGTTTAAAACAACCCAATTTGGGTAGTTTTTAACCCTGTGTTTTTAGAGTGTCATAATTCTTCAACTGTATATGCAATTATTATTTATTTCTAATAGATAAATAAATGCATACCTTTGTCCATTTATATCAGCATGTCTGTTTGTTATAGTAAGCGTCTGGTGGTGGTGGTCCCTAATGAAATGACCGTTCCATCACGCCGTGCCTTCACAAGTGAAGACGAGGCATGGAAGTCTTACTTGGAGAATCCACTGACTGCTGCCACCAAGGCCATGATGAGCATTAATGGAGATGAGGACAGTGTGGCTGCCCTGGGAATCCTTTATGATTACTATAAGGTGAGAGCAGATAAAGAAATGTGGCTGCTCAGGGCATGTGTATTTGAAGATTTAATGTCGGAAAGTATCTCTTTTCCATTAGGTTCCTAAAGAGAAGAGGCTCCTGCCAGTGCACAAACTTCCAGAAGATCATGAAAAAAGGTTGGTTATTCTTTTGCAAGCAAGTCAAAGGTTCAACTGCAAACTTCGGAGCATCTTTTTGATACATGTTACACCTCAAATATTTAAGAATGATGCGAAAAGAAATCTTGCACTTAAAAGAACCAAGAAAACTTTATAAATCACCTCAAAAAAAATCAAAATTCTGTTATTTGTCCACCCTGTTAATCCAAACCCATAAGAGATAATGTATCAGATTTAAAGCTGTTGCGGGAAAAAAATCATATGGAAATTTGAGATTTTCAAAATGCATTGCTATTCTCTTTCAAATGAATTCTGAGCTAATATTTAAGATCAGATGGTGCTATAGGCTTTTAAAAATTACTGTGTTCTCCTTTCATCCATTTTTTTTTACAAATACAGCTTGTGACTTAAAAACTGACTTGCATGACCGAATGCACAAGTGCTCATCCTCTTGAGCAATGAATGTACAGTGAAAACCTTGCATAGAGCTCCTCCTGCCATTACAACGAAGCTTAGAATTGATTTAAGAGAGAATAGTTTTAAGAATGTGCCACCCCCCAGCCTACTTCATTTAATACATTTTCCCTTTTCTCTCACTTTTTTTAAAAATTTCTTTTTTATTTTTTTCTATTTGTTTATTTTATTTTATTTTATTTTATTATTACTGTTTATTTTACTTAATACACCATGCTGTCAACCTCAACGTCTGGTACAGACCTGTTTATATGCTCAATTTGAAAATTGATTTATGCACATCATATAGTGTTTATGCATGTCATATACTGTGTGTCGTACAGTATGAGGGTTATAGTGTGGTTTATTTATTTATTTTTTAATCAATGCTGTACTGTTATATATATATATATTTTTCTGTTTGTACTGTTATTGTCTCTTTTTACTTTGTTTGTTAACTGTCAAAAAAATCTAATAAATAAATCTTTAAAAGAAAGAGAGAATAGTGATGCATTTGAAAATCTTTGAATCTATTTCATTATAGATTTTTTGCAACAGCTCTAATAACATGATTGCTTTATTTTGTAAACAAATGTTTTTCACATGCTAGAACAAAACTAGCTGGTTTCTTAAACATGATTAATGTCCTTAATTAGCAAGTATACAGTATGATGTGCACGGTGTATGTGTGTTGATCATTGTGTAGATGTAAATGAAATCTTTTGATCAAATAAAACACTAGAGTCCCTCTTGAGGGATTTGGATCAAACCACTTGACTCCTATGGTTAAGATTATGTTTCCTTCATGACCATACTTTGATCATTTGTGAGAGAAATCTCTCTGGTTTCATTATAAATATCTACATTGAGTTAAAGGGATTGTTCACCCCATAAATTATCCTGAAAACCTGTAGCCATTGACCTCTATAATGTCTGTTTTTCATATCATGAAAGTCAATGGCTACAGGTTTTTAAATCATTTTTGGGTAAACCAATGCAGATATTTATAATGAAACTCGGAAAGAACTCTCTATATAGTATAGTATCTTTAGTTTCTACACTACATAGTGTCAATAGTAGTAATATAGCATCTTTAGCATAGGTCTCAAACTCAATTCCTGGAGGGCCACAGCTCAGCACAGTTTTGCTCCAACCCTATTCAAACACAGCTAATCCAAATAATAGTCTTCAAAAGAGTCTTGAACTCCTTGATTAGTTGCATCAGCTGTGTTTGATTGGGGTTGGAGTAAAATGTGCAGAGCTGTGGCCCTCCAGGAATCGAGTTTGAGACCTGTGTTCTAAAGTATCTGTTTTTATACCATGAGATGGTATGTCAATGGTTACAGGTTTTCAGATTTCTTCAACACAGTATATCTTCTTTTGTGTTCAACAGAAGAAAGAAACTAAATGTTTGTAAGCACTTGAGAGTGAGAAAATATTCGGGTGAACTGTTTCCTAAACAATAACCGAATGTTTATTTTTGGGTGAACTGTCCCTGTAAATATTTCTTTAATTTATAACATTTACTAGAAGACGATAAAGAAATTTAATTTTGTTTGCTGACTCTTTCTTTTAGTCGGATCAGTCAAGATGGCGTCGAGTCCGCGGAAAATCGTATTCATGTCCTGAAGTCACTTCCGGTCAACCTGTCACTGAATCCTGATTCAGAAAACAAGCAAGACCTGTTCGGCACAGTGCCTGCCGAGGACGGTGTAGTGGCCACTGTAAAGCCAGAGGTTTATGCTCAGTCATTCTCCAGCCATCACCAGCAGCTTCATTATCACCGTACGCCCTACCATCCGCATTTACAGGATTCAGTGAGCGTCAGCCATGATAGATACATGAAGGACGATCAGTGCAGCACACCAGACAGCACCTTTGAGGACTCCTATCCTGAGGACCCTATGGTAAGCTTTATGACATAACATTTAGATAATGACTTTTTTTTTTTTTTGCAGTAGATTAACTTTTGTGTCATGTTTACTGTTTTTAGAGGTACAGGGTGCCTACTACGCCTGCGGCTGAAGATTTCACACATGAGCAAGCAGGGTTGTAAGTATTGTTATTATAATTATGTTTTTAAACTTGCTGACCACATACTTCTGATCAGTATATTGCATTTTTTAAATACAGTCAAAGTCAGAATTGTTAGATACCCTATTTAATACCCAGTCTAATTATTAGACTGCTTGTTTATTTCTTCCCCAATTTCTGTTTAACAGAGAGAAGATTTTTTAACACATTTCTAAACATAATAGTTTTGATTAATTCATTTCTTATAATGGGTTTATTTTATCTTTGCCATGATGACAGTCAATAGAATTTTACTAGATATTTTTCAAGACATTTCTATACAGCTTAAAGTGACATTTAAAAGCTTAACTAGGTTAATTAGGTTTACTAGGCAGGTTAGGGTAGTTAGGCAGGTTATTGTATAATGATGGTTTGTTCTGTAGACTATTAAAAAATATAGAGCTTAAAGAGGCTTATAATTTTGTCCCTAAAATGGTGTTTAAAAAAAATTAATACTGCTTTTATTCTTGCTGAAATAAAACAAATAAGACTTTTTCCAGAAGAACAAATATTATCAGACATACTGTGAAAATTTTCTCGTTCTGTTAAACATCATTTGGAAAATATTAAAAAAGAAGAAAAAAAATTTGAAGGGGGCTAATAATTCTGACTTCAACTGTATATTCTAGACTCAAAGTACCTGCAGGATTTCATTTAAATAACATTGTTTTTGAAAGTTTTGATGGTATTAAAAACATCCAGATTTGACCATTTCTTTATAATTTAGGACTGCGCTCCTTAACTGATCTCAGTAGTTCAAAACTAAACCTCTGATTAGTGTTTCTTCAAAATAGAGATGCAACATTTAGCCAACACAGATTATTATTATAAGCAATGCATTATTTTGAATTGTAATTTTAATTGTGTATACATTAAAACTATTTAATGGATTATCTGATATTGTACAATATTTTTATTCTATTTCAATATTCTAAGTAAAGGTAACCACTGGAAATATAGAAATGACATAAATATGGAGTAGATTTAGAGAAAAATACAGGGTCTTGCAAAATTCCAATTAGACCTTATACCATGGGTGCCCAAACGTTTGGTATGATCAGCCAAAAAACAAATATCATTGAGAGCTGTGGGCCAAACATAAATATGCCAAGCTATTTTGCATTAAAGTTGCAATGGGCAATTTCCTAATATTTAAAAATAAATGGAAAACATGACTTTGAATTGTATTAACTAATGCAGTATAACCTTTTAATGATAACTCATGACAATAAAGCAAAAACAATCACATGTATAACACAGTGCAGTTCAATGCTGAATACACCTGTCGAGCAGAATCTTCCTTTGCCTTGATTTGCTCAGCAAAGTCTCTGCATTGTCCTCTATTGGTCTGGTGACAGTACATACATATTGAACTAAATTACAGCATTTAAATTAAACTTTTTTTGTAGCTTAACAAAAAACAAACAAATAAACAAATATATTTGAAATGACAATCTCTAAACCATCCCCATCATTCTCCCTCTCTTCTCAGATGGGATGGTGGCCCAAATCATAAGTTACCATGGGCCAACTTTGGCCCTCAGGCTTTTTTTCTATAATATTCCATATTCCTGATGAAGAATGTGAAGCATAAAGATTTTTCAGTCATTAGCCATTCGGCCATGTTTTCTTCTCTTTTTTTACCATTATGGTTTGAGAAATTTTTATTTATTGTGATTTTTTTATTCTCACTTTTTTCTCATCCTCCCCTAGAAACATGTTCCAGTATAATATTGAAGCAAGCCGTTCTGTCCGTGAGAAGGCTGCCGATGGGCCGATGGTGTATCTGAACAAGGGCCAGTTCTATGGCATCACACTCAGTGAGACCGGGGCCAACAAGGGCCTTCGTCATCCCATCAGTAAAGTGCGGGTGAGTTCTGCTTGCCATGAAAACCACTATCAACTTCACATTAGAGACCAATAATTGTTATTCCGCAAATCTTTCCCTCAAGACTGTAGTGATGGTGGTGTTCGGACAGGAGAAGTGTCGGGATGAGCAGTTGAAACATTGGAACTACTGGCACACCCGTCAACACACTGCCAAACAGAGAGTCCTTGACATAGGTGGGATTTTCTTTTTAAATGCATTTTTTATATATGTAGCTTCGGGGTTATTAACCAACTTTGTGGTTAAATGAGAGATATTTGGTGGTGGTTTGAAAAAAAAAAAGAAAGAAAGATTTGGAGACCATTAATCCATTTATTCATTTTATTTTCGGCTTAGTCCCTTTATTAATCTGAGGTCGCCATAGCGGAATTAACCGCCAATTTATTCAGCATATTTTTACGCAGCGGATGCCCTTCCAGCCACAACCCAGTACTGGGAAACACCCATACACTTCTGCATTCACACACATACACTACTGTCAATTTATTTTATTTAATTCACCTATAGTGCATGTCTTTGGGGGAAACCAGAGCACCCAAAGGAAACCCACCAGTACAAAGGGAGAACATGCAAACTCCACACAGAAATGCCAACTGAACCAGCCAGGGCTCGAACCAGTGACCTTCTTACTGTGAGGCGATCACACTACACACTACACCACTGTGATGCCAGATTTGGAAATATTAGACCAAAAATATTATTTTAGAGCATTGAGGTTTTACAGTGGCTGTGTTATACACAAGATGATGCAAATTTCTAGTGCCAAGTTTAAAACTTTTTCCATTCTGTCATCATTTACTCATCCTTTACTTGCTTCAAACCTATTTGACTTTCTTTCTTCTGTTAAACACAAAGGAAATTTTTCTGAAGAATGTTGGAAATGGGTAACCGTTGACTTCAATAGCATTTGTTTTCCAACAATGAAAGTCAAGGGTTACAGGTTTTTAGCTTCCTTCAAAATATCTTATTTTGTGTTCAGCATTCAGTTCAAATCATCTTTATTTCTATAGCCCTTTTACATTGTAGATTGTGTAAAAACAGCTTCACGTAGAAGATTATCGTGACTTGAAACTGTGTCTGTTCAGTTTTCAGAGTTTAATTTCAGTTCAGTTTAGTCTGGTTTAATATTCACTGCTGAGAGTCCAAACATTGAAGTGCAAACCCATCAATGCAAAACATAAAAAAGAATCTCATAAATGTTTGGAATCACTTAAGTCTGAGGAAATAGTGAAAAAGTTTACATTTTTGGGTGAACAATCCCTTTTAATACTTTAAAAATAGCCTTCTCTTCCTCCCCAATTTAGCTTTTAACTTTAATTATATACATTAACCAACATGAGTTAACAATATAATATAATTTTAAAGCATGTATTTATCTTAGTTTATGATGATTTCTAATTTTACTGATTCTATAATCAAAAGGAAATATTATTTAGGGGTCCCAAAGCAATAAAACTGAAGACATTTTAGGTTGCATTTCATTAATATTACTCAAACATTGATATATTCTGTAAGAAATTTCTTGCTCATTGCTGCTTAATGTTAGTTATGTTAGTTGCATTAACTTATTGTTCTAATGGGATAACTAACCATACTAGATATAAAGTCAAATTACAGTAAAAAAAAAAAAAAGAAAAAAAGACAAATTGTCAACAGCCGTAAGACAAATACATTTGTTTTCTCTTTAGATGAAGTATATTTATTCAATCTCATTAGATGATATTGGAAGTCACTTCAGTTTGATACAAATATTATTTGTGTTTCTTTATAACAAATATGCAATTTTGCTTAATATATAAATAAATATAAAAAAAAAAAAAAATATATATATATATATATATATATATATATATATATATATATATATATATATATATATATATATATATATTATTCAACTATTAAGCTAGATATAAATCTCAATTTCCGAAAATTCACACTTTTGACTGGGTTAGTGATCCAGGGTCTTATATTATTTCAATTATTCAAAATTATCAGTAAAAATTCCTGTTCTATTTGAAATGACTGAAATGATGTATATAACTATATACTTTATGAATAATACTGATCCTTTTTTGGGTGGTGTGTCTTTGTTTTGTTCTTCTTTCAATTTACGCGTCTGTATTCCTAGGATAATAGATAATGGCAGTCTCTTCTTTTGTTCGTCATTCATCTTGCCATTTCCTTATTCACTTTTTTGAGGTGTATCCAAAAAAAAAGGGGTCTGCAACTTTAGTACAATGCTTTGGGCAAAGTCTTCCATCATAACTCCCAGCTGGGAAACGTAAGGACAATGGGAGGGTCAAGTTAAAAGAGGCGGGGTGGGGGGGTTGACACCTGGGGGGCACCGTGATGGTCTTCTCAGTGGCATCTGGCAGACTGACATGGTTTGGGCATGATTCTGGAAGATGGAAACCCGATCTGCTGATGCTGATGTTGTCCTGATTTGAATAACAGTATCCAGGGATTTTTCATAGTGCCTGAGGCTGAAGATCAGGATTTGAATAGGAGCGTTAACCGTTGGGAGGGAGACTGAATCCTCAGACAAACGGGGGCTTGGGGAAGGGTCCTGCTCTTTTGTAAACGGAAGGCTTGAGTAACATCTGCCATACATTTAAACAGTGTTGTATTTACACAGCAGGCAGGTACCATGTCATAGACGTGAAGCGTGTAATAGAATGCCTGCCATTAAGGTCATAGTGTGTGTGTGTGTGTGTGTGTGTGTGTGTGTGTGTGTGTGTGTGTGTGTGTGTGTGTGTGTGTGTGTGTGTGTGTGTGTGTGTTAGTTAAATGATTGAATATATCCTGAAGTGCTCAAATTTGTTTGCAGCTTTGCATATTAAATGCACATTTGCACATTTCTGGTGGCGTTTAAATGTACAATGAACGATCGATTTCACTAATAATATTATCTGCGCGATCATTTCAAAAGGCCTTAGTCTTAAAATAACACTCAAGTGGGCTAATCCTGAGGGTCGTGTTTTTAGCATCATTTGTAAAATCTTTCAAAGAGCATCTACTTTTAACGGAAATTCGTACTTTTGGGTAAAAAAAAGTTTAAATGGTCTCAATCTTGCTTAGTAAGTCAAACATAATGGGCCCTATCATACACCCATCGCAATGTGGCGCAAGGTGCGGCGCGATAGTCTTTTGCTACTTTAAGCTTGGCGCAATGGTCATTTTGAGGTGTTGCGCCACACTGTTCAAATAGCAAATGCATTTGCGCTCAAATGTGCGCCCATAGGCGTTCTGGTCTAAAAAAGCAGGCGTGTTTTTGTGCATTGCTATTTTGAGAAACTGTAAATAGTCTGTTCTTTAGACCAGAACAAAGTCGGTCTATTGTCTGGCGCAAAGTGCGCCTGGCTTACACAGTACACACAAGATGTAGAGCAATACGCAAATATCTTTACATATGAAAAAGATATAATATATTAAGGATATATGTAATAAGGATAAATATAGGATATAAATATAAATGATTAAAATATTACAAAACATATTCATTTCTAGCCTACATGAATTTAAAAACCACTGCCTTCATACTTTCTTCATCTCGGGAGGCTTTTTCAGTTCATTCAATTTGCTTTTGTATAATGTTATTATTATTAGCAGTATTATTTATTATATCCATATTTATATTTGTTTTATTAAAAACAAGCTTAGATTTGTCCACCTGTCAGGTTTTAGACCATATGGGGCACAGCAGGTATATTTGAAAATAACTCAGTATTTTTACCACACTTTGTTATTATTAATCATTTATTCGTGGGCTGGAAATTAGAACTGAATTTAGAAATAGATTTGAAACAAATCTTTGCGCTTAACAAACTAAATTAATTATTTATAGGCTAATTGATGTCTGTGCGGTAAGGTTTCCCTATCCACGAGAGCAAAAGTGAATGTGAACTTACTTTACGTCTTGTTAATAGCAATGTGCTTATGGCACGACGCAGCTGGCTCTTAAAGGGAATGGGAGATGAGACTCTGATTGGTTTGTTCTCAAAACACAACTATAACTCAGTAAGAAAATAAACTCAACACTTTTAGACCATGCGCCATGGCGCAAAGCGGATTTTCCCATCCTTAAGTTAGCAAAAATGCGTTCTGACACGCCCTGAAAGTGTTTGCGCCCTGCGTTTTGCGCTCTGCGCATGGACCGTCAAAATAGAGCCCAAAAAGATTGTTCACTCAAAAATGATTATTTATCCTCTATTTACTTTCCCTCAAGTGGTTCCAAACCGTTTATAATGTTTCTTTCTTCTGTTGGACACAAAAGAAGATCTTTTAAAGAAAGCTGGAAACCTGTAATTGATTTTAATAGTAAGAAATACAAATGTAATAGAAGTCAATTACAGGTTTCTTGCTTTTTTGCAAAATATCATCTTGTGTGTTCGACAGAAGAAAGAAACTCAAAGACAAGTAAAGTAAATATGGCAGAATTTGACATTTTGGGTGAACTGTGTGTCTTTATGAATAGCATCATTTCATTCGGTATTTTTAACATTTAAAAATGGTGTTTCCCAGAGATGGGTTGCAGCTGGAAGGGCTTCCGCCTTGTAAAACATATGCTGGATAAGTTGGCGGTTCATTCCAATGTGGTGACCTTAGATTAATAAAGGGACTAAGCTGAAAATAAAATGAATGAATGAACATTTCGAAATAAATACAGAAAATCTCAGACATCAGATTTATGCCTTAATTATTTTTTTAATAGACAGTAACTAATATCATGTTCCCCCCTTTTCCCCCTCAGCTGACTATAAAGAGAGTTTCAACACCATTGGCAACATCGAGGAAATCGCTTATAATGCAGTGTCATTCACTTGGGATGTCAATGAGGA
The DNA here is from genome assembly GCF_052040795.2 of Danio rerio. NCBI lineage: Eukaryota > Metazoa > Chordata > Actinopteri > Cypriniformes > Danionidae > Danio > Danio rerio. The sequence goes on along the minus strand of NC_141036.1, from coordinate 10,179,782 downwards.
GGCTAAGGTGAGACTTTCAAGCTTTTTCAGAGTTTCACTTGAATGTCCAGTTTGTCGCAGGACTACCTGAAGTTTGATAAAAGCCTGGAAAGGACTTCCATCTCCTTCTCTTCCAGCATCCTTTTCACAGTCAGAAGCTTTTTACTTCTTAGTTTCAGTACTTAACAAGCTTACTTTAAGTGCACACTTAAGGGTGGAGGTCCACCCAGCCTCACGGTCAATATTTGTCTTTTAAAATGGGCTTTTGAAGTAGCCTGATGTGTCATCGTTACATCTAGTGGAATACCCAATAGAAAGATGTCTGGATCTCTGAATGTGTGTGTGCTTGCGTGCATGTGTTAAAGATGTTTCTAAAAATGGGGTGCACACATTTACATGCCTTTTATATCAGGAAAGTGAGCTCTGTGATTGGAGTAGAGCTGGAGTCTCTGGTCGAGGTGTCTGAGGAAAAAAAAAACTTCTCAGTATGCTTAGAAATAAATCACACCCCTGCATGTGACATTGATGTCATATAAAAACACATTCAGTCACAGACTAAAACTACCAAAATCCACTACGGAGCCCCACATGAAATCATTCATACCTGTGGCTATTCAAATTCTATAGGCCCAATCATACACCTGGCGTAATAAGGCGCAAGATGCTTTTGCCGCAACGTGTTGCTATTTTCAGACCAGCGCAACAGAAATTTTCTCATTTTGCACCATGTTGTTTAAATAGCAAATCCATTTTTGCCCCTTTATGCGCTTATGGGTGTTCCAGTCTAGAAAAGAGGTGTGTTAAGGCGCATTGTTGGCGCGTTAAGGAATTAAAATAGACTGCACGATAGACCAGCTGATAGCAGGTCTAAAGTCAATCGCAGAGTGTGTCAGTTGTGCGCCTGGCTTACACATTGCTTAATACACATAGGATGTACAGCAATACAGAAATATCTTTACATATGAAAAAGAATTAAAGGATTAAAATATTACAAAGGTTATTATTTTCGACATGAATATTAAAACCCCTACATCCATGCCATCTTCATCTCGAGGGGCTTTTTTTAGTTTAGTATATTTAGATTAGTTTTATTAAAAACAAGCTTAGATTTGTCCACCTGTCAGGTTTTGGACCATACATGGCATAGGACGTGTGTTTGGATATAACTTTTTTGAGCACACTTCGTTATTATTGTTCATTTATTCGTTTGCTGGAAATTAAAACTGAATTTAGAAATAGTTTTAAAACAAATATTTGCGCTCAACAGACAACATTATGTAGGCTACTGTGTGTCTGTGCATACAACAGAGTTTCCTTATCCACTAAAGAAAGAAGGAGAAAGTAAAGAGGCTGAATGGAGGAGACTAATTCTTTATCCTCGCGCTGCAGATGCTCTGTTTAACTGTTTTCTCGGTAATGAAGAGTTCAGTTTTTCCATTTAGTTTCTCCACTTACAAAGTCCGCCATGTAAATAGCAAATCCGCCATGGTGCGACACAACTGGGAAAAGCAAACATTAAAGGGAATGGGATATGAGACTCTGATTGTTATTTTTTTTATCCTTAAAATAACAAAAGTGGATTCGGACATGCCCTTAATGCTTTAGCGCCATGTGTTTTAGACTTTGCACCTAGATCCTTAAAATAGAGCCCTATAACTTAACCCCCTAAATAATTTAGTTATAATTATGATGATTATTATTATTTATTCTTACTCAAAGGAGACCTATTATGCAAAAATCTCTTTTGTAAGTGGTTTAAACAACATTGTCTGCCAACAGTGTGTGAATATATCCACCCTCCAATGATCATTTGTTTTTTTATAATCACGATTTGTTTAATAAATCAGTCTGCAGAAACACGTTGATGACCTATAGAAAGAAAGAATGAGAGGATAGCCCCGCCCATCAGTGATGATCCCTCCTCATTACCATAAGCAGCCCTTAATGAGAAGCTGCCATCCGCCATATGAGTTTTAAATCTGGCGCTATGCTGACTCATAGGTGTTTGTTTGAAATGAGTGTGTGTGGAATACATTCTCATTTGAATTTAAAGAGACAGTCACTAAAATGGCACAATTTGAATCAAAGTCTAAAGGGTGCTGTTTCAAAAAGTTATTAGTTTTTTGTGTGGTATTTTTTTTTAGCTAAAACTTCACATACACACACTGGGGACATCAAAGACTTATTTTATATCTTGTTAAAAGGGGTGTAATTCATCCCTTTTAATGTGTAATTTTATTATTATTATAATTCCACTACTGGTCAAGAGTTTGGGGTCAGTTTTATTTATTTTTTTAAAGAAAACTATTCTGTTTAAGGCAGCATTTATTAAATGTAAAAAACAATGTTAAATATTTATTAGAATTTTAAATAACTGCTTTCTTATTGTATGTAGTTTCAAATAGAATTTTTACTCCAATCCTCATTGCTTTTATTACTATTACCATTACTAATAATAATATTAATTAATATTAGAGTGATTTCTGAAGAACCATGTAACTCTGAAGACTGGAAGCTGAATATTCCTTATTAAAAGCACTGGAATAAATGATTACATTAAATGATAAACTACTTTTGACCATTTATAGTGCAATAACACTTCATAATTTTCAAAATTTGTACTGTATATTTGATGGAAAAAAATGCAGCCTTTGTAAGCAGGAGAAGCTTATTTAAAAATATTAAAAAATCCGTCTGACCCCAAACTTTTGACCGGTAGTGTAAATTATTATTGTTATCAGTGTTAGTGTAATATTGTATTTCAACAAGCAGTCTCTGGAAAAAGAACCTAATCTTAATCTTGTCAAGATACAACTGATGTTGTAAGGTTTCAGTGATACTTTGTATTTATTCAACCATCATTTTCCCACATGCACCTACACGCACACTCCTACTGAAAGACTAGGAAGATCTGTTGTGAAAGATTTGTCTGCATATGTGGTCGCTAACTGATTCCTGTCAGAATTGGTCACGTGGCCCTGAGAAAGCAAGTGGTTCTCATAACGCAGAACAACAGGCTCCTCTATGAAACAACAGCTACAGGCACAGACATGAAAGGACGGGAGACCGTCAGTGGGAAACTATTTTCACCTCAGGCCGAAAGATTCGCTAGCTTTCATCTATCAACAGACGTTTTTCCAGTGTCTCTTGATGTATTGGCATTCGACAGGTTACAGTTGGGAATATTTCGAATCAAATTTTGTTTTGCTTACTATTTGAATAAACTGCAGAAAGGTGCACAGTTAAAGAGTGCTTAAGTGGTTTTTGTCTGGAGCATGGGCACTTAAATTATTTCCTATGAAGGGCAAAAAAACAAACTTGATTGAGGCTTGTGGGCCGAAGGAAAATATAGTTTCCATGGCTAATTTCCTAATTTATTTCATAATGTTTAAAAATGGCTAGAAAACATTGCTTTATATTTACTAATACAGTTTTTTCTTTACATTTTATAATAAACTTATTATAGTAAAAACAAAAAACTGTCTAATTTATAAGAGAATTACACTAGTTGTTGTCTTGATTTGTTCACTGATGTCTTCTGCATAGTCATAAATACTGTCTCTCGACGGATTATTTATAACAGCATTTATATTGATTATTTAATTTACAACATTTAATTAAAACATTTAATTTCAGGGTTTTTTGTAGCTCAGCAATAAAACACAAAGAAGTTTACGTCTAATTAGAAATGATGATCTCTGCGTTAAAGGCATTTTACCCAACCCTCTCCATTTTTTGTATATATTTTTTTAACTTTATTTATCAAGATCCCCATTAGCCACTACCAAGCTCTATTCTGGACTAACTGTAATCTAAGCCTTTACTTGATGCACTCGACCATACCACTGGACCATAATCTAGATAAGAACAATTGCCTGAATATTTTGAGAGATATAGGACTGTGGTAAAAGTTTTACACATCTCTTAATAATTGATAAACCTCTTCCCATAACTATTACCATTTTATCAATCTGTTTTGACCACTTTAACCTACTATCACAAAGAACTTTAAGAAGCCTAATTTCCTCCTCCCGTTCAATAGGCACACTCAATACAGACTAATTTAACAGTGGTTTACATTTAAATTGAAAGTGTGAACCAAACACACATTTTGTAACTCCTCATCTAAATCAGCAGATAATTTTTCAATCGATGCCGCTGGTAGATATAATGTTGTATCATCTGCAAACATAACTGCCCTAGCATGCATAACCAAAGAAAGATCATTGGTAAAAAATAGAAAATATCAATGGTCCTAAACAACTTCCTTGAGGTACACCACATTACAACTCTTTCACTTTTGAATAACTTGTATTATAAAATACACATTGCCTCCTACTAGTCAGATAACTATATAGACTTTTAAACCAGTGCACAGTTTGAGAAGAAAATTTATATAATTTAAATTTTCAAGCAATAATTTATGATCCAGTACATCAAAAGCAGAGCTAAAATCCAACAATACTGCTCCTACTAAATTACTATCATCAATCTGTACTAAACAATCATTAATTATTTCTGGTAATGCTGTTCCTGTTGAGTGTCCTACTCGATGTGCATGCTGAAAGTCAAAGAATAAATTGATTTCTTTAAAAAAAATAATAGAATTTGTTCACACACTATTGTTTCAAACCCTTTACTAAGAACTTATTGGTTGACTTTTAGCCCCACTAAACCTCAGCGCTGCATTTTTCTGTAAAGGGAAAACCTTTGCTTCTTTCCAAGCTAAAGGGAAAATCCCTTCTTTAGTACTCAGTTTCACTCTCCTCTCAGATGGTATAGTGGGCCAAATCAAAGGTTACAATGGGCCAACTTTGGCCTGTGGGCCTTATTTTGGGCATCTCTGGTGTAGAGTCACTGTTTGGAGATTTTACTTCATAAGGTTAACACATTGAACAGAAAATGCAATTTAACAAAACAGATATTTTTAGGTTTTAAGAAATGCTTCCTCCAAAAAGTGGTTCCATAGCTTTAAAAGTTTCCGTTTCTCTTTTGATGTGTTCGTGATTTTTATGTTTACTGAACTTGTCCTGTCTGTCATTGGACAAACATATTGCCTAGCTTTTAAAATTTCACAATTAAGCAACCAGTTTATATTACACCAAGCTAAAACCAAATCTGCATGTGTGTTTTCCGTCTAGGTTTTCATTACTGTGAACTGTCTGAGCACCGATTTCTCCTCTCAGAAAGGAGTTAAAGGTCTTCCACTTATGATTCAGATTGACACATACAGTTACAATAACAGGAGCAACAGACCCATCCATAGAGCCTACGCTCAGATCAAGGTCTTCTGTGACAAGGTTTGTTCAATGTCAGTGCGGTTGTTTTACATTACATGGTTTTAAAATAAGTGTTAAGCATTTGCATTGGAAATATCCTATATTTGCCATTTGTTGTTTTCAGTACTGGCTATATTTGTGACATTAGTAGTCTAATTCTATTTGTGTTTAAGTTGTCTTTTGAATTCCTCTGCCATTTAAGGGATAATTTACCCCAAAATTAACATTTTGTCAGTATTTACTTAAATAAATAGTTCACCCAAAAATAAAAATGCTGTCATGCCTAACCTTTACTAGTGCCGTACCTGTTTGTCTCGTTTTCTTTTCTTTTTTTGAACTGAAAACAAGATATTTTAAAGCGAGCCTGTGAAAACGTACTTCCCTAATATTGTTTTTCCAATTATGAATGTCAATGGTTACAGGATTTCAGGTTTCTCCAATATGCATTTGAAGTCAGAATTATTAACCCTCCATTTCTTTTTTAAATATTTCCCAAATGATGTTTAACGGAGCAATGGAATTTTCACAGTATGTCTGATAATATTTTTTCTTCTGGAGAAAGTCTTATTTGTTGCATTTCGGCCAGAATAAAAGCAGTTCTTAATTTTTTAAAGAACATTTTAAGCTCAATATTATTAACCTCTTTAAGCTATATATTTTTCGATCGTCTACAGAACAAACCATCGTTAAACAATAACTTGCCTAATTACCCTAACCTGCCTAATTAACCTAGTTAAGCCTTTAATTGTCACTTTAAGCTGTATAGAAGTGTCTTGAAACATATCTAGTCAAATATTATTTACTGTCATCATGGCAAAGATCAAATAAAACAGTTATTAGAAATGAGTTGATAAAAATTATGTTTAGAAATGTGTTTAAAAAAGATCTGCTCTCCGTTAAACAGAAAATGGGGGGCTAATAATTCAGTGCGGCTAATAATTCTGTTCATCAAATGTAACTCATAAATGTTTGGAACCATATGAGGTTGGGTAAATGGTATTTTGGGGCAAACTGTTCATTTTAACCTCAAGTTGTTCCAAGCCTTTATGAGTTTTCTTTTCTGTTGAACACGAAAGAAGGTGATATTGTGAAAAATTTTATGACCGTTGATTTCCATAGTACAATTACGAAGGAGTTCACTGATTACAGGTTTTCAACATTGTTCAAAATAACTTCATTTGTCTTCAACAGAAAAAAGAGAGTCAAACAGGTTTATGACAAATGAAGGTTGAGCAAATGATGACACAATTTACATTTTTGGGTGAACTGTCCATTCAAGATCACACAAACCTCTCTTCTGTACAGGGAGCCGAGCGAAAAATACGTGATGAGGAGAAAAAGCAACTTCGGAAGAAGGTTAAAGGTCAGACTGTTGGCGGGCACGGTCAGGATGGTAAGAGTTTTGTCAGTTATACTTTCATTTACACAGAATGTTCTTATATTAGTTGGCGATGAATCAGAATATGGGAGTATATGCATTTCTCTACATCGGCCTTCTGATTGTGATGTTTTTTCATATTTTAGGTAAGAGAGGAAATTTGGCCAGTTTACCTCCAAAGAGGCCAGACATTACGCTTTTCAAAGCTATGACAGACTTGGAGTCCCAGCCTGTGCTCTTCATCCCCGATGTCCATTTGAACAATCTCCAGAGAGCCGGCCAGGTGAGGAAGAGAATGAGCACAGTTCATGAAGTCATACTGAAATTGTCTAATGATCCGTTCTTATTACTGGGGTGTAGTCTCTTAGTAATCATTAGACGTAATTAAAGGATATTATGGCTGCGTTATTTTGTAGCGTCCTGTATGTGTAGTCTTTATAATGTTTTGTGATCTCTTTGTGTACAGGTGTTTAGTTTTGGTGTTGAAGAAATGGAGAATGACGGGTCAGTTAAATTACTGTGAATATTCTTCTACAGGGATGTAGTATAGCTTTTACCACACCAAAATTGTTAGTGGAAAGTGTGTTTTATGGTGCATGTTTATTTTTCCTATTTTATGTTTAACTTTGTCATGCTTCAGCTCTGTAAAAAAATCATAAACCACTTTAAGGTTATTATTGCCTGCAATAATACCTATTTTTTTGTGTGATTTATTTATAAACTGCAAAATTTTAGAGAACTGATAATAAGTGTGGTCTAATTATTTCCCAGAACAGTATACGAGCTAAACAGCTTGATGTATAAACCTTATATTCAACAACCAAAAAATACAAATAAAATTAGTTTGTGTTTATAATTTTATTACATAAAAAAAAACAATTCTCAATAAAATCATTCTAAAATCTTCAATAATTTAATAACACTGTTGATAGTCTTTAACAAAGTCTTTTTTGTTTGTGTTTGTTATCAGCCATCTATTCATCTTTGAGCATAGCACATAATAATTTTCTACTACTCTGATTTGTGAGCTGGTTTTTCTCTATAAAATAATAGCATTTCTTTTATATCAAGTCTTTTAAAGTCTTGGCAAGCCAGTGTTTCAGTCTGTTATGATTTATTTCTTACAGAGTTAATGTAGCCTTGAAAAGCACTACTGTCATTTCTAAATGAGTTTATCTGTTTGGCATCCAGGGTGGCCGTGAAGAGACCGTTCGGGACATCAGAGGCCGATTCTCCACCTACCAAATACAGCAGAGAGGAGAGGAAAGGTATGAATTACTGCACAAGAGTCAAATTTAAACTACCAACAAACCTTGTACATTAATAAATATGAATATACAGTGCTTAGCGTATATAAGTACACCCTTCACAAGTTATCTTTTAAATTTATATTTTTAATAGGAAGCTATACAGTATTGTGTTTGTGCATATACATCAGATAAGTCAGTACTGAAGCCAAATCTGGAGCAAATCTAACAAAATAACTTACGATAATGGTCCAAACACTAGTACACCCAAATGTATACTGTATGTTATAGAAAAGTATTAAATACAAATATTAAAAAGGAAAACTCTAGAGAAGCAAAAAAATATTGTTGTTCAATATTTTGCTGATGTTCTTGTATTATATTTCAATTTCTAAATATGGTTGATGACTAAAAAAATATTATAATAAATATATCTGTTTAATAAAGTTTGTTTTGTTTAAATAAACCAAAATATAGTGCCTATATTCACTGAGAAATGGATAAAAATATTCATTTTCAAAATGGGGTGTACTCAATTATGCTGAGCACTGTATATGTATACCAGCACTGACTGATACACATTCACACGCATATCTGAACATGATGTTTCTGCAGTCCTGCTGTACGTAAGGAGAGAAGCTGATGAGGTTTTTGATGCACTGATGCTGAGGTCTCCAACGCTGAAAAGTTTACTTGAAGCTGTAAGTACAGTGTCACATGGAGTTTACACTTAAATAATAAAAGGTGCTGTTATTTCTTTCTTAAAGGTGCAGTTTAGGATTGAACTAAGTATTGAGTGGTTGAACTAGGTTTTTAGTCATTCTTTTTCTTGTCGGCTTAATCCCTTTATTAATGCGGGATCGCCACAGCGGAATGAACCGCCAACTTATCCAGCACGTTTTGACGCAGCGGATGCCCTTCCAGCCACAACCCATCTCTGGGAAATGAACTAGGTATTGCTGTCCGAATTCAAAACACTAGAGAAGGGTTTTTTTCACCCGACCCCTCATCTGACGACTTCACGTAAATGCAGGTTGCCAGATTGACAACACCAACAAAAGTGAGCGTGCCTGACTATTGAGCCCACAATGTTTGCAACTACACTTGACGACAAATGATCAAAGGGAATATTTTGCCATGTTAAAGGAGTTTTTCGATCTAACCAACTGCGACAACGACATCTGATATTACTATTCTAAAAATGGTTTCTTTTTCTGCGATATTGTAGCTAAACTACAGTATAATCAGGGCTTTACATTAACACCCGCCAAATGCGGGTAGATTTCAGCCTTGGCGGGTAAGACAGCCGCTCCCACTAGCCACTTTGGCAGGTTGGAAATAATTTTTACATTGTAATTTTCTTAAAGCAGAGTTCGACTATAAGGATGGCCCAATATGCGTGCAAATGTGATCTTAGAATCGAGAAGCAGCACGACTGACAACAACTGTGTTCGCACGAGACAAAGCAGGTGAATACCTTATCAGAGGATGATTACTCGCGCGCACAGGTGATGTAATGCCACAGCGGAATGAACTGTTAAAAAACTGTTAAAAAGCGCGCGCTTCCGTTTACTTGCGCGAAACAACCGTGTGTAAAGGAAGCACAACTGGTGCGATCAGTTCTCTTTGAAAAAGATTGGACAAAAAAACGATGCTGGTGTACCCACAGTCCTGCTGCTTTTAAGAGCTCAAGATGTTTTTAAATATTCTCAGGCACGTAATCATCCTTTCATTATTACTCGTGGTATGTTTTTACCTGCTTAACTCCCCGATTGTGTGTAGTAACTGCTGATCTGGTACCTTTAGCCAGGACAGATTACTGTGCATATTTTAGATACATGACAATAGATCTTTTTAAATGTTAATTTAAAAAAAAAAAAAAGAAAAGTTTTGTTGAATAAAAAGCGCATGTATACAGCTATATATTTGCTTGCTTTGACACATTTAAAATATGTGGCTAAGAAATATATTTTTTTTTCTTTTTGGTGTGGTTAGAGATGAATTTGGTAAAACCTTAATTCTGAGCCCTAAAAAGTCATCTGAAATAAAAACCAATTGCAATGCAACACAACCCATTTGCTCATGCACAGTGAGCAAGCTCACACACAACACTCAAACAGTGAAATGAATGAGGAGGCATGTGGACAACACAACATTTAAATCAAGTCATTTTAGCATGTCAAAGTCACATTTATTCATATAAAATAGATTTTCCAAACAACAAAATTGTGGCTAGTGAAAATGGCAAGTGGCTAGTAATGTTGGAAATCTACTAGCCACATTGGCTGGTGATTAAAAAAGTTAATGTAAAGCCCTGAGTATAACTACTATTAATAAAGCACATAATCAGTACCTGAGGTGATCATTGTCAGTGTTAAATGCCACCAATGTGAGTTTAAATACCATTTTACTTGACATTCATTGCTATACTTAAAGAAGCAGCAGATCTTAAAAATAAAATAAATAGCAAACATAAAGTTTGAAAAAGAAAAGTTAGAACTGGCCAAAAAGAAGTGGGTTATAGAGACCAAAACAAAGATCGCGTTCTGACACGGAACGCACATTTTTAAAAGAGGAGAACCGACTATAGGATTGTTTTTCAGATAAACTAGTATGTTTACTTGCAATGTTTCTTAAATATCTGCAAACATAATATGGTATTTTTATACTTTTAGAAGAGTAAAAAGCTTATATACAGCACCTTTAGCAGGCAGAAGTGATTATGTATTACTCTGCATTCCTTAATAGATCAAATTACTTTCCGTTGAATACAAGAGACTGAAATAATCTGCCGTTTACAAAGACTTGTCAAAAGATGTTTGTTTACTGTTGGTTAATTTTTTTTAATCTCTTTTTCTCTCTTAGATATCGGGCAAATATTCTGTTCCTGTGGAGAAAATGACTAAAATCTATAAGAAAAGCAAGAAAGGGTGAGTTAAGAATAAAATTGTATCCCTTTGGTTTAATTATCCGGAATGAAAAGTGTTATTGAATTTTGCTTTCATTCGGCCACTAGTATCCTGGTCAACATGGATGACAACATCATCGAGCACTACTGCAACGAGGACACTTTTATTCTGGCCATTGACAACCATGCGGACTGTTTCCGGGTCACTCTTACCGAAATTTAATGGTTTGTGGAGGACTTGGGACCCTGCAGCAGTGCACAAATCATTTTGTGCATCAGTGATTTTATTGTAGGCACTGCATTAGAAGAGGAAAACGCTTCCAGACATGTCTGACTGGGAATGCACTCCAGTCGATCTGCTGGTACTAATTAACTTGTTTAAATAAACACTATGATGGACTACACAAAATCAGAAACTCCTCTTTAAAGCACTATTATACGTCAGTCAAGCTTTTATGCAGGTTTTTTTTCTTTGTGATGTGAAGCCATAAAAAATCCTGACTTGATGTCCATTGAGTCTTTTCTTTATAAATACTCAGATGGTTTTTGCATATTAAAGCTATCTTTATCATTTGACTGTCATGTGATGCATGGAATAACTGTATAGTTTACACATTCCTCATTCTGTGTTGATGTTTTGACGTCTTTTTAGAACATACCTTGTACATATTTTTATGTTTGTTTTTTTATTACAGTTAAATAAACCAGTTCAGTGTATCATCACTTTCTCAAATTCACATTTATATTTGTTTTCATTTCATAACTTCTGGAACATAGTTGAGAATCCAAGTGCAGTTTTATTAAGAATCATTAGGGATGCAATGGTCAACCACAGAAGCAAACGGGTACATACAGGTAATCTAAACAAAAGGTACAGTCAAGAAACAGGTGAATGGTCAGTACAGGCTGCATGCTTGATAAACAAGGCAAGGGTCAGTGAACACGGTAAAGCAAAACAAGCCACTTCGTGATGCTACAGTATAACAAGACTCAGCACTGTGTGTGGGAATGGGGGCAGTATATATAGTCTGTGTAATCAGTCTTAGATGAGCTACCAGCTGTGTGTGTGCAAACATCGGAGATGCCCAACAGGTGTCTGCGTGGTGCATGATGGAATTTGTAGTTCATATAGTGACAGAAGAGTAGTCTGGGGGTTTGGTGCATGTTTGCCAGCGTTCTGCAAGCCTGGATCACTGGTGATCTTGACAAGCAGATGCCCAACACAAATTAAATTTTTTGAAATATGTATTTAAAAAAGCAATTAATACTTTTGTTCACTAAGGAAGCATTTAATTTGCCATAAGTAGCAGTTTGTGTCATTTAAGGGACAGACAATTTTTTAATTCTGCTATAATTTACTCACACTTGACTTGTTTTAAAGCAGTTTGACTTTTTATGCGTTCAACATAGAAGATATAATATTGGAAACCTGTAAATATTGACATCCATTATAGAAAAAACAAATGTGGTAACTGTCATGAATGTATTATGTCATCATGACGTGACCCATCACATGACAACTGTCATTTAGTGTTATTAGCTCAGTCAAGACAAGCAAAGGTGACAATGCTGTCAGTGATGTCAAAGATCTTTTCATGACAAATTGACACTATCAAGACAACACAACTTAATTAATATCTGTCATAAACATCATTGTCATGAGGTAATTCATGAATTTTTATAACATTATCGTTATTATATTTTTCTTGACCTCTACTACAGTAACACAAACAGAATTGTTTTTTATACGAAAAAAACATACCTTGTGCAAATTTTTATGGTTTTAATCATGATTTATTTTCACTTAAATGAACAAATCTACAGTATCTTTACCGTCTCACATTCACATGTTTTCATTTGGTAAACTGTTACATGTCACAAAAACTGAAGAAAGTAGAAAAACACAAATTGAATAAATAGACACATTAAACAGAAGAGGCAAATTAAAGACTAATCTTCTTACATTTTAATATGCAAACACACCCTTTTCTTTGACTCATTTTTGTTTCCCAGGCTTTAGGTGTGTTTATGTATAATTATACAAACCCGGGTGTCTCTATCTCAATTTGTGTTTGGTCTTTAACCCTGCGGGAACACGCTAGATTTTAGCCTCATAACTGCTGATTCTCTCGAATTTCTGCTCTTGTGCTGTGGTGGTGCTCCTCAGTAACAAACAATACAAATATGACGCTGCATCTGAGAAGTTCCCAAACTGGTTCCTGGTGTTTTCTGAGAAACTTGTAGGTCAAATACTATAACCCAGAGCTTGACAACAACAAACTAGTCCTGGTTTCATATGGGTATTCTGGTGCAACTTTACAAAATGAACAAGGTGCATTATGAAAATAGTTTAAGAGATAAAAAATGACAAATAATATGAAGATAAAATTGTTTATAAAACTATTGAAGAATCACTGGCCACTTTATTAGGGTTTTTGACATTGTTTTAAGATATATAAATGTTGAAATGGTAACCGTACTACACTGTAGATTTGTATTATGTTATATATACTGTATTATGACTAGGAATGCAACGATTAACCGATTTCACTATTATCCATGGTTCAATTTGTCACGGTTAATTAACTGTAAAGGCTTCTCAACACCGTATTTCTGCATGGAACAAAACTGCTGCAACTTAAAGTTATGCCAGCTGTGCATTAGTTTAAAGTTTCGAGCTTGTAAACAATACACAGGCACATTGGATCAAAGGCTGATTTTAACTACGGCTGAGAAGGTTTTTAACAAAGGCCCATTCACATATCCCATCTTTTACACGCACAAGTTCATTATTTCCAATGGAAGCACATGGTTTGTGTGCATATTAGTGCCTTTCAGACAGGGGTTCAGCAGTCTTGACTACATTTGTTCTATTTAAAAGGGAAATACTTAACTAATATAATGTTTAAATTTACATTAGACAAAATTATTTATTTATTATTATTTTTTGTTCTGTCATTTATTTTCAGTGTAAAATTACTTATGTTTACATGCCAAAAGCATTTTTCACTTATTTTTAAGTCCAAAGAGAAATTAATTATATTGTTTGTTTTTTATTGTTGTTTTGTGCTGTTTTTATTAGTTACTGATAACACTTTAAAATATAAGAAGTTTTCATGTGATTTTCTAAACTAGTAGTATTTTGAAATGAAAGAATACGTGAGAATGCATAATAATGGTGATAACCGTGATTATTCCTCAGACTATAATTGTACAACCAAAATCTCCTAATCGTTGCATCCCTAATTATGACATACTGCAGTTGTTTGTGTGTTGTACTGTAGTAGGATCACTGGATTCAATAACAACCGTTTGATTTGGGAGAATAAAAACACACAAATGAAATCAAAATTAAAATGTATAATAAACAAAAACACCTCCATTATATCGTGACAACAATACTCACTTTTATTTTGAATCTGCCAATGAGGAAGAACGGTGATCAAAAGTGAAAGTGCAGGCTAGCAGCACCTTCTGAAAGCATCTCTGTTCGGTTTCGACGTTGGCATACCGAGAGCCGCTTCATGTCTCTGACTAAAATGCGTGTTTGTTCAGTTAATATATGCAGATAGTAAGCGACATCCAGCAAAACTACAGTATTAGTTGTCTTGTCAGCAGCTGTTCGGTGATGTTAACGCTCCTCGTCTCCCTTTCTTTGGTTTATGGTGAGCTCTGTTTATTCGTGTGTTCCTGTCTTGTTTTCGGTCGGTCTGCTAATATATGTACATAGATAGATGAAATATGAAATAATATTGAATTACCTTACTGTCTTACGTAGTTAAAAGGAACATATTAGATTTGCTTTCGGTTTTATTTTCAATAGTCTGACTTTGGTAGCTTTTGGCTCCTCCTGCTGTTGTGGTGAACGTACTACTGTCGTCACAGGGCTGGATGGTGCTGATGTGGTTCTGTCCTGCTCTCTGATCGAGGAAGGGGGCGGGATGGGCGGCATGATGGGAGGGGCGATGTTCAAGCGCACTCCCGCCACTCTGGTCTTCAGGGATTTTGTCGGGAACGAAGGTCTGTCACCAGAGCTTGTGACCCCCTATAACCCTCCTGAGACCCCTAATCCCGAGGATCTCATCTTTGAGTTGATGTGTAGGTGCACTGTAAAGTCAACAATCATATGTCTCAGTTAGAAACATATATATTTTCATTTGTTAATAAAAATTATTGCAATGATTTCTAATCCCACAGTACCATCCATTCAGATCCCCAACGCAGACTTGCTTCTTCACGCTGACTGTAATGAACAGGAAGTGGTTTGTGAGATCAGCCGTTACGTTCCTCGTGGAGCTGATATGGATTCCCTACCAGCTCATTTTATTGGCTCAATTCAGCTGGAAGGTGGAGGCATCAGCCTCACTCTGGTGCTACAGACCCTCCACAGTGAGACCACACAATCTGATGCCCAACCACTTATGCAGAGTAAACTGAATCTGCCTCTCAGCCAATCAGCAACGTTGCTGACAGAAGGTAATGCTGTAATATGCTAATTGTTACATAAAGCAGGCCTGTAGACCAGTGGCGCCCCCAGAAAATTTTCGTAGGGGTGGCCAGAAGAGGCCGCACCAAATCTTGGGGTGGCACATAAAAAAAAATGAATTCAGTGTAATGTTATATTTTTGTTTGTGGTAAATGAAATAATGTAGTTTTTATTCATTTAATTAATTCTTCTTGAAATATTGCAATTTATTCTTTGAAATAATTCAGCAAGTACATGTGCAAACCAAATAAAAATCTATGTTTAGTTTAAAAACACTTTTCATATACTGTATAAATAACTTCTTTTTTTTTACGTGCTTTTATTGTACATCATACGGTATATGCCATGTCTAAAATTAATGAAGGTTAATGAGTTTATTATTCCCAGAGATGGGTTGCAGCTGGAAGGGCATCCGCTGTGTAAAAATGTGCTAGATAAGTTGGCGGTTCATTCTGCTGTGGTGACCCTGGATTAATAAAGGGACTAAGCCGAAAAGAAAATGAATGAAAGAATAATGAGTTTATTAATTACCCATACAAATGAACAAACTGAACAAAAGGCATTTCTATATACACACTCATATATACCTAATAATATCATTTATCCATATTGCTTTTTGAGCCGTTTTATTAATGTAGCTTCTTCTATTGATATACTGTTGCTTAAGGTAAATATTAAATAGCCATTGCTGTTTCGGGGAAGGTAGTGATGGTTCTAGTTTAAATGACACCCTGGGCGAACCACCCTATACACCCCCACCTCTCTTGAATTGTTAGATTTGTTCTAAATATTACTGGAAACAACTGGAGTGATATGCCAAGATCACTTAAGAAACCTTTTGCATGAAAATTAATTATGACAATTCTAAAGAATACAAAAAATGTATTATAGAATTATCTGTGGTCTTAGACCAGATCAAGCCTGAGAAATCATGTTATGAAGTCTTACCTCCCTGACTCATTATCCCTCCTTTCTGCTTTAAAGGCATGCTTAGTGAAAGTAACATCATCATCATCATCATATTATATAAACTTTAGTCGACTTTCAAAACTCGCTGCGTGCCGACACCTCTGCGCAAAAGGCTGTTACTCCGGTTTCACGGCGCATGAGCGGTGCCTATTTTGTCGGCGTGCATGCAAACAACCAACCGGGATTCACACAGGAGTGCGTGAGGCGCGCGGGAATGGTTTTCTGCGCGCATGCGTCAGTTTGCTTTCACCAGCATTAAACCAGAGGGGGAGAGCTACGTCAGTAACACCAACAATAATTTAGTGACTGCATTTTATTTATTTATTTATTTATTTATTTATTTATTTATTTATTTATTTATTTATTTAAATATTGGGAATTTATAAGTTCATTTAAATCAATAATGTCAACCGCAAAATTATATTGGGGTGGCCAAAGGGGCCCCTTGGGGGCACCCCTGCTGTAGACAGCCTAGTGAAAAAGGGGCTTCTTTTACTCTAAAAGTGGACCTTTTTTCTGCATTTTTTCTCTCACATTTTGTATTTGATTAAAATGTTTAAATACAGCATTTTGTTGACATTTTATGAAATATTGTGTGCTGGATTGTCTTGTCTGGAATCATGTGGATACTTTTTCCAGTAACAAAAATAAGGACTGTTTTGTCAAGTTGCTTATTAAGATCATGATGTGCACTTGTTGTCAGTCCAAACACACCAAACATCTTATTTTTTTTCATCTTAATGTGAACTTCACATAGAGGTAGACATATTATAAGATTAATTTAGGCAATATGTTGTGATAATCAATATGATAACAATTATTATAATATTGATAACAATTATTTTAACTTATAGAGTGCTTTTTAAATATATTCAGATTGTAGTAGTGTTTCTTCATCACAGCACCACATGCTTCAATGTTTAATAGGTGATTTGTATTCAAACAGATATTCCTTAAACATTTTCATGTAATATGGCATGCCTAATTCTTACTTTAGGCTTTTTGTTCGTTAACATGTTTTATGCTTATAGTAAATGTGTTTTTAATATAATGTTGCATCTGTTTGGCTGTAAAAGCACACCCAGGTGTTTCTCTTAACTGACGTAGGTCAGATTTGCTTCAGGTCATAATTTATTTTATTTAAATAATTTTGTCTAAAAACAAATAATTAGACCCGACCAGTTTCATGTGGAATGCATCCCAGACCACCTACTGAAGTTGTTCAAGCGATCAGATTTATACCCAATCAGAATAAAACGAACAAAGTGACCGGTGTAAACAGCCTTAAAAACACAGACGAGATGGGATTAGCAGCTTTTGCTGTGCATTGACAGCTAACGGTTGAGGACTCTGCTTTGTAACAAAGCCTTCATTGGACATTTATGGCAACAATAGGGAATGGGAGGTCACGAGACAAATAATGCCCGATATTCTGGACGTCCTGAATATTATGAAAAATATATATTTTTTAAATTACATAAATGACAAACTCTGGACCTTTTGGCTATGGGGGACTATAAGATGTCTTTCATTTGTTTATCGAATGTGTAACCTGAGCAAAAAAATTGGCACCTCATCTTATACTCTTAACCCAGTATATTAAATATACATGTCTCAAACCGATTTACAACAGGGGTGCATCAGTGTAAAGACATAAAAAATACCATATATCCATATATAATGTTTTAGCGAGTCATGCAGCCACAGCATCCACTCCTCCATCTTGCCAAACTATACAAAACAATACATTCATTCATTTATTTTCCTTCAGCGTAGTCCCTTTATTCATTAGGGGTTGCTACAGTGGAATGAGCCGCCAACTAATCCAGCATATGTTTTACACAGCGGATGCAATGCAATACTGGGAAACACCCATACACACTCATTCAATATGGCCAATTTTTTTCAACTATTTTACGTTTTAAACGTTTTACGTTAACGAAAATGTACGATTTAAAAAAAAAGAGGCATAGCACCCTCCCCTAAATCCAACCTTCATTGGGGGATAAGCAAATCGTTCTATATTATATGAATGAGATCATACAAGTTCATACGAATTAGCCATTAAATCAAAAAGTTAGGAATTGCCGTGAGATTGTGTCGGTCAAACTGACGTCAACAGATAAGGGCCGCCACTTTAAAACTTTGATTGAAGATTACCAAAACCATTAGTTTTTTTGTGGATTAACTTGCTCTGATTAATTGTCCACCTGAAGAACAACTATGTGCGCTAGCAAAACAAACATTGTACTTTAAATTTTCACATGTACTTTTTAATTGTACTAGTTTTGATGGAATAAAGTCGAGGATCATTCATTCATTCATTTTCTTTTTCAATCGCTTTATTAATCCGGGGTCGCCACAGTGGAATGAACCACCAACTTATCCAGCATATGTTTTACTCAGCGGATGCCCTTCCAGCTGCAACCCATCTCTGGGAAACATCCATGCACACTCATTCAAACACATACTCTAAGTCAACCAATTCACCTGTACCGCATGTCTTTGGACTGTGGGGAACCCGAGCACTCGGAGGAAACCCACGCTAACGCAGGGAGAACATGCAAACTCCACACAGTAACGCCAACTTAGCCAGCCGAAGGCTCGAACCAGCAACCTTCTTGCTGTAAGGCGACAGCACTCAACACTTAATACTTAATAAAGGGACTAAGCCGAAAAGAAAATGAATTAATGAATACATGTATATATAGTTAAAGTCAGAATTATTAGCCCCCCATCTCATTTATTTATTATTTTTTTAATTTCTCAAATGATGTTTAACAGAGCAAGTAAAATTTTCACAGTATGTCTGAAAATATTTGTTCTTCTGGAGAAAGCCTTATTTGTTTTATTTCGGCTTAAATAAAAGCAGTTTTTTATTTTTTTAAAGCCATTTTAAGGTCAAAATTATTAGGCCCTATTGTTTTGATAGTCTACAGAGCAAAATATCGTTATACAATAATTTGCCTAATTACCCTAACCTGCCTAGTTAACATAATTACCCCAGTTAAGCCTTTAAATGTCACTTTAAGCTGTATAGAAGTGTCTTGAAAAATATCTAGTCAAATATTATTCACTGTCATCATGACAAAGATAAAAAAATCTTTATATATACACACATATATATATATATATATATATATATATATATATATTAGGGATGTAACGGTATTGTAAATACCGTCATACCGCAATATTAATTTTTTTCGATATTACCGAAGTCGCATGACTCGGTAAAACTATAGGTCTTCTGAGAAAATTTGCTCAGGCGAATGAAGCGAACGGGAGGTAGCTGAAACTACAATTGCCATCAGCCCATGCTTGACCATCATCCCTTGCGGTCTGTTGTCGCTACAGATCCAGTAATGCGGAAATGGAGTGTGCTGCTAGAAGCGGGGATGAAAAGAGCTGGAAAACTCTAAAGCAGGTCGCACACCAGAAGCGCCGCGACACGGCGCGTACATGACAGATTAAAGTATCGCACACCAGACGCGCACATTCGAATGATATTTAACATGAAACTAATCAGATGGCGCTCTGTGGCGCGGCTGAAAAATGAACTGCGTCCTGAGCCGTCGCCGGGCGCCGCCGACAGCCGCCGACTTGCGGCGCCGGTGTGTGTATCCTGATAGAAACCTATGATTAGAATTCTAAAATACGTGGCGCTGTGCGGTGCGCCGCCGAGCGTCGCTTCTGGTGTGCGACCTGCTTTACACGCACAGTTCAGTCCTGCATTATCTCAGTGTAAGTTCAGACTTCGCAAGTTTGATCAAGGCTGCAGTCTCTTCTTCTCAGTTTGATATGGAAAAGCAGATTATACCGAGGACACGGGTAAATCTTTAAAGGGAACAGTGTACTTTATAACTTCATTCACATCACCCTGGCTTCCTTGTTTCACTTTCTCAACAATAAAATGTAAACATGATTTAAGGAACTGCCTATTTTCTTTTTAATATTAGCAACTTAACAGACAGCAGAAATGTTGAGGCGTCGTGCTGCATATATGAGCGTCATCTTCACTGTGTGGATATTTATAACAAAACGGAGCCGATAACAACTGCCTCCTTTCAATTTCAGTGAAAATACGAAACACAGCCTCTCTTTTGCTGAGTATCAGTTTTAAGAATCGATAATGGCCATTTTAAAAGTATAACATACAATAAGCTTATACATTATAGGAAATAAAGGCAAGCGATCAGTCAATATACAGAATGTACGTGGTTACATTAATCATTAACTTATCTTTGCGCTCAGCCAAAACACGTTACCTGAGAACAAGTAATAGATTCCAATGCCTAAAGTCAGGGAATATGTCGTTAGATAAAGACAACAAGATAAATGAAATATCCCGTTTAATAAATATAGTGAGATTAGATCCAGCGGGAGATGCTTGATGAGAAGCAGAGCTCTCATCTGGGTAGATGGGCTGAGTGTGATTAAATGTTGAATGTGATGAGTTTTCAACAGTACTAATTTGAAACTTTATTTTTTTACATGGTTTAATAATTTTTTGTTATTAAAATTGAAGTTCCTGTTTCAAAGCTTACAGATAGATGGCTAATTTGTATGTCATTGACACTTTTGGCACTTTTTTGGAGTATTTTCATAAGTTTTGTTTTTTCCTGTAAATGATTCAATAAATACCGTACCGTGACATTCATACCGAGGTATTACCGTACCGTGAAATTCTGATACCGTTACATCCCTAATATATATATATATATATATATATATATATATATATATATATATATATATATATATATATATATACTGGCCAGCTGACCAATTGGTCAGACACCTCAAGTCTACGTTGGAAATGTTACTATGTGTTAACTGTTGGTACTGTTACTGTTAACACTGTTTCAATCAAAATCAGCACAAATATTCCCTTTGTCAGATGTTGGTGGAGATTTCATTTGATACATTGCGCTTGATGAACATTTCTCCTTTTTGGGAAATGTCCCATTCCAATGTTTCAGAAGTTTTTAGCATCTCGACCAAAACCAAAAAGTGTTGCAAGTCTGAGGTATCAATCACTTCAAAAGTCGTTGAAGAAGTACAACGTATATAAACAATCATGTACTGTAACAATCATTTGTGTGTTTCATGTACTGAATTTTCCTCTGTCTCTTTCTCTTTTCTCTGTACCCAGTTGTGTTTGTGGTGTTCTCTCGTGTACCATCCATTGTGGCATTAATAGGGGGTGATGTGATGTTGGACTGTGGCTTCAGACAAAAAGAGTCGGTCCCTGGGCAGGATGTGGCTCTGGAGTGGCGCCTTCAACACAGAGGAAATGGCCGTAAAATTCTTGATATGAAGGCAAGGGAGATGGAGACAGAAATAGGATCAGATGGTGAGAATTATTCTGTAAACGAAGGTGAATTTTGTTTGGATGCTAAATGTCAATATTATCGTACACTCCAGTATTCGTGGACCGGGAAAACACCAGCACTGAAGCAGATCTTCTAGTGAGGGATGGAAATGCCTCTCTAACTCTCAGGACATTGCAGGTCTCAGATGAAGGCACATACATCTGCACCGTGGGCTCTGGAGACTTTCAGACTCAACAGATCGTGCAGCTTCACATTACACGTGAGACTTTTGTTCTGATCTAAACCTTGCTGAGATTAATTGACCATCTATTTAAAAAGATCTCTGGTGCTGATTTTTTTTAAATGCTCTTTAAATCTCTCATTTCATTTATTGACCAACAGTGGGCACGTGGTCATTCTGTAATTTAGTTATATTTAGTTAGTTTTGTGATGTTGTGTTGTGTTTCAATTTCAAGGTATTCTGTAGTTTAAATGATACATTACATCCTAAATGCACATACTGAATACTTTTGCATATAATTCTGCATTATTTGCATAAACATTCCTTGTCTCATTTTTATCATGTCTACATGGTATGTTGATTGTAAAATGATAATATTAGATTTGTGTTGAAAATAATATGAGCTGCCAGAAAAAAACTATTCAGTATGTTTTCAAGCTAATGCAAAGTTCATCAGGGCAACACAAACAATTTTGTCTTGTGAGAGAACACAAATGCCTTATTTTTGTCATATTCAATATTATTTACCATCATTTAGTAAAGTTTATTTATAAACTAATTTCGAGAGGAGCACATGCATATGAATTAACTAACTGCATTAACTAACACATGAATTATCAATCAGATGAATCATAACTCACTATAAATACCTTACCTCAGTTATCTTCGTCTTGAAGAATCCCCCCTTCCACTCCTACTCCTCCTCACTTTTCCTGGATAGGGTGGCAGGGCGGCTCAGTGGTTAGCAATGTTGGCTCACAGCAAGAACGCCACTGGTTCAAGTCTTTACTAGGCCAGTCGACGCATTCAATGCGGAATTGACATGTTCTCCCTGAGCTCGCGTCGGTTTCCCCCGGTTTCTCCCACAGTCCAAAGACATGCAACATAAGTAAATTGACTAAACCAAATTTCCACTATAGACGAGCTCTTAGTCAGGCTCCTATCTATGCTTTTCAGTCAGCAGTTTACATCTTCAAAGCTATCCCTATAATCTGTTTTAGGTCCTAAATAAACCATGAGGAGTTCTCGAGCCCTACTTGAGCTCAAACTCCCCTCTCGCCCTTCAAACGGAAGTCTAGGACAGCTTGCCAAACAAGCTTTATTATCAACCATCCGCCAAGTGTGAACACTTAAAGCTATGGTAAAGCAAACACTGTTAACAATTTTTGGAAATTAAACAGTATTTAACTGTAATATGAACTGTATTATACTGTAGGACAGTTATGCAGTATGCTGGTGTATTTTTAAAGTTGCAATGTGAAAATGACTGTTAATTTTACAGTAAAGATATATGATATTGTAAATACATGCACACACTGTAAAAAAATCTTTAATTTTACAGTTTATTTTTGGCAACTGGGGTGCTGGAAAAAAACGTAAAATAACGGCAGTTAAATCATAGAAATTTACAGTAAAATTACTGCTGTTGAGTTACAGAAATTTACCAGAAATTTCTGTAATTTAATGTCTGTTATTTTATTTTATCTTTCTGTGATTTAACAGCTTTTATTTTACAGTTTTTTAAATATAATATATAATATAATTAACCATAAAAATACAGATTTTTTTACAGTGCAGCAGGATAAATGGTGCTGTAATTGATTTACAGTAAGTTACTGGTAAACTGGTACGAAAACTTTGTAATAAACTGCCGGTATATTTTCTGTTATTTTACAGACTTATTATTCTTTATATTGCTTCTTATACATTATATTATTTCAAACTATAAAACGTATTTCAAACTATAAAATGTCAATATAAATAACTTTGTTAAACTGTAGAGTTGAATTTTCGATATCAATAGTGGACAGAGCAGAGATTAACATCCCATAATGCAATTCACATCAGTAAACAAGCAGAAAACACTTGTAAATCTTAAAATACAGAAACTGTTAATGAACAGATTTCTTTTACAGTGTAGATTCTACAGGATATTGTTAACGCATTAAAAGAAAATAAAGGTTTGATAATATGCAACAAAAAAAAATATAGCTTTTTTCTAATTATTTATTTATTTATTTATTTTTTCACCTTTAATGTGACAGGAGAGTAAAGGACAGACAGGAAAGCATTGGGAGTAGGGAGGAATCTGTATAGGACCTCGAGCAGGGTATTTGGGACGCCATCAGCACCTTGTGGCGCTAAATGTCAATGCACTTAACCACTAGGCTATTGGTTTCAACTTAAAGTTTTTTTTCATGTTTCTAATTCAAATATCTAAACATTCTTAAATTGGAAGCAAAGTAAAAAATTGTTTTGTTTCTGAAAACAGTCAAAATAATGTTCTAGTGAAGTAAGCCAAATAAACTTGTTGTTAGATTCATTTACTTATACCCCATTATCAGATTATATCGTTCTTTTAAAAAGAAACTCACTTAACTTTGACTTTGTTTTTATTTAATAACAAGACTTTTTTTTTTTTGTCTAGAAAATGCTTCTTGGTTGAAGGATTTTTTTTTTTTTGATAATTGAACTAAAAACAAGTAAAAATCTCTAAGAAAATATGTGTTGCAGTGTGATTATCACAGTTATAAATGTAATTTATACTATATTAGTACTGGACATTTGTAGTTTAATGCTGAGGCAAGGATAAAATATTTAAATCATATAAAAGAAGCAAAAGTAAAAGACAATAATCAAACAAATTAGTTTTAATACAAGTCCACATGTCAAGTGAAAAAATAAGCCTTAAAAAGTGCTCTTGTACATTACAGAGTGATAATTAGTCAAGGATTCTGTTTGATATCACATGCTTTCTTTTCTACACAGAACCGCCTCGCATCACACTTTCTGAGGAGAAGCTGTCATTTCCGAATAGGACACCTCAGAGACTTAGCTGCCATTGCAATCGCTACTACCCTCTGGATGTGCAGGTCAGCTACATGTCACAGCAGACGACAAATCAAATCAACCTGAGTGACAAGTCCAAAACCATATTACAGTCTTGAGTTTGTTTGGAGCTGAGCTTTAGTTTTGTATCCTGACTCTTCTGTGCTGCTGTCCTGCAGGTGGAGTGGTTTTCACAGGCTCCGTCTTCAGAAGAGTCTATCTCGTTGTCTAAGGACTCCTCGCTCTCCAGTCATCGGCAGCACAGTGATGGAACATTTTCTGTCTCTTCTCACCTCACCCTGTTACCAGACAAACACCCACCGGGGACTGTTGTCACCTGTAGAGTCTCACATCCCTCCCTAGAAACTCCAACTAATGCCACCCTCACTGTGGAAGAACCTGAGCCAGGTAAGATATATTTGAAGTTTTTCCTCAGTTGCTTTGGGTCATTTGGTCTTGGCTCACTTTTTAAAATTGAACAACAAGTTCAGATCCCCGAAGCAGTAGTTTCTTTTTCTAAATAAGAGTTAGCACAGCTCTCAACAATTACGAACCATTTTAGGTTCTCAGTGAAATGTTAATATCCTTCAAACATTCTTTCATTGTGTGAGCCATCACATGCAGAGTGGTCCGTTCATCTCTCAAAATCTATCTAGCATGCGTGTACAGACAAGAATATCTACAATATATCAAATGGAAAGTAATGTCTGCTAAATTGACAATTTATCAACTTAGAATTATAAGGTTTTATCTGACATTTTTGTCAAATTTGAGTTGTTCACATACTCATATGACAACTTATTTACATGTGATGTTTTTGTAAAAGTTGTCCACATTTTAAGACTTTTTATTTAAAAAAACAAAAAAGGCTTTAGCCCCAAAGTTGAACTCTAGCTAGGCTCTATAAGGTTCTTTTTGTGAGCCAATCAGCATTTTGAATGCACGCACGAGGACCAATCAGGATGAGCTTTCCTTGTCATTCCACAGGACCTCTACGTTGTTAAAAAAAATTAATATATGAAATGTAAAATATATTATTCTTTGTATTATTATAGTCAGTAAAATATGTTCTAATGTTAATTAAACTTTGTTAAACAACTAATTTGCTCATTATCTGTTTTCTTTTAAAGTTTTTTAATTTGATATTAAGCCTTGAAGGGCAAGGAAATAATTTCATTCATGAGGTCTTAATTACAACAATAAATATTGCCACATTAATTACATAAAATGAACATCTGCACTGGACAAAATATTCAGCTCAGCGTTGTATGCTTAATTTGAACAAGAAATAAATATTTATCCTAAAACATTTATTACATTTATTACAATGCAGATAGAACCTTTTAATTCTAAAAAGTCATTGTCCGCGTCTAAATATAAGGTTCTATCATTCATTGAAGTGTTACTTTTCAAGAAATACAATCAGCCTGCTTATTAATTTTATTTAAAAAAATATAATTTGTTGTTGTAACAAAGTGTTGATGCTTGAGAAAGTTACATTTTTGCTTTCTATTACATTTATTTCATGTTTAAGGATGAATATTTTTCTCGTTTAAATTAAGCATACAAGGCTGTGCTGAATGTTTGGTCCAGTGCAGCTGTACATATACAGCTGAAGTCAGAATTATTAGCCCCCCATTTGAATTTTTTTTTCTTTTATAAATATTTCCCAAATGATGTTTAACAGAGCAAGGAAATTTTCACAGTATGTCTGATAATATTTTTTCTTCTGGAGAAAGTCTTATTTGTTTTACTTGGCTAGAATAAAAGCAGTTTAAAATTTTTTAACACCATTTTAAGGTCGAAATTATTAGCCCCTTTGAGCTATATATTTTTCCGATAGTCTACACAACAAACCATTGTTATACAACAACTTGCCTAATTACCCTAACCTGCCTAGTTCACCTTATTAAACTAGTTAGGCCTTTAAATGTCACTTTAAGCTGTATAGAAGTGCCTTGAAAAATATCTAGTCAAATATTATTTACTTTAATATTATTTATAAAATAAATCAGTTATTAACAATGAGTTATTAAAACTATTATGTTTAGAAATGTGTTGGAAAAAATCAGCTCTCCGTTCAACAGAAATTGGTGAAAAAATAAACGGGGCTAATAATTCTGTAGACTTCAACTGTATATATTAGCACATGTGTAGTAACTGTTCTCAGCAAATCTTGTCATGGTGAGAAAATGCTTAAAAACTGCAATAGGTGTGGCTCACACAATGACAAAAACACTTTGGCAACATGTTTTTGGCATTGGCTTATTTCATTACTCATTAACTCACTTTTGAAACATTTTGTTCTGTGCCTGGTTTTTATAAACAAAGCCACTATGTAAAGACTTGCTATGTACGTGTAGTTTCTCCAGCTAAGAGTTGAACAACTATCAGTCTTACATTTCAGATTCACATCAGCACACTATCCATATCTGTCACTGAATTTAAAGTTTTTAAATTTTTCTATTTATCATATTATAAAGGTATTATATTATATATTATATGGCTAACTTTTAAGCTTTTTTATAAACTTTTTGACACTAGTCTAAGCACTTTATGTTTCTGGCAACTGGTGTTCAGCAAGTTGTGAAGACTGAACTTGCAGATTAGAGAATGTTAAGCCTGTTTCGAAATATGTGCCAAAGCCATTGAAGGAAAAACTGTCACCAATGATATGTTCACAAAGAGTAATAGCAAAAATGCTTTGATAACTGTAAAACTGACAATGCCTTAATTTAGAAATTCAGGAAACCTTTTCAAATGAATGCTGATCAACCTTTTCAATTGAACAGATACAGCTTTCTGGACAATAAGCTTGATGTTGCTGATATCAGTGGTGTTTTTGTATCAAGCGTTTAAAGGTGGAGGTGAGTTGTTGTTGTTGTTGTTGTTGTTGTTGTTGTTGTTGTTTTTTACACACAAACACATATTTCATTTAGAAACATATTCATTGTATAAATGATAATGCAGAACTCTATAAATGTATATAATATTAAGTATTTAATTATAACTACTACTTTGAAAAAGTTTGAGGTCAATAATTTTCGGAACGAAATGAATTCTTTTGTTCTGCAAGTAAATTAATCGAAAGTGAAAGTAAAGGCTTTTACATGATGAAAAGACTTTATGTTTATGAATTAATCCTGTAAAATGCATTCTGGTTTACAGACAAGCAGTTTAATAATAACTAGAAATGTTCACTGAATCAGCATTATAATGATTACAAGAGCATAATGTGACACTGAAGACTGAGCTGATTATGCTGAAAAGTCAGTTTGTCGCAACAGAAATAAAAGACTTTTTTAAATACATCAATATCACTTTACTTTTTATTGTTTTATTTACTTATTAACTTATAAAATTGCTTTAAATGGTTATATTTAGCAAAATGACTGTTTGAAAAAAGGATAAAGTTGTCTTGGTGAGTGAAAGTGGTAACAATCACAATAATTATCATACTAGGCATACTGACCCCAAACTTTGTAATGGCTGTGTTTAAAGCAATGCATTTGAATCATGTAGCTACACTTAGATAAAGTCTTAAATGTTAAATGTATTTATGGATTTATTTTGTTTATTATTTCAGTGTTTTAAGAGAAAAGCAGCAGCAACCTACTGAAAGAGGTCTTGGAAGGAACCTGTAGCGGCTTACCAATGCCGCTATTGTTGGTAGAGTGAGCAAGTTTTTAACGCGTAAAAGTCAGAGTCCGTAAGCAAATAGATGCAAATAAAAACATATTTATTGTCCAATCAACTTCCAATCAACAGAATTACTCAATCACTTTTCTTTATCTTTAAGCACACTTCTCTGTTACCTTCAATTACGAGATGACACGTTCAAGACGATACGAGACGATACGTTCAAAAACTGTGTGCTTCCTACCAACACTGTCTTCCTCCATGCAGTGAAGCCACAGTTATATAGTCTCTTACTGACACCTTGTGGCCAATAGCCAAAATACAATGTATGGCTCCTACAGTACCATTTTCGTTATTTTGATTTGCCTTTTACTTCATCCGTCTTTAAAATGGATTGATTTCCCTCAGTCATGGCACATTTGTTTAAGTTTGAGGTTTTCTGTGTGGCTTATTCCGTAAAAGTAAAACAACAACAAAACAAAAGATGATTTTAGATTGTGGTGTAATGTTTATGTGTTGTACATTTTATTTGCTTTAGTGAACGAAATAAAGAGAGAAACAGAGATGAGTTTTGTTGAAGGTTTTATTCAGGGGCATATAAGCATGCGGTTTATGCCATTAAAATCTTCCAGTGGCTGATTTTACCCCTCTGTTAGCCCATACACCCTTTCATTCATTCAGATTTATGCAGATAATAAATAAAACATCATATACTTTGCCTTTGTTAACATTACAAAACAAGAATACACATATAGAAGTTCTCCAACAACAAAACTAAATATAAAAGACTGTGCTGAGGAAGGAATGTGAACCAACAATAGTAAGGAATGTGAAAACCAACACTTACATATTGCATGGCAGTATAGACTATTGTGTAGGCGTTTCTGCATTGATTATCTGGCCACTTGTGTATGTTTCAGTACATTTTGGCAGGACTGTAGCATTCATGTCTTGTTCCCAGATTAGGCGTTTTCACAGAACAGGTAATTGAGGTTTATTTTGTTCTTAACAGGCAGTTAATAGTAATAAATCAACAAGTCTAACAGTGGATTGTTCCGCCATGCAAATCAGGGGACATCAAATCAACTTCAAACACCTTAAGCCTTCTATTTTACCCTTCATTTCATTAAAAAACTTGTGCCGAAAAAAACAAGAGTTTTACAGAAAAGTTTTACAGAGTGTGAAAACTACTTTGAATTCGAAACAACCATTTTTACTGTAAACTTTTTTTTTTACTTTTTTTTGTTGTTGTTGTTGTTGTTCATGGTTGTTAAAGGATTTTAATGGGATCATTGATGCCATAAACACTCTTAAAAATAAAGGTTCCAAGAGGACAACTTTTCTTCGAAGAAACTAATAACAATTCTTCAAAGAAGCACTTTTATTTCTAAATGACTAAGATCTAAAGATTCCTTTTCCACTATAAATAACTTTTTTGTTTTGGAAAATGGAGAGGTTCTTTAGAGGTTAAAGGTTTCTCATGGAAACTATTAATAACAAAACAATAATGCCAATGCAATGGAAATAATCTAAATATCTGTAGGGATAAACTAGTCTAAATTTGTAGAATGTCAGATGGAAGGTTTTTTTTCCACACACTCATAAATGCTCAAACATTCTCTGTTTTACAAACAATACCACTCAAGAGTTTGTTATTCAAATATTAGCTGATATTGGTATTCTCATATAGTCTAAACAGTAATGAGTAAACAGTAAATAATTATTTTGGTTGAATCAACTTTACTTATCATCAGCGATCTTAACTTACATCAGTCAAACTGACTAAAGATTTAAAGTTTGAAGGTAAACTTTGACTAAAAATGTTTAGTTGAAACCTGATGGATGAATGTAACACTGAAGCATTTGTTGTCATTTCAATTTTTAGAGTACTGATATTTCATATTTTCTTTCCACCTATTAGAAAAACCTAGAGGCTCAGCACACACAAATGAACTAATTTACACTAATTAACACACAAGCAGCTGTAAAAAAATAAATAAATGAAGCCGCTGAACACATATGAGCAGTAGGCACTGACCTATTTTCTGCATCTTAAATCCTTCATGCTACATGAAACTCTTCTTTTACATTTCTGTTGTGGAATCGAATACATTTTATTAATGAATTTAATACATTTATTATTGAATTTCAAAATTTTTAGTTGTAGTAATTGTATGTGTCATTCTATGTATATAAATTTATTATTTACAATAATTTAAATTGTTTTAGCTGTAGCTTTACCAAAAACAACAATAGTCACAATTAATAAATGTAATAATTAATAATAGCTGCACTTATTTGATCAAAAATACATTCGTTTTTTTTTTCAATCGTTTTGCTACAAATTTCAGAATCCAGATGTCAATTTTCAAAACTCTATAAACACAAAATTTACAACCATTGCCAAAATCGCACATTTTTACAAAACTCTTAACTCTTTTTTGTTTTTCAAATGCTTGGATACAATACAAAAGTCAAATATACTTTGTTCAATAAACTAAACCCCCCTTTACAATATAACACAATTGAACCAAATTGATCCCATTTCCAAAAGCAACTCAAACATTACATTTGAAATAACTGTGCATTAATTAAATCAACACGATGTAACTATCAACAGATACAAGTGCTTAAAATAATAAGTAACTGCTGCATTACTCTTGATGTATGGATACTGATGTACAATATTACATATTTAGATGATGAAAGTTTCAGGATAGGCATCAGTTAGCACAGAAGATGACCCAAAAAGACACCATCATCTATTGATTTCATCCTTATTCATCCTTATTCCACATATATGAGTTCCATGTATCACTTTTACAATGTATTACAGGCATGCAGAGTTTTGAGCACTGAGAGTCTGTGTTAAAAGTGGTGACTGTTTGGAATTTTGAAAATTGACATCAGGGTTCTGAAATTTGAAGCAAAACAATTGAAAAAAAAACTAATGGATTTTTCTTTTTAAATGCTAATATCGTAAAATATTTTTAACAATGCAAATGAACAATGTTTGGTTTCAATATTGTTTAAAGCTGTTAATATTGATTAACAAATATTGTGTAACATTTAATTGATGAATTTTACTATAATCTGACATATTACATATTACAGAGACAATACTATCTGCGTCATAGTTTTGTGTAAAATAATAGTAATTGATCGGTTTGAATTTAACTTCCAAATTTTATTAAAATCTGTATGAAATCAAGGTTTGCCATTTTAGAGTCATGATATTTTTAACCACCATTAGTTTGCTATTAGTGAATGATGCGCAAAAAAAGAAAGCCCCGTCCCTCACTGAGTGTTCCATTTCAGTTGGAAGTACATCAACATACTGAAATAAATGTCTCAGCAACTTGCGGTTCACGCAGACTTTAAAAGAACAGTTTTAATATTGTTTAACAAATATTCTGTAAAATGTCATTTGTTTCCGTCTAGGCATGAGATGATAACTGTATTTTAAGATATACCGCGGTTTGGAAAAGTCAAGGTTTTAAAACCACCAATATTTTCTGCTATATCGTTTCTATGGTATGACTTTTTATTTACGCATTTTTAGCAGAAAATATATCTAAAGATGCCATTTTAAATTGTAAAGAAATCTGTGTTTTAGAAACTAATGAAGACAGCAGAAGTCCATAATTTATTTGAATTATTTAGCCTGTCACATTTACTGCCCCAAAATATTTGAAATGTTTCTCATAATAAAATATATTGTGTTCAAAGTTTTAGTTTTTCACCCAGACATTTAGAAATAATTTATTTTAGCTCAGTAATCAACAATACTGTGAAACCGTGATATTTTTATCCAAGGTTATCATACTGTCAGAATCTTTTATCGGTCCATACCTATTTCTGTCATGGAAAATATGGATTTTCAGCACACATTATTCCAGCCAGCTTCATAGTTTTGTAAAAATGAAAGAAAATTTATGATTCATTTGAATTGGACTTCAAAATGTCATTAACATTTCTAAACGCAATAGCTCTCACATTTGATTAAGCATCTATAACTTTTTTTTATGTTGAGCATTAAAAACATTAGATGATGGATAACAAAGCCCAGAGTGTCTTCTTTCCAAAGATACATAAACTGTGAATGTAGACCGAATCGTTCAGCAACTGTAAATGTTTTAGTATGGGAAGATCATTTTTGAGAAAGTGCCTCTGACGGTGAGGGAGAGAAAGACTTCGACATAGCCTCAGAAAACTTTTTACACAAATCTCATTTTGCATGCTATCGTCATCAAATTTGATATATAAACTCATGAGACATTTGGCTTTCAAGTCATATTTTTTCTAGGACATTACATTAATGTTTTCCTGTGTTTGTATATGAAAAACAAATATTGAACACAATACAATTTTTTTTCTTGTGACTTCATAATGTATAACTTTTTATATTTTTTAACATGTAACTTCTCCTTTTACCAAAGAAAAGCTCAAAGCGTCTTCTTTCCAATGATACATAATTTGTGTTTGTAGCTTACTGGAGTCAGGAACTGTTACTATTTAAAGTTGGGTAGGTGTAAATCCCCAAAATTGAGTGCTGGCTAACAGGTTAATTAAAAGCTGGTTTTGTTGATGAACTGAACGCTTCCTTTGAATGGTATTGTATGCTTCTCTTTTTTTCTTCTTGGCCTCCCCCACTTATTCTTAGTCTGTTTGCCTCACTCTCTTGCTCTGTGCATTCGTGTATGAACATCTGCATGTGAATAATGCAGGAGATTCTGAGAGGGAGGGTGGCTGTAAATATAGAGCATGTGAAGTGTGCCCATTCTGGATATCGGCATTCTACTGTGCAAAATGACTAAATGAGAGAGACTGAGATTGAAGAGAGGAGGATCTGGGAACTACTGGAGGTGGAGCACACGACTGTTCACTCGTCATCCGTTCAAGAGAAGAAATACACTAGACGTGGGAAGATAAAGTAAAAGGTGGTCAACACCCGTCAGCAAAACGTCTTTCTGTCAGTTCAGTTTTATTTCACCTCATAACACACTGCCAGCACACCTGTCCTTAATGTATAATTCACTATAATGTGTGTGTTGGTGAATTATTGAGTGTGTGCAGAGCTTGCCAGTAAATACACAATCACCTATAAATACGAAAATATAATACAAAGTTAGTAGAATAGTCTACACTTTATTTTCACAGATCACGCTAATAACAAACCATTAACTCAGACTTTTAGCTCAGTAAACCACTATTTAGTTGTTTATTAGTAGTCGCTAAGGTAGTAGTTGGGTGTATGGATGTAGAATACGATCATACTTTATAAGTGTAATATATTGATAATAGGTAGGCAGGTAATAAGCCAGTTGTGAATGGTGGGAATCATTCAAAATGTGGAAACACATTATCAAGTCAAAATTCACACTATTAACAAAAAGACAAACTAGGAATTTTAGCTCAAAAAATGACCAATTAGTTGATTATTAATAGTTAGTAAGGCAGTAGTTGGTTCTTGGTTTAGTTATGGTGTAGGGTTTGGGATATACGGTTGAAACCAGAAGTTTCCATACACTCTAAAAAAGGAACATAACCATTTTTTTAAAAATGTCTGATGGTAAATTATACTAAACGTTAACTATTTTAGGTTCGTTAGGATTACATAAATGATTTACATTTGCTAAAAGCCAGAATAATGAGATAATTTATTTTTTGAGAATTGTTTATTAATTTCTAGACAGTAAAAGTTGACATACATTTCCTTGATATTTGTTTAGCTTTGCTTTTAAACTGTATACCTTTGGTCAAATGTTTTGGGTATCCTTCCACAGGCTTCTCACAATAGTCTGAAGGAACTTTGGCCCATTCTTTCTGACAGAATGGGTGTAACTGAGTCAGATATGTTGGCTGTCTTGCTCGCACAAGCTTTTTCAATTCTGCCCAGAAATATTCTATAGAACTGAGTTCAGGGCTTTGTGATGACCATTTAAAAACATTTACTCTATTGTCCTTAAAGCACATTTTAACTAGTTTGGCAGTATGCTTAGGGTCATGGTCTGTTTGGAAATGTGGCATTTAATTTCTTGGCTGATGTCTTGAGATGTTGCTTCAGTATTTCTACATAATGTTCTTCATGATGCCATCTATGCTGTGAAGTGAACCAGTCCCTCCTGCAGCAAAACAGCCCCACAACATAATGCTGCCGCCCTCATACTTCACAGTTGGGATGGTGTTCCTAGGCTTGTAAGCTTTCCTCTTTTCCTCCAAATGTAACACTGCTCATTACGGTCAAACATTTCAATCTAATTTCCATGAGATCACAGGACATGTCATTTATTCATTCATTTTCTTGTCGGCTTAGTCCCTTTATTAATCCAGGGTCGCCACAGCGGAATGACCCGCCAACTCATCCAGCAAGTTTTTACGCAGCGGATGCCCTTCCAGCCACAACCCATCTCTGGGAAACATCCACACACACACATTCAGACACACATACACTACGGACAATTTAGCCTACCCAATTCACCTGTACCACATGTCTTTGGACTGTAGGGGAAACCGGAGCACCCGGAGGAAACCCACGGGAAGGCAGGGAAAACATGCAAACTCCACACAGAAACACCAACTGAGCTGAGGTTCGAACCAGCGACCTTTTTGCTTTGAGGCGACAGCACTAGCTACTGCGCCACTGCCTCACCCAGGACAGGTTTTCATTTCATGTCTTCAATAATTAAGCAAATTGTAATCTGACTTTTTTCGTTGATTCTGGCTTGTTGATTTTCTCATGTTGTCACACAAGTGTGAAGCAGTGTGTTTGAGGTTTTCCCTTAAATACTATTCTACAGTTGTGCCTCCAATTAACTCAAATGTTCTCAATTAGCCAATCAGAAGCTTCCAAAAAAAACCTTGACCCCATCATCTGAGCTTTTTTCAGAGGCATAACAATCTTATTGTATGTAAACTTGACTTTCAAGAAAAGTAATAACAATTTCTATAAAAATATCCCGAAATTATTTTGCTATTAAGCATAACAGAAACAAATTTGATAATCCTAACTTACCTAAAAGAGAAAAAGTTCAGTCACATTAACATCTGACTTTTTAAAATATAGTTACGTGCCTTTTTATACAGTGTTTGTAAACTTCTGGTTTCAACTTTAGAATATAGCTATCAAAATTTATAACTAATTCTGAGTGTGCCTCACACAGGTGAGTGGGCTTGACAAACCACCTGTAGACACACTCTTTCATCTCTCTGACACTTTCTCACCATCACTCCATAAATTGTGAATTTATTACGTGAGCTTCAGACAAGTTGTCGCAATTGTACGTTGTTTTGGACAAAAGCGTCTGCTAAATGACTAAATGTAATATAAATGTAACTACTAAACAGGTAATATCTTAATAATATGCAGGTAATAGGCCCATAGTTAATAGCACGAATTGTGACTTTAAAAAAAGTGTGACGATAGGGCTAATAATAGGTAATTGTGTTGTTATAATGACATAATTGCCTTTGTAAAAAGTATAACTGACATCTAGTGTAATAAATCAATGTTGATAATATGTTGTAAATAGCCCATCCTTCAAATGAACCGCTGACATTATTCACATTATTCACAACTCACAGAAAATGATTCCAACGAAGAGGACTCCGATGACCCCCATAATAATCATCATCTAAGACAAAAATCAAAATAACACATCAACACGGTTTAAAAAATGCAGGCTTCCACACAGGTTGTCTAAAAAAAATCAAGCATTTTAATAAATGCAGGCCTGAACGTAAAGTCTGCAAAAACAGAATTCCAGGGACGCAGGATGTGCAGAACTTTTAAGTACATTTATGAAGAAGTGCCTGCGCATAATATCCAAACAATAAATATGTTCTGTCCCAACATTTGTTTGACAGATTACACTGCTTTTTTAATCTTATTGTACATCTTAAAAAAAGAAAAAACAACAATAAAACAGTGTTGATCCTTAAATACAGTCTTATAACACATATATGTTAAAAACACTGCATGCCATATAGTAACAAAAGTAGCAAGTAGTCCACACACTATGCAAAGAGCTGTACTGATATTATATATTCCTCTGTATCTATTAAAAACCCAAAGGCTCCAACTGACACAATTGAACTAATGAACACTAGCAGCTGTACTAAACAAAATCACTGAGCATACATAAGCAGTGGGCACTGACCTATTTTCATTCACGCGATTTGAAGCTCAGAGAACATCTATCAGTCATATTATAGTTTATTCTTATACTTTACTTATACTATATTATTTGTTAATAATTATAAATTATTAAAATAATTTTTTGTGTAAATATTAATCTCAATTTTAATTAGTTTTAGGAATTGCATGTGCTTTTGCTATTATTTTTATTTTATAATATATATATATTTATATTTATATATATACAGTTGAAGTAAAAATTATTAGCCCCCCTGTTTTTTTCTAAATTTCTGTTTAAGAGAGAAGATTCTCTCACATTTCTAAGCATAATACTTTTAATAACTCATCTCTAATAACTGATTTCTTTTATCTTTGTCATGATGACAGTAAATAATATTTTACTAGAAAAGTTATTTTATAACGATGGTTTGTTCTGTATACTATCGGAAAAAAAAGCTTAAAGGGGCTAATAATTTTGTCTTTAAAATGGTTTTTAAATATTTAAAACTGCTTTTATTCTAGTCAAAATAACACAAATAAGACTTTCCAGAAGAAAAAATATTATCAGACATACTGTGAAAATTTCTTTGCTCTGTAAAACATAATTTGGGAAATATTTAAAAAAGAATAACAAATTCAAAGGGGCTAATAATTCTGACTTTAGCTGTATATATATATATTATATATATATATATATATATATATATAGATATAGATATATAGATATAGATATAGATAAAGATAGATAGCTTGACTTCAACTCAAATGTATTCACACACAACAAATAATTAAATGAATAAATAAGTTTAGCATAAATGAGCACACCCCTAACAAATCTCTTTTTTAAATTAATATTTTATATAGGACGCCTTACAATAATATATGTGTGTCTAGACATTCGATTAGTTCCGAAAAAAAGACCAATGGCAAAAATGTGAACTAATCTATCAAAGGAATCTTAAGATCACAGTTCAAAAAGTTGTACATCCAAATGAATATGTTGGGGGAAACTATTAAAATAAACTTTAATAAACAGAAATAAATCTAGAGAAACAGAAAATATACATTTTTATTTAAATTTTGTAGTTTGTAATTGTATCAATATATTTTTGCAATAACTCATTTAAATATAAATGTATTGTTTTTCTATTCCTAAAGATGTTCAGTGACCAAACTTTTATTTAATCTAAGGACTATTTGATTTACCCCTTTTTTTGTTTAGATGCCCCGAAATATTGGCTATATTGACTGAAATTGCTGTGCACTGTATACAACAGACACTTAATAATTCATTTTAACTATTATATTGAAATATTGTGTTCACTGACTTTGTGTTGTAGTCTCACCTTACAGTTCTTCCACCAGTACTTGTTCTTGAGTTTGGCAGCACAGCTTTCAAATTGTGAAGCCCCAGCCTGTAGAGCATCTGCCCTGTCGTCCAGCTCCGACAGCTTCTGATCTCTCTCCAACACTTTATCCACATTCACACGCATGATATCCACCACCTCTCTCACAATCACACAAACACAGCACGCAAGAAAGAACCACACTGAACAGTTACTAAAGCAATGAACTCTCTTTTGATTATGCATTATTTTGTGTTATTTAATACATAAAGTGCCTAAAATATTTGTAAGTAAAAAGTGCGGCTGTGACTCTTTTTGAAACAGCATTTGAACCTTTATTTCTGAGAGTGTATATTCTGTCCTCTGCATGTTTAATGCTGTAATTGTTTTGTCCATAAGGTCTGACCATGCAAAGGCTCACCTCCTCTACTTGTGCTTGTGTTTGCTGTAATCTGCGGTTGCTGGTGGTGTTTGGAGGGGGAGCAGGAGCACCAGCTCCTCCAGGGCCACCAGGAGCACCTGCTGGATTTGCATCATCTGCAGCAGACCTGAATAAGAATCAGGACACATATTCTAGAGTGAATTTGCTAACTGCACTGTAAGTAGTGGTAACAGCAATTTTTATTTTAAAGGGCATTTTGTACTTGAATAAATCCACAACATTAGTTTTGCTGGTAGAAATGTGTGTATTTTGGCTCAATGAATATAAATAATATTTATGGCTTGGATAAAGTTGGACATAAGGCTACCTAAAAGTTAAAGCCATACTTGCATTCTGCCTTAATCGTTCTTTTTAGCTAAATTACTTGTCAGTAAAGTGTTTTCATTGTTCAAAATAGCAACTTAGTTATAAAGTAAATAGCTGAAAAGTGTAATAGCCCCTCTTTAATTTTTTTTCTCTTTTTTTTTAATATTTCTCAAATGATGTTTAACAGAGCAAAGACATTTTCACAGTATGTCTGATAATATTTTTTTTTCTTCTATTCTTGCCTTTATCACCATGGAGGTGTAGTGGAGCTAAGCTAAGCTAAGCAATATACTACAAGCTAAGCTACAATGTAAATTTAATCCAGAACTACAAATGTGAGACACTTTCCTGTGAAAGCTGTAGAAAAGGGTTTGCAAATAACTACATTTGATTAAGATTAATGATAATAATAATAATAATAATAATAATAATAATAATAATAATAATAATAATAATAATAATAATAATACACCTAAATGAATAAAAACAAAATATTAACTTTGCAATAAAATACAATATTATTATTAACACAGGAGTACACATTTGGAATAAAAATTAGTATTTAGTAATAGGCTGTACAACAAATAGCCTACTTACATCTTTCAGCTGTTTCGGAGTGTCTCACTGAAGAAGAGTCGAAAGATAAAATGCTAAATTAAAGCAGTGACGTACAGGCAGAACCAGTCGGAAGCGAGTGACTGAATATTGTAAGCGAGTGACTGAAAAACACAGTTAAAGCGAACTGCTGCTTGTGCGGGATCCCCATCAGCGCATGTGGCGCATATTGTCGCAGCGCGCGCCGGGCAGTGATGAGAGCGGTCGCGTGCTCAAACGCACGAGCGCATGTATTATTGTTGAATTCAGCCTTAAGCCACAGTACAGTAACTACAGTAACCGATTTTTTTTTAAAAATGAGCAAATGTTTTTTTTGTTAAACGTTTTAAAAATGAATGTAAATTAGAAAACCATCACTGCATACGCCAAACATCCGTTTGCCAGGCTGTTCTGCTCTCGGATGTGTTGGTTTGTAGGTTAGTGCAGTAGATGCGCTCCTGCACTGCGTCGCTCCTGAAGCTGAACTCATGAGGATGATGATGATGACGATGATGCGCAGCATGTTTCCACAGCCCCATATTTCTCACTCACCCTCTCTGTACTGCGGCACAGTAGTGAATTCAGAGTGCTGAGTCGGCGTGTGTTTTTTCCAAAGGGATTTTCCTTCTCAGTGATAATGGTTCATACGCATAATTAACATTCTAGGGCAGCATTTTCACGAATTTTGCCGCATAATATTTAAGAACAAGCTGAAGCTAATCTGAAATGTGACCTATTACGTGAAACAAAATCACTTGTTAAGTGCTTTGAGCAGTTGTGAGGCAAGTGTGTGAATATAGCCTGCCTTTAATGGTGAAAATTAATAATATAAAGGTGGAGATTTAGGATGCACATCAAAGTTCCTGAAAGCAAAGATCAAGGTACTTCAGGATTGGCCAGCCCAGTCACCAGACATTATTGAGCATGTCTGGGGAAGATGGAGAAGCCATATCTTTGCCATTCCAGAAGACTTAATGAATAAGTTAATTGAGTTATTGCAGAGATGTATAAATGCAGTCGTCCAAGCCCATTTGAGTCATGCACAAAATATTAATTCTTTTTCCAATTCACCATGGCTAGAGCCAGACAGAATCTGTAGACATTTTTTGCTATTTCTGCAAAGAATTTTGTAAATAAATCTGCAGATTTATGTGGAATGATTATGGGAGTATCATAACTTGTCTGTGTGTGTATGTATATATATATATATATATATATATATATATATATATATATATATATATATATATATATATATATATATATATATATATATATATATAAAGCTGTTTAATAAAAATATTAAATAATACCTTTTTAACGTTAATGTTTACAATGCAAATCCAATTAGATCCACTTAGTAAACAAAGCAAGTCTCTTGTATAATATATATCTACCAAAAGACAGAGCATACTACATTACAAACTGTATTGGAAATAAATCATATCAACATTTTTATGTTAGTCAATATTATTACTAAAATAAAATAAATAAATAAATATAAATTTACACACATTTACACAAGTAAATTATTAGACTCTATCATGGGCTAAAATCTGCTGAAATCTGCACACACAGATTCTGTGTGGGCCGAACCATGGCTTATATTCTATACTGTACATTATTTCTGTTAAGTGACAAGACTTTTGTCTAAGCAAAGTCAGACCTTACTGTCCTAATAAATAATTACTAGATTTTTTGCCTTTTGCCTTTCATATAAGCCACTTTGGATATCAAAATGACCAAGTTACGTTTTTATTTTTTGCTTCTAAAACTTGAATAGGTGACGAGACTTTTGTCAGGTAGTGTAAACTGAGAATCATATTTACCACCTTTTTGAACAACAACACCAATAATTTAAGGGTCTGTCCCACAACTCCAGTGATGTTTATAAACTTCAGTAAAAT
Organism: Danio rerio; assembly: GCF_052040795.2. Taxonomy (NCBI): domain Eukaryota; kingdom Metazoa; phylum Chordata; class Actinopteri; order Cypriniformes; family Danionidae; genus Danio; species Danio rerio. The sequence continues at coordinate 10,138,780 of NC_141036.1, read as the reverse complement.
TAAATAAATAAATCACCACCTTTTTTAGATACCCTCAACCATAGCAAAGCCCTTTATTACAAAAGGAACTGAAAACAGTGATACAAAATGAACAAAGAAACTTTTACAAGATGTTAACCGAAAACACAAGAGAAATTAAAGAGAAATTATAGCTGGGTCACTTAAAATAACCCATCTAACAAAGAAACACTGAAGAGAGCACTACTATTTTAAGTAGCGTCACGTGGTTATTTTCTGCTCCATCAAATATGTTACAGATCAGATGCTACTTGATGAAACTTAAGACAGACAAATGAAAATGCTTATTCATCGTTACAGGAAAGTGTTTATGGATACTTGTTTTCTTTCAGAAGTATTTGTTATTAGTCTGTTCTGTTGTTCCTCTCTCTAACATCTTCCTCTATTTCTTCTCATCCTCTTTCTTGCCCTCAGGTGGTTTAGTTCTGTTCTGGGACGCCAGCGAGCCCATGGCATTACGAATGGCTTCGTTATTGGGGTCGACACCTGGTAGGTTCTCAAGCACACTCTGCAAAAACTCTGGATCCTGCATCACATCGTAATCCTCCTCATCCTCCTACACAACACAACACAAACATTTTAATACCTTTGACCCAAGCTTTAAATAACTACATTTCCATCCACCTATTTTATGTGCATTTTGGATTTGCGCATAAAAAAATTGTTGATGGAAATGCCAAGATGCACATACATTTTGAAAATGCGCATAATAAACATACGCATAACCGAGTAGTAAACACTTTATGCGATAAGAAAAGATGCGCATAAACTGCAAAGAAAACACTTTTACACAACAAATTCCAGCATGCGCAATAAAAAAGGTGATGTGATTTTGTTTTTTTAGTTTCGCACAAAAGTTAATTTGCATTTTTGGATGGCTAATATAACACAGCTAATGATGGTAAAAAGATGACTGAAATATTCCCTTTGGCTTTAGTTTCTTACTAAGAGAAATATCACTGATGTTAACTCTTCCTCCTCTGTTTTGACAAAGTTCCATTTCTTCCCCATGCTGATTTTCAATTTGAGCTTCAAAATAATATGATATAATGTATATATATGTAAATACATTTATTTAAAACACTAAAGTCAGTAATTAAAAAACTACAGCATCACTGAGCTTTAGTATTTACAAAAATAATGAGAAAATATTTTAAATATAGCACAGGGAAGCTGACTATCATGCAATTTGCAATGCATCATGGGAGTTAAAAGCATCTCTGATTGATATAAACTTTTTTTGCAGAATCATGGGTCCTGCATTTCCTGACAGGAGAGAGAAAACGTATTGCCGTATCAACTTCAATGGCTGTTTAAGGGAAATATTAGATACATTAATATAGACAAATTTCATGGCTAAACATTTCCAAAACAATAAAAAACAAATAACAATTAATAAAACTAAATATTAAAAAAAGGAAACAGTTTTTTTTTTTTTATATTTATTTTTGATAAAAATGCTCCAATTCTTTAACAGGGTTTCTGCAGATTTCACCAAATTTAATTTAAGACTTTTTAAGACCATTATGAAAGAAATGTTAGACGTATACAGGGCTAAACGCTAAGGACTGTTTTTCAAATATCCCAGTTAGAAAAGATTTTCACTTACCCTATCAAAAAATGCTTAAAATCGAATACATTCAATAATACAAAAACAATAATAATAATCAAATACATTCATTCACAAACCCATAACCCTTACCAAGAATAGAACAAAACAGCTGTCAATAATTCAGTCTACAATAATAATAACTTATTATTTAAAAATATAGCTCAGGTTATTATCCTCAGCAGTAAATAAATGGAGACTTTTAGCAAACCTTACTGTAGGGAAAGTAATTAAATGCTATTTTTTAAATAAAAATATTTATTGAGATATGATTGTTGGTGATTGTATGGGTGTTAATGGTCAGATTGGGGAGCTATACATGAACAAACAAAAATTAGGATCTGTTTAAAAAAAGACTTAAAACCTACAACACAACATTTCAGTAGATTTAAGACTTTTGAGAACTAAAATTTTGCTTTTGATATTTAAGACATTTAAGAGTTTAGGACCCTGAGGATACCTTATTTAAAGAGTTTTTTTTAAAGTGTCCCTGCAGATAAAAAGTGTTGTCTGAAAATATTATAAATGGCCTTTAAGCAGTTAGTTCACCCAAAATTTTAAAATCTGTTCTTAATTACTATCCCTAGTGACATTAAAATCTCCCAAGACCTACATTCATCAAAAACAAATGCCTTTATTTGCCAATGTCTTCTCTTGAACGTCAGGTCAGGGTGCACGTCTTGATCTTATGCAGAAGACTTTGGCTAAACAAACAGTTTTTGCAGTTCTTTTGGCACACTTAATTGTTCTTGGAGTTTAAATGGTTACAGTTAAATCACTGAAGTCATGTTTTGCCCAACACAATCTCACGGCAACTCGTAACTTTTTGATTTAGTGGCTAATTTGTATGAATTCATACAATTTAATTCATACAATTTAGTACGATTTGCTCATCCCCCAATGACAATTGGGTTTACGGGTGGAGTTAGGTGCCACACCTCCTTTTTAAAATCGTACAATTTCGTCTGACTAAACACGTACGAATTCATCTGAATTAGCCACTAAACTGGCAAAACGTAAAATACTTAAGTTTTCTCGTGAGTTCAGGCTGACTTTGCCAATGTTTTTGGATCCTTTACGGGACTTTTGTTGCTGTCTGTCTATGGCGGATCAGAGAGTTCTCAGATTTGATCTAAGATATCTCAATTTGTGTTCTGAAGATAAACCAAGGTTTCAGGAGAATGGAACAACATGACGGTGAGAATTTTCATTTTTGGGTGAACCAACCGTGAACCAACCCTTTAAGCAAATGTCCATGAGTGCTGATGGTGTTTTTACACTACAAATATAGTCTTGAAACCTGTGCTGATTTTCAAGCAAAGCTGACAAAAGGTACACGAGCACTTTACTTCAACAGAACCAAAGACTAAAACATAACAGTGGTAATTCCTTCAGTACAGGCAAATCTAATTTCGTCTAATGTTTCAGCATTTCTGTTTTGTTGCAATTTCAGTTGTATCGTTTTATAAGACTACTGATGAAAGAGCTTTGATGTTTAAAGGTGCAGTAGATTGGAATCATTTGGCTGCAGATTTTTGATCCATTACATCATTTAAGATGCTTTAGAAAACTTTATTGTCAAGTTTTACTTTGGATTGCACATGTTTTTTTTTTTCTTGAAAATGTTATTGATTATGATTCAGTAACTATGGTTTGTTTCTTGACAATCTTGATGCCTTTTTTCTTCATTTATGCTTGTGTTTTGTTGTCTTGTTATGGTCATTTGTCTTTCGTTGTCTTTTGTTATGTGTTTGTGATGCGGTGCGGGACCAACGTGAAAACGAGATGGAGCATCTCAAGGGGTTAGTCACAATAAATTAAATAGGTTCTAAACAATGAAAAAGAAAAATACACGGTTTCTTTCAATTAATCAAACAACATGTCTGTGTGTAGTGCAACATTCTTTTTTTTCATTTTTTTCTTTTTTATTAATTGTTAACAAAACATACAGGCTGAAAAACCTATATAATGAAACATATCAATTAAAAAAAAAACCCCACCCCCCTCCCCTGCGGTCTCTTGAAACTGGGCTTTACAATGAATAGAAGTTAACATAAAAACAAAAACAGAATACAGTATAAAATATCAATTATACAAAGCAAGGCAATCATTCTGGATCCTGATCATTTCTGTGTGCAATAAACAAGGAGATTTTGTCAGCAGCTAAAGTCCAGATGTGTAGTGCAACATTCTGATATCAGTTCTGAAAGCAAAGCAGGAGGTTAAAAAAAATGGGCTGGGAAACGCACCTTAGGAGCTTCACTTTCTGCTGCTGCAGCTGCTGTATCTACATCCATGGCCTCTGAACCACCAAATTCTGTGCTCAAAGAAAAACATTGCTGTAAACAAAACCGCAAAAGGGCAGAAAAAAGGAGTAAGAAAAACAATAATAGAAATGGCAGAAAGACTGACCTCCTCCTTGCATGGACATCTGAAGGGCGTATGCGATCTGTTCATCCTCTGTCATGCGGCTGAAATCAGGCAGAGCTGGAGCTGTCGACATCTTCAACAGGGCATTTTCAGACTCTAACACAAATGCAGGAGACATCAGGTCACAATAAATAAAACATACACACGCATATTCAATTCACTTTCACTTTACAGTTATGAGCTCGGAGTAAGGTCACATTACTTTACTTCGTCATTTTTCCTTTAAAAAAAAAATAATATGTGTTTTTTTTAGGATTGATGATGTGTTGATAGTATGCTGCTACTTCTGACCCCTCTGTCCACTGTTGGGAAATGTGCAGACCTTTTTTATTTTGATTTTCATAAGTGAACAGTCGTGGTTTGCGTCTTTAAATCTGACTCTTCTAAAACCATGTTTCTTACTTCTAAACATAAAGGAGTCTTAAAATGTCAGATGCAGAACACAACATATTTGTCCTTTAAATGACTTCAACACAATTTGTTGTTTACAGATGGAAGGAAGTGCCTGGCACTGTGACTTCAATTGCATTTGTATGCATACATACAGCGTTTATTCACACTACTTCTATTTGACCTCTCATTTCACTTTAAATCAAAGAAAAAGTAAAACAATATTTATCTAAATGTAATAAAAGCAAGTAGAAAGGAAATAAGAGGCATGAATGGGCTTACATTGAAGTACATCAAACAGAAATCTATTTGAATATTTTTTGGCATGCAACACTTTCATTCCTTTTCAAAAGTAAAATTGGCAAATCTGTAATTTTAGAAACATTAAAGCAACAGTGTTAATCCATTTACGTGTACACAGCTGTTCTTTTGGGCTGCATGATTTTGGAAAAAAAAAAAAACTGCCAATGCAATTATTATTATTTTTTTTGTGACACAGTGGATCCAGAAAGTAAGCAGGATGTGTCTGTACATTGCTGCATTCATCCTTCCCTCTATCCTGACTAGTCTTCTAGTTCCTGCTGCTGAAAAACATCCCTACAACAGGATGCCGCCACCACCACCATGCTTCACTGTAGGGATGGTATTAGCCTGGTGATGAGCGGTGCCTGGTGTTCTCCAAACGTAACGCCTGACAGTCACTCCAAAGAGTTCCGATTTTAGTTTCATCAAACCAGAGAATTTAGTTTCTTATGATCTGAGAGTCCTTCAGATACCTTTTGGCAAATTCCAGGTGGGGAGTGTCTTCCGTCTGGCCACTCTACCATACAGGCCTGATTGGTGGATTGCTGCACAGATGGTTGTCCTTCTGTAAGGTTCTCCTCTCTCTACAGAAGAACGCTGGAGCTCAGACAGAGTGACCATCGGGTTATTGATGACCTTCCTGACTAAGGCCCTTTTGCCCCGATAACTCAGCTTAGATGGCCGGCCAGCACTAGGAAGAGTCCTGGTGGTTCAAATCATCTTCCACTTACGGATGATGAAGGCCGCTGTGCTCATTGGAACTTTCAGAGCAGAGGAAATTTTTTTGCAACCTTTACCAGCTTTGTGCCGCGAGACAATCCTGTCCTGGTGGTCTACAGACAATTCCTTTGTCTTCATGCTTGGTTTGTGTTTTGACATGCACTGTCAACCCTGGGACTTTATATAGACAGGTGTATGCCTTTTTAAATCATGTCCAGTCAACTGAATTTACCACAGGTGAACTCCAATTAAGCTGCTGAAACATCTCAAAAATGATCAGTGGAAACAGAATGTACCTGTGATCAATTTAGAGCTTCACGGCAAACGCTGTGAATACTTATCTACATGTGTTTTTTTTTTTTATTTGCAACAATTTCAAAAACTATTTTTTCACATTGTCATTATGGGGTATTGTGTATATAATTTTGAGAAAATAAATTGTAGTAACATAAAAACATAAAAACATAAAAAAATTTGGAAAAAGTGAAGCGCTATAAATACTTTCTGGATGCACTGTTTATATTGCAATATGCATATAACTCCACAGAATGACTTGAGTAACTATTTGAAAACAATTCACAACTTTACATTGACTGAGATGATTTTGTAAGGGGGTGCAAAGCACAGATGAAAACGAAAAAAGATTTAAAAAGAAATTTCGATTTAAAAAAGAAAAGTGTTTCATGGTTTTCTGTGGAGTCTAACAGCATTGAGGTTCAGAAACACAAAAATGTAAAATAACACTGTAAAGTCTTCCTTTTATAAATTAACAACTAATCTGTTAAAGTGCAAAGTTTCTCATTTCTTTTGCCAAAATGGTTCAAAGTTGTTTGTAATCTACAGGCACAGGCCTTTAAAACACATACAAATGACAATCTTTCAGACTATTAGAATTGATAAGATTAGGTCATATTATATTATTCCCAACATGACACTGCAGATCCTGTGATTTAAACTTAATTAACTTGATAAACTTAATTAACTTCACGTGCTGACTTCTTTACTACAGTTTTATGATGAAAATGACTGAGTCTCCCCCGATTGTTACAAATAATAGTACAACGGCAAGCATGTCAAATAAAAAAGCCTACACAATCTGCAACTGCAGAGTCTCATGCTGCAGATCCAGATAAAGTATAAATCAGCCTTGAGTAATCTCTAGACGTTTATAAACTTCATCTAGCCTTCAATAAAATGCTGGCCACTTCTCTTACCATCTGCAGTAGGAGATGAGACTCCAGCATCTGCAGCTGAAGCCACTGCTGCCCTCCGAGCCTCTTCCTCCTGCCTTTGTCTCTGCTCCTCCATCGACACACGCAAAGCCTGGAACACAAACAGAAAAGTTGATTACATGAAAATATAAAAAAAACAAAAAAAAACAATGTGTGCTACTCTACTCACCAGAGCAAGCTCAGGGTCTGCGCTTGGGTCCACTCCAAACTCAAAATCACTGGCACCAAGGCCCATAATAGTGCCACCCTCTCCAGCCATGATAGGAGATGATAAGAGTGCATCTGCCAGGCTTGGGCCAGGAGGAACCGTGACCAGGTGAGAACCCACACCCTCCTTTCCATTCAGGGTGTTCACAAACACAGTCAGTTTCTCTGTGTTGACCTCCTTCAAATGTAAAAGGGCACAAAATTAAATAGAGCAGAGAGCAAAATGACATGGATGAAGAGAGACAAATTCCGAAGGAGTGTATAAATCTGCATTCCTGAAGATTAAGGGCCCTATCATACACCCGGCACAGTGGGGCGCAAGACGCGGTGCAATAGTCTTTTGGTAGTTTCAGCTTGGCGCAAGAGTTGTTTTGAGGCGTTGCGCTACGCTGTTTAAATAGCAAATGCATTAGCGTTCATTTGTGCGCCCATAGGCGTTCTGGTCTAAAAAGGAAGGCGTTCTGAGGTGCACTGCTGGCGAGTCGCTATTTTGAGAAACTATAATAGATTTTTCATTAGACCAAAACTAACCTGGTCTAAACTCCGGCGCAGTTGCGCCTCGCTTACGCACTGCTTAATACGCACAAGAGAGCAATAGGCAAATATCTTTACATATAAAAAAATTTAATATTAAGGATATATATAGGATATAATAAGAATAGATATAGGATATAAATATAAAGGATTAAAATATTACAAAACATATTATTTTCTAGCCTACATAAATATGAAAAATCACTGCTTTTATGTCTTCTTCATCTCGGGAGGCTTTTTCAGTTCATTCATAACAATTTGCTTTTGTATAATGTTATTATTATTAGCAGTATTATTTATTATATCCATATTTATATTTGTTTTATTAAAACAAGCTTAGATTTGCCCACCTGTCAGGTTTTAGACCATATGGGGCATGGCAGGTGTATTTGGAAATAACTCAGTATTTTGACCACACTTGGTCATTATTGTTCATTTATTCGTTTGCTGGAAATTAGAACTGAATTTAGAAATAGTTTTGAAACGAATATTTGCGCTTAACAAACGCAATTTTATTATGTATAGGCTAATTGATGTCTGTGCGTAAAGGTTTCCCTATCCAAGAGCGAATGTGAAAGTAGATCCATTATCTCTCATTCTCACGCAGTAGATGCTCTGTTTAACAGTTTTCTGTTAAAATAAACTGTTAAATGTTTGCTTGTGAAATGCTCATTTTTTCCACTTAGACTTACTTTGCATCCTGTAAATAGCGAATGCGCTCTTGGCGCGACGCAGCTAGGTCTTAAAGGGAATGGGAGATGAGACTCTAACTGGTTTATTCTCAAAACACTCATTAAGAAAATAAACTCAACCCTTTTAGCCCATACGCCTTGGCGCAAAGCGCATTTTCCCGTAAGTAAATTAGCAAAAAATGCGTTCTGACATGCCCTGAAAGCGTTTGCGCCCTGCGTTCTGCGCTCTGCGTATGGACCGTCAAAATAGAGCCCTAAATGTTCACCTCTTCTCCAAAGTTAATGATGTCAACGCTGACTTTTTCCTTCTTCAAACGTTTTGCCATCTTCACCAACTGAGTGAGAGAAGAAAGAGGAACAAACGGGCAGATCAATAATATAGTGTGTTAAGTTTTTGTAAATGCAGACTCATATAGAGCGTGTTTTACACTAAAGATATCAAGAACTCACATCTTTCTCCTGGTCCTCCACAGGGCTTCCCACAAAGGCAATGATCCTCATCTTATGGTTCTTTCCCTGTCTGTGTTTCAAAGCCAGCTGTAAAACAAAGAAAACAGAGAAAATAAGAAGTATGATGAGCTAGCATGGGCCAATAAAATAACATTTAAGTAATTTAAACTGCAAGCAGCATTAATAGGGTCAAGCGTTCATGGTTTCAATACCTCTGTGGCTTCACAAACACAAAGCATCAGAGGCACAAAAGTTCAACTTGGCAGTAATCTCTCTTTTTTAGCAATTTAAAAATGCTCATGTTTTTATTTATCACTTTTTTTAAATGCACTTTTGTGCAAGCAGTGACAATGTAACTGTGCAGGGCTCCTTAATGGATACAATATGATAATAAATAATTTAATAGTATTATATCATAGTTTCTACAACAGTTTTAACACTAATAATTGTAATAAGAAAATGACATCTGAATGATTTCTAAAGGATTATATGATGTTGAACACTGGACACTGAACACTATTGTCCTATGACCTCATATAGGGGACAATCGAAGTATTGCAGCCTTCACCTTTCAGGTTGAATTAAAGATAACAGCTTGGTTTTTTATGGTAAGACCATTCAAGATATCCAAAATTTTTGGCAATTTGAGATGCTGAATGTCTTTGCATCATGCTGACAATTTGACATGAATTACATTTTTCTTTACAAGTAGTGTAGAGAGGAGGCTTCCTAGAGAGTGAAAGTTTGATTGATTAAATATAATCCATATAACTAATTACTACAGCAGAGTATACAAACCACAAAAATGTGAATATTAAGCATTAAGTTATTGTGTTTGTGGGTTATGTTTCACAGTGGCTTTAAATGCAATGAATAATGCACATTTCAGCACAAATAAACAGCAAGTTATAAATGTAATTCTTTTTAATAATTACAATTTATTAAAATATTAATTCAATTAAATATTAACCCTGCTGAAAAATCCAGCTTAAACCAGCTTAGGCTGGTTGGCTGGTTTTAGCTGGTCGACCAGGCTGGTTTTAAAGGGATTTTGGTCACTTCCAGGCTGGTTTCCAGCCATTTCCAGCCTGGTCTTAGCGGGTCAGGCTGGAAGATGACCAGCTAAAACCAGCTTGACCAGCCTAGCCAAGCTGGGAGTCCAGCCAAAACCAGCTATATCCAGCTTAAACCAGGCTGGTCAAGCTGGTTTTAGCTGGATTTGGCTGGTCATTTTCCAGCCTGACCAGCTAAGACCAGGCTGGAAATGGCTGGAAATCAGCCTGGAAATGGCCAAAACCCCTCTAAAACCAGGCTGGTCAACCAGCTAAAACCAGCTTAGGCTGGTTTAAGCTGGATTTTTTTAGCAGGGAATTAATTATCATCTCTAATGTTATCCTTAATATCCTGACATGCAGGCAAAATCAAATTGTGTAGAGCAGGCGTGACCAACCCTGTTCCTGGAGATCTACCTTCCTTCATATCAAACACACCTGTCTGTAATTATCAAGTGCTGTTCAGGTCCTAATTAATTGGTTCAGGTGTGTTTGATCAGGTTTGGAGCAGAAATTTGCAGCAAGGTCGATCTCCAGGAACAGGTTTGAGCACCACTGGTGTAGAGTATTCATTAAATAATGATACATTGAAATTAACCTAAAGAAAGTGAGAATATATGATTTCACTTGATTCAATTCCTCCATCTTCACATCTTTTCTTTGTGTCCTGTCAATGCATCCTGAAGGAGTTGGAGCCAAGATGCAAAGAAAGGAAATGAGGATGCACAAAACAAGAATTTAGAAGAACCCAGTGTCTTTATGCAGAGGTTATTACACCTATTCTGTTTCCAATTGCTTAACATTTTTATTGATTGAGTTTTTTTATTTTATTGACAATTTAGCATCCTCAATGTCTTGACTTCAAGCGGAATGAATTTGGTGGCCGTCAGATGAATTGTCATGTTTCTGAGCATGTTTTTTTATGTGAAATGATGGGAATAGCTGACTTCCTGTTTGGTTGAGCGCCAACCTTAAGTATCAAAGATGGTCGAGCTGATCTACAGTTGAAGTCAGAAATTTTCACAGCATGTCTGATAATATTTTTTTCTTCTGGAGTAAGTCTTATTTGTTTTATTTCTGCTAGAATAAAAGCAGTTATTAATTTTAAAAAAAATTTGGGGACAAAATTATTAGCCCCTTTAAGCTAGTTTTTTTTTCGATAATCTACAGAATAAACCATCATTATACAATAACTTGCCTAATTACCCTAACCTGCCTAGTTAACCTAATTAACCTAGTTAAGCCTTTAAATGTCACTTTAAGCTGTAAAGAAGTGTCTTGAAAAATATCTAGTCAAATATTATTTACTGTCATCATGGCAAAGATAAAATAAATCAGTTTTTAGAAATAAGTCTTTAAAACTATTATGATTAGAAATGTGCTGAAAAAATTGTTCCCGCTATCAAACAGAAATTGGTGAAAAAAATAAACAGGGGCACTAATAATATTGACTTCAACTCTGAATTTTGGTGACTTGGTCAGATGGTTTGCCCTACAGCGGCCCTCAATTTTAATAAAAATTGAGCCACTTGAGCCGCATAAAAATCGGACCAGACCTGATGCAGATTCCAAAGTTTAATCGAACATGTTAAGCAAAACATTTAAAAAATAATATTAATGACTATCATCCTTGCACGAGCAAGAAGCCTATACGGTTGTGTAAAACAGTATAAATGTAACAGAGTAAGATTTAATTTATTTCTACAAACACATTATAAAAAAAAAAATACAGAACAAAAGAAAATATGATCCAGCCCACTCACATGTGCCACTCTGATGCCTGTACAGAAGCTGATGACTCCTCTGGGCTGAACAGCATGAAGCTTTGACAGGATCCTGCCCGTGTCAGGGGTCAGTGTGGTCAGGACCTCACAGTTACTAAAAAAATACACACAGTTGAGCTAATTCTATACACTTGCTTTTATTACATACAACGATTGCACATTGTATCTGTAAGCAAAGTATACGTCTATAAATCTTTGTCATACTTGGCCATAGTGATGAGTCCCACGTTGTTTTCTGGGTTACTTCGAGTTTTCGAATGACAGATAATGTTAACAGCATCTTGCTGGGCCTGAAGTCTGGTAGGTAAGAAGTCTCCATTGCGCATATATTCACTGTTGTCCACACTAGAAATTAAGAAATATGTAAATGATCATGCAAATGATCAAATTCTACATTTAACATACACACACACACATATATAGATGAATTACCATGTTTGTAAACATTCAAGATGCGCACGCAGCGAGGGTGCAAAAAAAAAAAAACAGGAACGCAAGCATTTTCAGCGAGGGAATGACATCAGATGTGGTACAGAGTTTGTTGTTGTATTAGAGATAAGTTATATTGATCACATATTTTATATATATATATATATATATATATATATATATATATATATATATATATATATATATATATATATATATATATATAATAATTATAATTAATAATAATAATAATAATAATTACTTACATTTATATAGAGCTTTTCTGGGCACTCAAAGCGCTTTACACAGTGGGGGGAATCTCCTCATCTACCACCAGTGTGCAGCATCCACCTGGATGACGCGACGGCAGCAATTTTTGCGCCAGACCGCACACCACACACCAGCTGATTGGTGGAGAGGAGCCAATTGAATATGGGGATGGTTAGGAGGCCATGATGGACAAAGGCTAGTGGGCAGATTTGGCCAGGATGCCGGGGTTAAACCCGTACTCTTTTCGAAGGACATCCTGGGATTTTTAACGACCACAGAGAGTCAGGACCTCCGTTTAACGTCTCATCCGAAAGACGGCGCTCACTGAGCAGTATAGCGTCCCCGTCACTATACTGGGGCATTAGGACCCACACAGACCGCAGGTTGGGCACCCCCTGCTGGCCTCACTAACACCACTTCCGGCAGCAACCTAGCTTTCCCATGTGGTCTCCCATCCAGGTACTGACCAGGCGCAGCCCTGCTTAGCTTCAGTGGGCGACCATGTGAGAGTTGCAGAGAGCTAGCTGCCGGCTGTAAATATTAGAGCTGTGAACCTACACTAGTCTCACGGTTCGGTGCGGTTATGATTATCATGACATCGATTCGGTTCAATTCGATATTTCGGTGCATCACAGTGCATTGACGATGCTTTCCATACACAGTTTTATATTTTCTTCACAGCAGCAGTTCTTGTATTAAAATGTAAGAATATATTTATATTTATATATTATTTGTAATACAATTTTGTCGTTTAATACAAACAGTCAGATATACAAACTGTAACTTTAAACAAAACGAGCATTAAGCAAATAATATAAACAAATATAAACATCCAGCTCAATTTCTGATCCTTTGATTGGTCACACCCTCAAAAAAAACGGTTGCTATTTGCTCTTGCGCGCTGCGCTCTTCAGATAAGTGACACTGATAAGCGGCAGCGACGATCTCACAGCTGATGCATGATAGACACGGTGGAGAAAACTCTGCAGACACGCGCTCGTTTCTGTATCCAAACGTAATGCTGTAAAACAGCCGAGAGGAGAAGAAAAGCCACGCCAGCAGGTCAAATGGGCCACTGGGTGTGTGTGTGTGTGTGTGTGTGTGAGAAAGAGAGAGAGAGAGACAGAGCGAAAGCGAGAGAGAGAAAGAGAGAAATGGAGTAGGCTACTTTCATTCTCGCGATCTCCGTTAATTAGGGGCTATTGTTGTATATGTCAGTGAAAGACTGATCTAGCAAACACACACAGTGAAATTGTGCACAGTTTATGAGTTTTAAATAGTTAAAGCGTTGTAAATACTCGCGATCGCCTCCCTCACGACAGAGCGCATATGAGGTAAATGACGTCAGTAATAACCGGTTATGATTATTACTGAACCGATACCGAATTGTCCGCGTCTGCATCGCGATGCACCGAAGAAACGATTAATTTTGACACCCCTAATATATATATATATATATATTATTTAGATAATGCTTTAAGCGTATTATAAGCACAGTTATTCGGCAAACTGAATGCTAAACTGAGCGGCGTTCGTCTGACAGGTCCATTTGCGATAGCACCCTTCAAATGGATATTTGGATATGACAAAAAGGCCCAGCATTTAGCTCCAAATATACAACTATCTCATTGAAACTCTAGGTGTTTTTAAAAGAGAGAAGTTAAAGGCCTACACATCTTTGGATGCCTACAATGTTGTTCTGTGTGGTCATGTGCAAGACATAATGTTCCATGATTACCAGATTCAAAAAAACTATGTAGTGCTAAAAACAGAGGCTCTGCCTAGCCAAAGACAAAGTAAGAAGACGGAGCTGTACAGGGCCTGGGTAATCAACAAGCAAAACAACTGCATTCTGACAGCGAACTGCACCTGTAGGGCAGGATATGTGAACGCACATTTTTACATTTTCAATGAAGTAATGTGTATGATTCAGCATAGCGTGAACTTACCCAATATGAAATGAGAACTGCAGAGTCCAGCATTTTTAATTAGGTTCTCACTCCATTCAGCTCTTATGATGGCTGTTAGCCAAAAATGTCTGCGGTTGGCATTAAAAGCAGTGTGGTGTACGGTAAAATTTAAGTTTTCTATTTTGGACTTTTGATTTTGGCATCTGTTGCACAACACAACATAACAGGTTTGCTATTGCAAGCGGTCTTTTTTTGCGGTATACGCGTTGAACCAGTGTGATGTAGGTTGGTAATTCTCCTATACACGCACACACACACATACAGGGATGGGCAGTATTTGTGATACATTTTTTTCAAATATGTATTTCAAATACAAAATAGTATTTTGTCATTTGTATTTGATGGGGTTTATGAAAATGGGTTAATATTTTATATCAAAATACTTTAGTGTCTTGTATTTTTGTATTTTAAAAAACTGTAAAATCCTTTGTTAGAAGTCTACATGATGACATCATAAAAATGTGGCCTCTGATTGATGCTTTCTCAGTTATTTGCCTTGGCTGGAGATCAGAAAATTAAAAACAGAAAATTGATTAGGATGGTCGTTAATGCTTGGAGTGTGGATAGAAATTATGCAACACACACATAAAGAAAATAACAGACATATGACAACAAAAGTCAACAATCATTGAATATAGTACACTGCACAAGACCGGTAACGTATAATGGCAGTATAGTGTACAATATGGCATCAGCATTTTTGCTTAAGAAATGAGATGGAATAAAATATCAGTCCTTAAGAACAGGATGGGGAGCCTTTAGAACATTCTCAGTCTCAGTGCTGCAGGTGAAAATGCAGATGAACTTAAGAAATAAACATCTAAAGACTGTGTACTGGTGTTCATTAAGGGGGTAAAGTGAGACTCTTCCAGTTTAAAGAAGAACTGAATAAATCTTGGGGGAATGAGTATACTGTAGGGCCGTGCGATTTGGGGAAATCATCTAATTGCAATTTTTTTTTCAGATATTGCGATTTTGTTTTGATTTGCCATTTAAGTTTTTAGTTAAGCTTCAGCTCAATCACACTCCTTATATAGCGGCCTGTGTGTATGGAGCTAATAATATGCCAAAACAATCTGAATTTGAATTGTGTTCATTTGAATTATCAATAATTGTAATTTAATAAATCTGAATTATTATATGCCTTTAAAAATGGTTTGGAATTTTAATTTCTTCATTTGAATTTATTTTCATAACTTGAAAATTGAACATCTGAAATGTAAGACAACTGAATTTTTCAGGGCTGAATTTTTTTTAGACGTATTTACAAACTTTTTTGTGTTCTGAATTCATAGACTGCAGATATCCAGTTTAAAAATCCAGTTTCAAATTTTCAAGATGAAGAAATTCAGAACATCAAATTAAATATCCTAAAATTCATTTATATCCTATTGTATAATCTAACAGGGCTGTGCTTATTCTCTTAATCAGTTATGGGTGTGTTTTGAGAATAATGTGCAATGTGTATGCGTTTAAGGCACACAACTAACACGCTCTGCACTGGACAACATGCCAACTGTGCCTTAATACACCTCCTTTATAAACCGACACATGTATGAGTCCACAAAGTGGAGCGAACTGATTTGTTATTTAAACAACGTGTTGCAAAATGGAAAAATTAGGGTTGCGTTGGTCTGAAAATAGCAACAAATCACGCCAAACACATCTTGTGCCGGTTGTATGATAGGGCTAAATCTGTATTACATGGTTTTTACAGTGATTAAAGAAATCATCTTCAAGGCAGGACTTTCTATTTGAAATTTGTACAAAAGTTATGCTAAAATGAAAGAGAAAGTCAGTTTAATGTTAAACGGACTGATCAAATATGCCTATTGATTGAAGGTTTGTGAAGAAATATCATGCTCCCTTGTGATTGCTAAGTTTTACGTGTATCAAAATACATGTAACGTTATTTGGTATTTTATTTTAAAATACATTTTAATGTATTTTTGCCCATCTTATCCCATATATTTATTTATATATATATATATATATATATATATATATATATATATATATATATATATATATATATATACACATACACACACACACACACACACACACACACATACATACATACATACATACATACATACATACATACATACATACATACATACATACATACATATATATATATATATATATATATATATATATATATATACATATATATATATATATATATATATATACATACAAACAAATTATTAATATTAATAATATTAAAGTATTTAAATTTTAAATTGTTAATAGCAAGGTTGACAACGCTATCCAAACTGTAACGTTAGCCTTCAGCATGCGTGAAGTTGTTTATTAGACAGGAAAAATAACAACGCAAAAAACAGCAATCGCAATTACAAGCTTTCAAACTAAAGACTGTGGAAATAAATCAAAGATGTTCTCTGATATCATGTCAATACAAAGACTGTTTTACCAGGATGAATGCTCCATCATGACTAAGGAAAACTGCACTTCTGTCCTACCGCTTCACAAAACCCCTTTCTCCGCACCAGTACACAGCATTTGAGCACATATTTGGGTAATATTCATATCATATCACGTTTATCAAACTAAATCGATTGTTAAGAATATAAAGTCATTTTTTCTTACCAGACCATAGTACTTTCAAGCACCATCTTGAAATTTTTTGTCGCTCTACGTGACGTAAGAAAACAAGTACCCGATCATTGGTTAAACTAGCGCAAAACTACAAGGGGTTGTGGGAAATGTAGTTCAAAATGTATTTTGTGCTCTTACTATTCAATAAACACGTCAGCTAGAATTTTTTTTTTGTCAAAATCGTCTTTTTACACCTTAATTATTCATGTAATGCATGTTCTCTACTTCCATATTAGACAATTCTGAGTGAAAATTCAAAGGTGGTGAGGAATTTTTTAATTTTTTTTATCACAAAGACAAAGTGAAAGAACATCACCTAAATACTGAATGATGGTAGAAGAAACAGGAAGCAAACACTAAGTGTCCGATTATTGGTTAAAGTAGTGCATGGCAGGGATTGGAACTATTTAAATTAGTCAGTCGTCTTTTTCCCCTTATACCGTAGCTAATCATGCACTATGTGTTTGCTACTTTTCCAAAGAAAAATATAATTGGCAAAAACCAAAGGGGAGGGAGAAAGTGGTTTGGAAAATATTTTATTTTTTGTTTTATCAGAAAGACAATGTGAAAAACATCACCACATTACTGAATGATGGTAGGAGAAACAGGCTGCAAACACCACACAAGAAAAAGGCATTTCCGTGACTTGCTTATATACATATTTTGTACATGTTTTATACACGCCCGATAAAAATATAGTCCTCAAAGTACTTACAGTTGTCAGTCATAGTTCCTGACACCATCAGACATTCAGATGTAGAAAAGCCCAGCAAGAGCTTTTACAGATTTTAAAATGAATAGAACTTTACCATGGACATTCCCTAAACACATAAAATACAAAATATGCTTTATATTGTCGAGAACTTCCCTCTGACCTGAAATAAAATACATAGTAAGATCACAAAAACTACTGCCAGATTATACAGCCTATTACAATCATTTATATGGTACATAGAGAATTGAAAATCCTTTCAGGTCCATGAGTAAAAAAAAAAAAGAGAGAAGAAGATAACAGAACGTTTCTTAATAAATACAATCACTGAAATACACTGACAGAAGTGAATATATTGCAGTATATTGGTTGTCTGTTTAGTGTCAGAGTTGCCAGCATTTAATCCGGTGTGCAATGTGCACGACTGATGTGTCTGTTGTGCAAATATTCCTTGTACTAATACAAACACTGGACAACAAGTCCAACATGAAGAATATCTGTGTCTGTTCGACTTGTTACACCGCATGAACAATTTTACCTTCGTTTTCACTGCATTTGTATTATTGTCAGGATAAAATGTAAAGCAATCTTTGTACTTTCTTAAAAACATCAGAAACCCTTACAAATAGATTGATCAGTACTGAGAGTTGGTCAGAGAAAGGTAGTGATCGTTGGATCACAAACACAAATAAATAAATATCAAAACCCCACATAAAACAAATGAAAGTGAGGCTTGAATTGCAAAAGGAAAAAAAATTATAATAAATAATAATAGTATTATACCAATGTGCTTAGACTTCTATGAGAAATCAAGCCAGTGACAGCCGATCAAATCAAATGTTATAAACTATGAAATTTAGATCATCAGACATTAGGAGGCCTTTTGAAAAGAGGCATTTTATCAAGCAAATAAGAAGCACCATAGTGAAAGCGAAACTAATAAGAACACTGTGTGCAATATTAAGATGTTTATAAAAGTAACACATCTCCATCATCGTAGACCCCTTAGCACTAAACAAATATAAGATAAATGCAAAAAACTGAATGTAATGTAGGCCTCTAAGGATTAATATGAGTATAGTTAACGATTGAGGAGAAAAAAAGTAAATCAAGAAACAGAAAAAGCAAGCTATTTAAAATCTTTTAAATACCCACTGACCAACTCAACACCCACACCTTGTGTGTGCAGGTATATTTTTAACAAACATAAAAAAACACCTAGCATAAATACTGCATCCGCTGTGAAGCCTTATACAGGGTTTCATCAATACAGTCATAGTACTTCCTGTGCATATACTCAATTTGCATTTTCTTCAGTTCTGCAAAGGCAAATCCTTTGCAAATATTCACTTCGGTCCCAAACTCCAATGGTTTTAAGAGCTGCAGTTTCGCCAACGGTTTTATTTGGGACAACGCGATACTGTTCGAGACTACAGCCAGCCCTTCATCTAAATATTTCAAGAGTGCAAAGCCAGTCTGAGATCTTAGCGTGTGCAAGAGGTATCAAGAAGCCTGAAATGCTTCAGACTACACTATTTCCATTACAGTCACTGAGAAACTCGAAGTACAGGCTGTCAAAATGATTCGTTTTCTTTAATAAACAAAGCTCTGATGGATAGAGATTCATCAGGCAACAGTTTCCTTTGCGTCTGCTCTATAAACTAGTGTTTACATTACTCCATTAGTGTCTATTTTCCTTACTCTTTATTAGTTTATATGCTTATTTATTCTTAAGCCGAGTCTAAACAGCACAAATGTACCAAAGAAATTCCCCATGGTTATAAAAGATTTTCCATCATTTGAACTGGAAATTGCAGCAATATATCAAACTGGAATGTAAATTTGCCAACATTCCTGATATTGATGAAAAAATTCCCAGTCTGGTCTACACATTACAGCGTTTTGTGGGATTCTAGAAAACACTTGAATGAAAAACATCGTGTAACAAAATCCTCAGTGACGGCATACCCGAAATGTAGCAGATCATGTTGGTCCTTATGTTTGGAGGCCATGTAAGTTTTGAAAATGAGTGTTTTTAATACCAACACGCTGCATTAAGGCAGATGACTGGAAGACATCATGGCACGATCTAGAAATCAGTCTAACGCAACATGTTTGTTAAAAGACAATAGCTGCTGTGCTAGAGGAGCACATTAGTAGCATGTTATAACATACCAGGACACAGAAGGAATAATTATTTACAGAATTATATACATAAACAACACACAGATATTAGGCGGCCCTCGGTATGGCGGCAATATGTGCGTTGATTAAATAACGAAAACGACGTGCAAGCGGGTCTGTCCGTTTCTCAAAGGTGAAAGCTGATTGGTCCAATGTGCAGGAGCAACTTTCAACAGGACAGGGTGGGAAGAAAAGGCAAATGCATAGAGATGCTGAGTTGATGTGAATTAAACAGCTTCAAAACCAAAACACCTACATCTACTTAGTGACACCTCAGAGAAGGCAAATGTAAAGCAACTAACCATAAAATACTATGCCTGAACGCGGGATTTATTTAGAAGATACAAAGTTATATTTCGATCTGTAACATTCAACGCTTTAACTCTGAAACAAAGTGGGAATACTTTTTGGTCATTTTCCCCTCTATAAATGCGTTGCTCTTAGGGCGCATGCAGTCTCAATATAGAACGATCCGGAAAACCCATCAATGAGATGCTCTCGTCAGGTTTACTCCAAAAAGAAAAAAGAAAAAAACAGTCTTAACACTATTACCTTCAAAAATATGTACAGATACCACTGAGAAATAGAAGTTTCTCTGCTTATTTCTGATCCGTTCAGAGATGAGAAAACCGGAGGCTAGCAGCCACTAGTCCAAGTCACTCCAGTTCAGAGAGAATCAGGTTGAAAGATCTATATAAATAAAGATCTACACTAATAAAGATTTATGAAACATTGCTTCCAACGATAATGTAAAGTGATGCCAAAAAATATGATAATATGTTTGTGCATCCTTAATTGCTCTGGATTCAATGTCTAAGAGAGAACAAAGGCAGTGAAGCGTGTGTGCTTTCCAATCATTTGTATTGTTTGTGGTTAAAACAGATTTTAGCAGCATTTCCTGTGCAAGAGAAAAAGAAAAGTCCATCAAAACTTCTGTCTTGATGGCATTTCTTTATACTCTCTTTTCTCTCTGTCTTGCTAAAACATGTTTCTTTGTGCTGAGAAAACCTGGAGTTCTTCTGAAGCTCCGAATGACAGAAAATCCCCACCATGCAAGCACTCAGAAGCGGCTTCTGTGTCTCCATCTCTCTAAACGCTCTTCTCCTCCATCCTCTGTCCTCGTTCTGCTCTTACTAGAAAAAGCAAGCAATTTGGTCTTTAATAAAATACAGTTTAGTGGAAGTTTAGCATATGTGTAAATTTGTACATACAAAACAAATGTCTGTTTCTGGGATGATGTCTTTGAGTGAAATGGCATCTTCGTTGCTTAACTGCTCATCTAAGCATTCAGCTCCAGTGCTGTAAAAGAGAGTAAAAGATGCGAGTCTTTACATATTTACTTCACCAAAATATACAAAAAAAAATGACAATACCAAAAACCAGGGCCGGAGTGGGACTCTTTTTCAGCCCTGGAGTTTCAAGCCTTAGACCGGCCCACCTCAGTTCACCACTGACTATTCAGTTTCTAATTACACTATCACGTCTTTTTTTTTTTTTTGAGAAAACAGCTGTTTTAGAACTTCAAGTGTTCAACAACCCTTACAGTATTATATGTCTTAACAATAAAAATGAAAAAAAAAAAAACCTTCATAGACGAGGACCGAACCCTGGTTGGCCGGGTCTTAACCTATTGTGCTAACCACTGTACCACAACAGCTGTACGTTGAATGGTGACATATCTAGTTATATCATCATTACCCTGCAGGCTGCATCTTGCTCACGAGGTTACGAGAAAATAGATAACAAGAGCAGAGCTGCGGTAGAATAATAAATAAGAAGGCTGTGGTCAAGTAAATAAATAAATTATATTTAAAAAGTGTGACTGCTGAGAGCAACAGATTCTGGAGCTAGGGACATCGGCCCTCGCGGCCAAAAAACGGACCGGCCCACCGGGAATTCTCCCGGTCCTCCCGATTAGCCAATCCGGGCCTGCCAAAAACTGAGATCAGTAAGAGTTTTTCCTTTGTTTTCCAAGACTACATTTGTTTGATCAAAATTTCAAAAATACGGTAAAATTAACCCCTCCCCCCTCTGCTGCTATTTAAATTTTTTTTAATATATTTAATATAAAGTATATTTTATTTCTTAGATAGCAAAGTTGAAATTTAAATGGCATCAATCCAATATTCAGTCTCATGGTCATTCAAATAAAATAAAATAAAAAATTACACCAATATGCTTATTTTGTGCATTTTATTATTATTATTATCATCATCATCATCATTAAAAACATCTGCTACTTAGGATGTCTTAACTGTGAGTCTTTACTGTCACTTTTGATGAAACGGAGTGCAATGCATCTTTGCTAATTCAAAATATTAAGTTCTAAAAACAAAATGTACTTACCCAAGCTTTTGAATAGCAGGGCATGTCATTTTTTGAAGTATATTATTGCAGCTAATATATAGTTTGGAAATTATATGTATTGGTTTATCTGTTAAAAGGTCATGAAACCCTCCTCTTTCGGTTCAAGTCTACCTAATTTTAAAAAAAAAAAGCTTTGTGATGGGCATGGTGCTCTGCGAGCAGAGGGAGGAGTGGGGATGGCCAACAAAGCAGGAGAAAAAGTAGGGGAGCGAACAACTCTCAGTTGGCTCACCAAATGAAACACAAACCGTGAGATGATGCATGATTTAATAGTTTATACAGTCAAAATGCAAGGAAATAAACAGTAATTTATTTCAATTCAATTCATCTTCATTTCTATAGAGCTTTTACAATGTAGATTGTGTAAAAGCAGCTGCACATAGAAGATTATAGATATAGGCCTATTTAATGCCCTGCTACATATGTTATTCGTAATTTCATATACACAAACCACAATTTATATTATATTGTTATGTCATTATAAAGATAATCGTGCTTATGTAAACACTATAAATGAGGACTTCTCTCCTCCTTAATCTCCGGGTCTAAATGCAGACACAATGGATAGCAGTGCAGCAGATCTCTTTCCCTGTCTAGTTCAACCATTGGCACTGCCGGTAATGTGGAGATTTTAAATGTAACAAACTCAACTTATAAAAAACAAAGTCCGCCATTCTCCAATTCTCATACTTGAAAAAAACTTGCAACAAACCCTGTGGATCATGGAAACAAACACATACGACCCGTGCCATGAGCAGACACGGTCTCACCCAGTCACTGGGTCAAAGCTTGGCAGGTCTGCTTTGCTTTCGGAAAGCACATGCTCGCATGAATGAATAAGAAGCAGAGTCTTCTTAATTACTCTGCTATGAATAATAATGGGAAACCGACATGTCATAACTCCACTAGCAGATTCACATTACTCTCAAAAAATTATTTTTAACCCGGAAGATGAAATTAGCTGACAAAAGCTCAAAATTATCCTGTTTTTCCCACAATTAAAGCTGACAGATGCCAACATTGTCTTAACTCATGCTCAACAGATCTGTTAATATTATAAAAAAGTACTCCAGGGTGTCCTGAACCTTAAAAAGTCATTTGAATAAAAAGACTTGAGCTTGTTTTTGATTTTTACCTGTGGAGGGTGCTGTTGTCAGGCTCTGTGACTGCAGATTTATGCACTTCCACACCTACTGACCTGTAAGTGAGCAGCCATAATTACACAAGTGACTGTGAAGCTGCAGTAGAGAGAGTTCAACAAAAGAACTGATCATGAAACTTTAAAAATGAAAAATTGACTCAAATATTAGTGTGGCAGTACCTTTGAGGAGGTGAAGATGATGTTATTCTTGTGCTGCCGGGTGAAGAACATGACACATTTGTGGCAGCAAACTCACTGGAGCTTCCAGCCAGTGGATCAGTTTGTGGAAGCAAGTCCGGTCTGTCTGACGGCATGCCTGAGGACAACAATCACACATGCATGCATGCTTTAACTTATCCCCTATTCACACTTTATCTGAATAACAGCTGAAAATCATGCACAGAAATCTTTTAAACAATGCATCTCCAAAAACATACGCTAATGCTAACACACGTCCCATCAGAGCTGATGGATATGACAAAAATCTCATATATCTGTCCTGATAACAATCTAGCACCATTTTTGTAAATTCAATCAATTAATAGTTTACATATATTGATCACATATAAAGAACCATTTCTTTTTTACATTTTAAAGTATAAACTTGAAAAAAGTATTTGCACAAGTAAATCCCTCCATGGTGAATGAGAATTACTGTGATAATGGTAATAAATGCTGCTTTGTTTACACTTTAGCAGATTTATACTTCTGCGTCAGGTGACCGGCGTAACCCACGGCGCATGCAATGCGCGTGGCTGTGCATTTATACTTCTGCACGCTGTCTCTGTTGGTCTGCATTAACACTTCCGAAACGCTAGTTAGCAGTAAGGTGTAAATGTTCCTCTGTGTCGAGTTTCTTCGCTGCTTTCTTGCTTTTCTTGAACACTTCCGGGATGTACAAGTGGCTCAAACTCGCTCATTTTGAGGCAGGAACCGGCGGACGTGCAACAACTTTAACTATGAGGTAAACGCAAAACAAAACTTTCCATCCGGAGCTCCTTCCCAGGACTCCACACTTGTAAACAATCCCTCGCGCCATTCGCACGGCTCTCGGTCCCGCCCAGACTCGTCAGTGCTACCAAGCCGACCAATCACAGAGCTTGCGCTACGCATCGTTGCGACGTGTAGTTACAATTTTTGAGAGGTGCACGTCAGCGACGGCCACGGCGAAGGGCTATTCGTCAGCGCCGTAGCATACGCCGGTGTTTGACGCAGAAGTATAAATCAGCCTTTTGTCTGTGCGCATATCTGGTTTCCCTTTGTGGAACGAGAAACAGATTACATCTGCTTTGTTTGCTCACATGCAGCTTTTTGGCCCAGACACTAGTCAACATAAATAACATTAAGTTATGTCATGAAATGCTTAGTTTGGATTGATATATTTGTCTCATATGATAAAAAGGATTGATTTATTGGCTTGGACGCCAATCATTTAGAGCATAGTACAGTATCTGCTATATTAACCCTTTCTTTAGAATGCTGATGATATATTGTACAATTTGTTACAATGAAAAAAATGTGATTTTTGAAATTTTTGATTACATTCAACTTTGTCATTACAAATGTATAAGTACAAGGCAACGAAATGCAGTACGTTGTAAAATGCAGTACTATTTCACAAAAAGAAAGTGAAATAGAACGTTGGTATATATATATATATATATATATATATATATATATATATATATATATATACATATATATATAATCAATATAAATATATATATATATATATATATATTTATATTGATTATATATATATATATATATATATATATATATATATATATATATATATATATATATATATATATATATATATATATATATATATATATATGTATGTATGTATATATATAAAGCACACTTGGAGATGTTGCCTTCATATTTTTGTTGCAGCTAAGGATTTTTTCTACTGGTACAATCGGGTGAGCGGTTTAGACCTTTACTTCCCCTTTAAAAATTTTCACTGGCCCCATCAAAAAATTACAAAATTAAATAATTAAAAGTTAAGAAGTTATTAGCTATTTTTAGCCACATATTTTAAATAATGTGTCAAAATAATGTCTGTGAAACTAGAATTTCAATATTTTAAAAAATGGTTATAAATGTATAATGAGCAAAGTTCAGCGTGTTATGCAAACAAACAAGCAGTATGGAAAATGTGCAGGTATTTTATTGCAGTTTGAAATTATTTATTAAAAGGTGGTTGACTTGTCAAACTGACGGCAAATCGTGCAAAACGTCACTTTATTTTGTTGTTGTATTGTTCCCACGTAAATGTCTGCTTCCAAGACGTTAGAAAAAGACATTTTCTTTAAGCCTTATTATTTGATGTTGCCGTTTCTTCGATGTACCGGTACCGGGTAACAGAAAAAAATAGCATGCTCAAAACATCAAATCAGATAAGAGGAAACGAAAAGCATTATGAGAAGATAGCATTTAAAAATTTGAAAACTCAAACTTTAAATGCACGCAATTGACAAATAGTCGCAGACAAATTAAACTTTAGTGACAACAGCACTGTCCGAATCGGGCCAGTAATGATGGCCCATCAGGCAGTGCTTATTGTTGAGCCCTGTGTTGTCTTATACGATGTGAAAATATGCAGAAATATTTCTTCCTTCGAACTGTTATACTTCCTGTTCCTTTTATTCTAACTGAATTATGTAAGAAGGATTTTATGTATGCTGCTCCATCTGGCTGGTGTATTTTTAAATGAAATGTCAGCAAAAAGATTCATTTTTAAACAGGTATTTATGTAACAGTTATTTACATATGTTTGTATGTTCAAGATGTCTTTTAAACAGTTGTTCTGCCCATTTTATTCTGGTTAAATAAAACAGTATTAAATAAATTGCAGGACAGGGACCCTCCAGAAGCAGCTTTTGTTTGAAGAATGAAGACAATTAACAAGCTTAATAGTTTGGCTGTGCTACTCACCACTCTCTCCTTCTAAATCCGACTGGTTTAGGTGAGTACGGTACACAAGTCTAGCATCAGCAAGTGTCTGACTACCGGGGGCAGAAGCAGTGCTTCCCATCGGAAGGCGTCTTACAACACTCGAGCAGCCACTTCGACTCTTCTTTGAGGGAGATGATTTTACTGAGAATAGAAAGAGGAGTTGAATGATGCCATCAGAAATAGACTAAAAGCTCAATGGCAAAGATAAAGACAAGTTAGAAAATGGTTGTTTACTCAAAACCCACAACACTTCATTTTTAAAAAAAACATAAACAACATAGTGACACATGAAAGATGTTCATACCTTCACCGAAAAACCATTTTACTATAACTTTCAAGCTTCACAAAAGGCATTGTATAAGTAATACCAGTAACTAACATAATCCAAGTAATCTGAAGCCATATGGTTTATATAATCATTAAACTATTGCTTCATGGTGCTTTAAAATTTATTTTTTAATGTGTGGTGATCAATGTTTGAATGTGAACAATAGACTTAATTTAATCTACTTGTTAAATAATGCAATCACGTCTCTTCAAAAGAACAAATCACTTTATTTTTTATTATCCTCACAATTTATCCTCACTTTTTTTTTTTACTCCATAAAGGTGGAGCGACAGAAATCTCATTTGCACTTCCCATTTGAAGTGTTTTAAATTGTGTAACTGATGACATTTTCTGATGACATTTTCATGCCCATTTTCTTTTTTATTTTTGAGTAAACTATCTCCACTTACGTGTTTTCTTAAAAACTGTGTTGCACATAAAACGTTGGAACCGTTCAGCATAGAATCCAGGCCGATGTACGGAGACTGTGTCCTAAAAAGTCATTGTTCATAATGCATGGTGAGGAAAAATTGCCACAATGCTTGCTTTTAAGGCAGGTAAAGAAACAGATGACCTACCCCATCATGAACCAAGGCCTTCCAGGAATGCTCTAGTTTTTTGATAAATCTAAAGGAAGAAGTGAAGGAGAGATTTAAACGATGGTCACAAACAACCTGTACATTACAACTGTCGTGACAAGTCACCTGTACGACTGCAATATGTCGATGATCCCAATATAAACCAATATTCTCTCTCCTCTACTGTTGCGTGCTGGGATTCCCCCCCATCTGTGGACAAAACAGTGTTTTCAACCAACTGAAATGTTGTTAAAATGACTATCATATACTGCAGGCAAACTAAATAAAAAATAAACTATCCAAGACATTGAAGGGTAGAAAAAATACAAGAGTTAAAAGTTTGTTAAAAGAAAAACCATAATGAGTAATAATAATTATAAAGAATAGAATAATAAAATGAAGACTAACTGGTCCTCTGTTTCCAGGGTTCCTTTCCCTTTGGCCTCTCCCTGTATGGACTCCATAGCGGTGCTGTACAGTGCTTTTTGAATCTGTGGTCTCCTGTGGTCGGGTGTCACGGTCCCCTCAGATCCACCACCCTCCACCACCCCTGCTCGCTCTCGAGATGCCAGATCTGTATTATGGACCCCCACCAATAGACTGTAGTCCATAATCTTAAAGCTCTGCAGCAGCTGTTAAATACAGAGATCGACCAATAAAGACAATATAGCAAACAATAAAATCTTATCGTGTGTTCTACAAACATCAACACCTACATATTTGCTCTGAAAGTGTTATTTATCGTGACACTAAAATAAGTATTCTTTCAAACCAAACTCTGCAAAAGTATAAAATTTCAGTATAAAATGCAGTTTTCACTGATATGCATCAATATAATAGATTATAATAACACATTTTACCTTTTATATATTAACAAAAACTTTAATACATGAAAGATTAATATACGATAAGGCAAGATATTCCTAAAATAAAGGTCAATTGAAAATTTATAATTGATGTTATTAGCAAACCTACAGTTCAAAATTTAAGGTTAAGTAAATAGTTTTATTTGAAAGATTTTCTTTTTTTTGTGATCTTTTTATCAAATAATCAAACATACATATATAGTCACAAAAGATGATATCAACGGACTATTCTATTAACTGAGATTTCCATTAATACCCATACCCACCCAGCCCAGACGAAAATAAAAAGGCAAAGAAAACAGAGTTAAAAACAACAAAAAATATTATCTATGAACAATAAATATAGATTAGTGGTGGGCCGTTATCGTGCTGCGTTAACGCGAGACTCTTATTGCGCGATAAAAAAATAAATATCACCGTTAATCTATTTTTAAAGTTGGGTTGGGAGCTGGGTCTATTCTATGCAAGCTACAGTAACTTTCACCTTAATATTTTAGCACGAATGTATACCTGACCGGTGAGCCGTCTGACAAAAAAGTGCCCTTCTGAATCAAATCAGCAGGATGCCTGACTTTAACTGCAGTTCGGCAGTTTCCACTTTAACTCATGAAAATTTCATTCATGCACCCGTGACAAACTGGGCTATTAGACACAAATAAGGAGTAAGGACTGGTGAGAGTGTTAAGGAATTCAATAACGCATGCCAAAAGAAAAGCAAAAAAAGTCTGCATTTCGCGATGTGTGTGCGTATTTGTGTGAGGTCCTTTACTGACTGCCGCGTGTGTGGATCTTGTCGGAAAATATGGTGAAAAGTCCAACATGAAGGTAATAGTTTAATTGCGGTGTTTACTTCAATAATGCCACTAATATATGCATACTCCACATGTCTTAATTCCATTTCTGTTTAGTTCAATTATGACTTTAGTCGGATTAAGGTAATAAAAATAATTCAAATAAATTCATTGTTTCAAGCTTATATATGCCTACAGAAAAATTCATGTTTAACTGAATAAACAGTTAGTAAACACAAGAACATCTTATTGAACAATTTATTTTCATCCCCAATTATCATAATACAACAGTTTCCTCAAGCAGTTTGTGATGCATTTTGGAAAAAAAAGATGAGCCCCTAGTCTAATGCGCCACCTGGCTTGAAAAATCTGTTCCTAAAGACTTAATTTGTCTTTTATTTGCTGCGTAAAACATATGCTGGAATAGTTGGTGGTTCATTCCACTGTGGCGTCCCCTGATAAATAAAGGACTAAGCTAAAGGAAAATTAATGAACGAATGAAAAGGAACGGTTTTCACATAAAAGTAAAGAAAAAAAAACAAATAATTCCCACAAGATATGAAATCTTAATTCTTAACTTCTATTCTGCAAAGACATATTAGACTGCTATTGTATTATTATTATTTTAAAACTGCTATTATTTTGATGTATTAATCAAAGAATATTGAAAAATGCATCACATGAGCACCAATCAGAACATTAGAATAATTCTGGGAAGATTTCTGTGACAATAAAGACTAGAGTAATGACTGTTTTGTTGTTTTAAATACAGACTTTAGTGAATAGAATGAACAACAAAAAGTTCTTACCAACCATCAAAGTTTGAATAATGCTATATATTGTGCACAGCACTAATCAAAATCATCACCATATTTATAATTCTAAAACTAGCATGCAATATCACACACCCCCAGACATGCATGCTCACCAGGCAGTCCCGCTGGATAGTTTTGCAGAGTGCATTGTAGTTGTCTGGCTCCAGCTGGATGCCCTCTGGCATGTCCTGAATGAAATCCAAGTCTTTGTAAGTGGGCACACTCTTGTCTCTCTCTTTAGGAGAGGCACGCCGCTTGTATGTTGAGCCCTTCAGGTCATATTTGAGGTGCATAGGCACACTGCGAGGCAACAGATTATTCATAACAACGATACGGATGTTCTTTCCACCCGCCTGAACGCAATACAAGCCATAAAACTTTGGGAGCAGCGTTCTTTTGTTCTGATTCAGGTTCTAAGAGAGGAAAGAGTAAAGAATATCATAAACAAAAGCTGCCATTTTGGATTAAAACATGCATTACTGTTCTGTTCTTAATATTTTATTCTTTTTACATACAGAACTATCAAAGGAGAGTTTGTTGTCGTCCACATTTTCAAAAATTCTAAAATACACAAGTGCTTATTGCTCACCATGAAGTACCCAGGCAGTAGTTTCTGCAGGAACTCTGCCTCTTTGTGCATGACTGTTTTAATAATAAACTCATCATCGCTGGTCACGTAAAAGATGGATCCGCTTGCTCCAGGATTGGACAGTTCGATCAAGGGATCGTTACACAGCGAGTACTGCAGAAAGCAAGAAGACACAAAACAAACACATCAGGAGTGTCTCTAAAGCAGGCGTCCGCAAACCTTTTCATATTAAGGGCCAAAAACCAAATATCATTGAGAGCCGTGGGACAAAGGTAAATATACCAAACTAAACTACATTAAAGTTGACATGGGTAATTTCCTAATTTACTTCATAACAATATTATAATATAAAGAAAAGCATAACTTTAAATCGTATTTACTAATGAAGTATTAACTTTTATTGTAATAAAAACATTACATGTATAACACAGTGGAGTTAAATGCTGAATACACTAGTCAAGCAGAATCTGCCATTGCCTTTATTTGTTCACCAAACTCTCTGCATTGCCAGGTGACAGTGTGTACATTTAAACTAAATCTGATTCATTTACACCATTTAATTGAAACATTACATTTCAGTTAGTCTTGAAACCTTCCCCATCATTCTCCCTCTTTTCTCAGATGGGATGACGGGAAAAATCAAAGGGCCAACTTTGGCCTGCAGGCCCTAGTTTGGGCATCCCTGCTCTAAAGACAATGAACTCGTATAGCATGACTGTTAGATGGAACAATATATATATATTTTATATTTAATTAAAACAGTATTTATGTGAAATATTACTATATTTACAATAACTGTTTTTTGCCACATTTGATCTCTAAAAATATATGAGTTTTAATTTAACAAACAAACAAACAAAAAACACTTGTAGTGCACATATGTAGGAAAATATAATCTAGGATCCATTTAACATTATTTTATGGCTTCATCAGTGAGTATTATGAAAACATACTAAAACTATATAACTAGTTTTATTAAATACCTAATAATATGCAGGGCTCGAAATTGCGACCATTTTGGCCATGACGTGGTGAATATTGATCCGCCAGCTGAGATCAATCGAGTACGTGCCCGAATCTCGATGCGCTGCATTCACTGCATGTTCAGCGCAAATGTCCGCTAAAAGTCAAATCTAATACTGTACATATCATCGCCAAAGAAGCTCGTCTTTACTAAGTTTACACTGAAACTGCGGCTCATAACAAACAGCGGTATTGCGCCGGTGCTCAACCTGCTCATAAATTGGGTCGGCTGACTCGCCTGCTTTTCCACAAACACAGAAAAATGAAAATCAGCTCAGACTAAACATTTAAATTGACACAAACTGAAACCAAAACTTTTAAAGAGTGATAGAAGTGAGACTTTACTTACTTTCTTTTGTCTATTCTTTCTTGAGGTGTATATACATTTTTCTATTTAGTTACTGATGACTGTTTTGCAGCTTTCAGCCTTGAATTTAATTATTTATTATAATCTTTTGTTTGTTTTGTAGCAGAAATATTATTTATTAAACTGACATGCATATATATGCTGTTTAGCAGTACAAAATAAATATTTCTTACTGCAATGCTTCATTTTTGTTTGATGCAAACTATACATTTATTTTTCATAAAGTAACAGACTTTTTATAGCAGATAACTTACATTCAAGCACGTTCAAGGCAGCATGATGATGACAAATGTAATTCATTGTTACTATTATTGTCATTTTCATCATCATTAATATTCTATAATTATTAGACATACACATTTTGAAATTATTGCACACAAATATCAATGTCATCTCAGCATTAGTTAGATAGTTCTTTCTGGTTTTTGTTAGTCCTAATTGATGTTGTTTTAAAATACAATAAGTCCCTTAAAATACAATTTGCAGCGGTGCTCATTCATTTTTGGTGGGTGCTCCTAAATTTTTGAAGTTGGGAGCACCAGTGCTACCAAGTAAAAAAGTTAATTTCGAGCCCTGATATGTAATATTGATTATCAAAGATCTGCATTTATATATGAATATTATTAATACCATCATATAAAAATGTACTATTAAGGTAATAATATTCATAAATACAATATAAATAATATTTATTATTATGTTAATCCTTATTTAAATGGGTCGGGTCAATAGTAATTTCTTACTCTGTTTACTCACAAACCTTTATTTTATAAACTAACTTTTTAAAAAATCTCAAGATGTGTTTTTTGTGTATCTGTGTGCGTGTTATATCTAACCAGATAGTCGTCAGGCCGAATGCCAAAGAGTTCTCGGAAGTAACGGAAGGCAATGGGGGCGTAGGTCTTAAACCTGAAGTCACCATGGTGATGTGCTGGAGTCAAATTACTTCCTTCACTGTAGGACGAAAACAGGGAGGTCAATACAGACACAGAGTTATGGCTTTCTAAATTATATACAGTTGAAGTCAAAATGATTAGCCCTCATGTTAATTTTTATTTCCTTTTCAAATATTGCCAAAATGATGTTTAACAGAGCCAGGACATTTTCACAGTATTTCCTAAATAGTTTGTTTTCTGAGGGAAATTTATTTTATTGTTTTATTATGGCTAGAGTAAAAGCAGTTTAAAAACTATTTTAAGGTCATTATTATCAGCGCCCTTAAGCAATAAAACTTTTTGATTGTCTAGAGAACAAATAACTGTTATAAAATGACTTGCCTAATTACCCTAACTTTACCGATTAACCTAGTTTAGCCTTTAAATTGCACTTTAAGTTGAATACTAGTATCTTCAAAAACATCTAGTAAAATATTAAATACTGTCATCAGGACAAAGACAAAAGAAATCAGTTATTAAAACTATTGTTTAGAAGTGTGTTGAAAAAATAGTCTCTCAATTACACAAAAATTGGGGAAAAGGAGGGCTAATAATTCTGACATCAACTATATAAAATCTGACAAGATGCCCACTATTACGAGGTGTGAACACAGAATGACTATTAGTTGCTATCACACTTGATTTATAAAGACAAATTTTCCTTAAAAGTCAATACAACCATTTTATTTCATTTAAATAGCTACAAATATATCTATATTTTAGATATATTTAGATATATATATATATATATATATATATATATATATATATATATATATATATATATATATATATATATATATATATATATATATATTTTTTTTTTTTTAGATCATCTAATCTATCAATGTAGAGAAGTTCAACACACATTTCTTGTCCTGCACATACCTGGGGAAGAAGATGCTCTCTACAACGTAGAAGTCCTGCATAAGGACATCTCTCTCTGCTTTTTGACTGAGGCTGCCCACTGTATGTGCGATACCCAGCTGGATGGCACCTTTCAGAGCAGAGGAGGTCGTCTGCAGACAGAGAAAGAATGCGTGAGATAGAAATGCAAGCACACCACAATGATTATTTGAAATAACCTTTAAATTAACAGTAATGTAGGTGGAGTGGGAACAAAAACAACAACAACTATAATTTCCAGTAAAACAAATGCTATTTTTAGCAGTGTGAGATTATATATATGTTTTATGAGATGCAGTTGTTTTTGGTAAAAAAAAAAAGTATTGTCCCGTTGTTTTCCCACGGTTCGGTGCACCCTGTGATCCACGGTTCAGAATATGCATTATAAATATATAATACTATAATATAATATTAATATTGGTTTGTTAATAAAAAACAATTGCAACAAAGCATTTCTGCTTTTGTACGCTTCCGATTACCTTTCCCATCCATGAGAAGACCTGTCGAATCACCTATTAGTATGTAAATCTGTGTCGATGCGTGTGTGGAATATTTATGTGTTTCAGCATGGCAAGTGAAGGAAATAAAGCACAAATGTGCAAGTGATGCCAAATCACAGTGCATTGCTGTCAGTGTTTCAACAGACACTCAATATAAATTCAGACAGACACAAAAACGTTTTTTTTTTTTTTTTTGCAAAGGTAGCCTAGAACAGTGGTCACACTGGCGGATCAAAGAGGATCGAGGTCCGTGTCCAGACCCAGAAGTGTCCCATACGGACGCGGACATACAACAGGTCTGTTTCAGTCCAGCTCCTTGTGGGTGTACTTCTGCACCCAATTACTCCCGCTACATTCACTCTGTTTACCCGCCGTCTGCTAAGAGCAGTTTTCTTCTCGACTGACTGTTACAGCTAAATTAAGAGAGAAGAGCTAAGCTCTTAGCTTAAGTTTCATTCACTACAATGGTGCTACGTGAAACAGAGCTGTCTGGAATCATAAAATCATATAGAAATCATAAATAAAAATGCGTTGTTGCTTTGGTAATGCAAGCACAAAGGAAACAGAAGTAATCAACACTTTAAAAGTGCTCATTATTAAGATTATTATTTATTAAGATTATTAAGATTATCAAATATTAAGATGCGTTGACAATTATTATCTGCATAATTGGTTAAGACTGTAAAGTCAAGATGTGAAATAGAAAAAGGGAAATTTAAGCTTATTTTCTTAAGCAATTTATTTGAACATAACATTTTTAAAATCCCCTACTTTTCTTTAATTAATGCGAGAACATGCAAATCTACAGTCATATGTGTGAAGCTTTTGCACTGTCAGGTATTTGTTACCCAATAAATATGTTTATTGTTCTTTGAATTGTTCTGTAGGCTTTTTCTAAGCATAGCACAACAGTATCAAAACCGTGACCCTAACAATGATACACACCGAACTGTGAGTAGATTGAACCATTGCACCCCTAATATGTATACAGTATATACATAAACGCTCTCTCTCTCTCTATATATATATGTATCATTGTTAGGGTCACGGTTTTGATACGGTTGTGCTATGCTTAGTTTTTGTTAAAATGTAAGTAAAAGCATATTAAAAAGTTCTGGCTTTGAATGGGATTTCTTGGAAAAACAATTGTTAGATAGATAGATAGATAGATAGATAGACAGACAGACAGACAGACAGACAGACAGACAGACAGACAGACAGACAGACAGACAGACAGATATATATACACACACACACACACACACACACATACATATATATATATATATATATATATATATATATATATATATATATATATGTATACATATATATGTATACATATATATGTATATATATATATATATTTTTTTAACTTTATCTATACAGTATATATATATATATATATATATATATATATATATATATATATATATATATATATATATACATATATATATATATATATACATATATATATATATATATATATATATATATATATATACATATATATATATATATATACATA
The DNA here is from genome assembly GCF_052040795.2 of Danio rerio. Lineage (NCBI taxonomy): Eukaryota > Metazoa > Chordata > Actinopteri > Cypriniformes > Danionidae > Danio > Danio rerio. Next base: position 10,103,468 of record NC_141036.1, on the reverse strand, counting down.
TATATATATATATACAACAATTGTTTTTCCAAGAAATCCCATTCAAAGCCAGAACTTTTTAATATGCTTTTACTTACATTTCAACAAAAACTTTAAGTCAGAATTTAGCAGGAGTATGAATGATTTCAAGCTTGACTATACATAAACCACACAACCTAATAAAATAATTTTTACATTCCAAAAAAAAAAGGTGCAAATTTATTTTTAATGATCTATATTGACTCATTTTTACACATTCGAATACATGATGTCTGATGATAATAATAACATTGTCCTTCAAGTCAAAATAAATCAAGCCAAGTTTTCTACACAATTTAACTAAAAACAATGATCAACGAAACTAATAAACACTGGCCAGGAAATTGTAATAGCACCTTTATTCAACTGCCTTTTTTAGCACAGTTTCTCTCTGTTGCCCCTGCGTTACTATCAGATGACACATTTGACTGCAGGCTGACCTTTTTGTATGTCGTTTCTCCAGTAGGATCAACTCCTCTGTGACCGATGGTTTTCTTCATACTTTGAGATGATCCCGGCCCCTATTTAGAGTGACAGATGTAAAAATGTGACAGAAAAAAGGGGTTTTGTGTCAAGAGACACGATTCAGGAGGCTTCTGTTTGTCAGGTGTTTCCTAAAGTCAAACACGATCACAAACACTCCTGTTCATCATCGCATTACTTTAATACAACTGAATCTTTCAATTAATGATGAGAGCGGTGTGTGTGTGTGTGTGTGTGTGTGTGTGTGTACAGGTTATGTTGTTTACAGGGATACAAAGTTATATAATGACTTGATAATGATTTTATAATGGGTATGACTTAGTTGTACTCTATTAAGGTGATTTAATTCAAAACGCTTAAAAATTGTACTCAACAAGATCTTTTGACATTACAATTTTGCCACAGGTTTAATGTGAGTGTTGAGTTTATTGTTAGGACCATATATATAAGTGTTTTTAACAGTATAAAACACATTACATCTCTGGAGTGTCCCTGTAAGCCATGTATGTACGTGTGTGTGTGTGTGTGTGGGTGTGTGTATAACTTTGTCAATATTGGACTTGTTCAAGATCTTTCTCACATGACTGTTTATTCAACACAAACCAACAGTAAGTAAACCTTACTTTAGCCAACAGGAATGCATTCACATTCCTTTACAAATGTCCAGTAGAAAAGAAAAAAGTAGCTTAGTTTTGGATGAAACTGTGGATACTATTCTAAGACCAAACACACTGGGCTGACAAATGAGAAACTGAAATGAAAAAAAAACAAGGGAAGGTGAAAACACAGCTGGAACACACTGTTCAGTCAGCTCATTGGAATGGAACTACCTGTTTAATAATGATAAAAGATTAACTATCATAACCAAAGTATGCACTGAGAAACTTGTAAGATAGTGCAATTTGCGAACCTATCCCTACTGTTTATGAATTGTGTTTTCCCTCAATAAGATCATTCAAACACAAATATAAAGGGATAGTTCACCCAAAAATTAACATTTACTCCCCCTTAAGAGGTTTTATACCTCTTAAAATAAGATATTTTGATGAGACATTTATAATGTTAGAAACCAATAACCATTGGAATTCAATGCTTACAGGTTTCCATATTCAAAATAACTTTTTTGCTTTCAACGGAAGAATAAAACTCAAAGTGAATGGCTGAGTAAATGATGACAGACTTTTATTTTTTGTGGTGAACTATTCATTTAAATGTTGGTGATTCTGTAAGGAATGCATATTCTCATTGAACTGGAACATCTTTTGTCCTTTGCAATATTTAAGTGCCAAAAGGATAAAACTGCCCAGTCATCTTCTTTAAAACTTACAGAGCAATTAAAAAATATTTCCCTGAGTCTTACCTCTGTAATAGTCATCTTTCGAACTCCGCTGGACCCTTAAAAGACGGAAGCAGAAAGAAAAAGCATGTAAAAAAAACATGTTAGAAAATGAACTTCATAACACTTCTTGCTATTTTCTCAGAACCATCCTAATTTACTAATCATTATAAGACCAATAAGTAGACTTGTAAACTACTATTCAAAAGGTTTCAATTAGAGCTGCACGATTCTGGCTATAATGAGAATCGCGATTTTTTTGCCTACAATAAAGATCATGATTTTCTCACGATTCTGTAGATGTAAAATAAAGGTTAATACGAGTGGGCTTTTATTATTGTTATTCTCAAACATATGGTAAAACAGCAATAGGCTTTGTGTAGCTGTACTGTTGGTTAAAATGCTAAATTTTGTATAGACTTGGAATGGTGGACTTGAACAGACTTTAGATTTGTCCTGGTCATTAATTAATAATTCTGATGTTGAATTATTGTGTTTGATACATATGCTTACAATCTGTCATTTTCTGCTTAAAATCTGTCACTGACGTGATTTTCGTGAATACAGAAGAGTGGGTGGGTATTTTTGCATTGTGGCGGGATTTGGATACTTTTTGAGCTGGAATCATTCAGCTACATCTGGCAAAACTGTGTGCGCTTTCGGTTTTATTTTCACTGCTAAGAGTGGTTCACTTCCCGCGCGGCTCCCAAACGATCACTCTCTGCCACAAACTAAATGTTACTTACAACTTTATTACCTGTTATTCACAGCATATGCAGGTTCTGTTCACTAAAGTAAACTTCATTCAGAGGCGCAGGCGCCCGCCCTCCCTGTGGTAACAGCTGACGGTCAGTTTACATCACATGTGATTTTTCGGTCGCAAATACATTACATGAAAACAGAAAAGACATTTTTGAGGTGAACTATACCTTTTAAATACAGCATGTGACTCTTTCAACACCGTTTGGAGGTGTCCATGTGGCTGAACAATGTATGTAAAACAATGAGAAAACTTGTGCGGCCACTAATGCTTCTCTCCTTAACTTGAAAATATGATTGACAGAATCGTAGAAATGCTGGATTAAGATCGTCTAGGGGCTCGAATCGAGATCACAATCTTTTTACAATGAATTGTGCAGCTCTAGTTAGAATCTGTTTTCTTGAAACAGATTTTTGAATCTGAAAATCTAATGTTAAATTGCTTTATTGGATAAATAACCTAAGGTCTATGACATTAGACATATGCTAAACAAACTATAAACCAAATCTCTCAGTATGTATTTTGCTAAAACTATATTAACTGATAACCTCAAACTCGAATTCAAAATCTGTTCATGTTTTATTCTTTCAAAAGTGTCCAAGATGGTTTAAAATACACAAAGAAAAACATGTATTGCATTTTTTATTGTCATATTTGATTTGTTTGTACTCTGCTACAGCCAGTAATGCCTGCTTTCGTGAAGATTTGAAACCTTTAGAAATGTTTTGTTGTGAATCATTGGTTCAGACAGTGTGTGTAACAATTCGATCGTGTGTTTCAAACAAGCAAAGTAAGGCTTTGTTCATTTTAAAAATTCAATGCTGGTTCGCTAATATCGCCCCCACAGGCTAATCACTGAAGATTCAAGCTGCATCCCAAATGGCACACTATACACTATGCAATCATGCACTATGTACTTATGCACTAACACACTCAACAGGGTAGTATATGTATGTAGTGTCGTCCCAAATGGCACTCTAATGTTTTTTTTACTAAGCGGAAATTCAAACCGTTTCCCTGATGACGTTTGACGGTTGCCAAATCATTGAAGTAAACGGCCAAATTATCAAATAATACCTGCCGTGAGTGTTGCCGCAATCACTATCGGGAGGCGCTATAATCACTCTCGTAAAAGAATTTTGCTTTCACCATCCAAATTAAATAAAGTTATTCAACATGTGCGTCCGATATAGCTCCGCCCCTTCCGCTACGTAAGCAAACCTGCGGTCGTTGAGTGCGTGAAGTGTCCATCATTACACACTTCATTTTAGTGGCTGAATGAGTGCATCATCCGGGTAATTAAAGTGCACTTATTATTTTTAGAGTTTTCAGTGTGAACGCACTACTTACACTATTTATACTACAAAATGGCGTAGAATAGTGCATAAGTATGCGATTTGGGACGCAGCTTCAGTGTTTAGTTTTTTAGTACACCACATTAGGTGTTACTAAAAAACAACAACTAAACACACAACCTCCAGAAAAGCTAAAGCTTCAAAACAGAATAACGTTGAGACGCAATAAAATAAATAGATTAAAGTGTTAAAAAGCTTAATTTTCTCCAAACACTTGCCACTTTGATAGCTGGATGTCTTAGCATGTGTGCAGTGTATGTGCAAGGGTAGCCTCTAGCTTGGAACAATACCTGTATAGTTTTGTTTATCAAAGCAAATAAAACATAAGAAAGATGATGCTCACCAATAAATATACAGACGGGCTCTATTTATAATATCATGATTACTACATGACTTTCTGGAATTCTGGATTCTAATTGGACAATAACAACAATGCAAGGTATCATATTCCCAGAAAAACTGGTAAAACAAATAAAACAGGCTCATCTAGATAATCATCTTAACCATTAGTGAAAATATTATTAACAATAATGTAGTGTAGGGTGCAGGCAGACAACTTTTTAGTTCCGCAAGCTTCGCGTTTAATTAAAAAGCGAGTAAACTATGCTACTACAGCAAGTTCAATGTTTTGTGCCTACCAGTTTAGTTTTGTGGCAATTAGTGGTGTTATAAGCAGGATACTGTGCATCCATTGATCAGTTTTAAACAACAGTCTGGCTTTATTCTGCTAGAACAACCGGCTGGATGTACCATTCCTCATCTAGTTATCACAAAAAATGCCAGAAAATTTTGTGACAATAGTTTTAAATCCATTTCGCCCATTCCAACCCGATGTGCCCGACAATTAGCAGACTGTCACTCTCAGTAGATCAGTGTTTCTCCACCATGTTCCTGAATGATCACCAGCTCTGCACAAGTGCACATTTTCCATGTCTCCTTAGCCAAACCCACCTGATTCAGATCATCAGCTCTTTGGCAGAGACTGAGAGACCTGTAAAGGGTGTGACAGACAAAAGAGACATCCAAAACATGTAGTCTTGGCAGTCCTCCAGGAACGTGGTTGAGAAACACTCCAGTAGATGATTCACCCAAAAAACAACATTGATCAAAACCAACTAAAACAACAGGAGCTTCAAATGTCTGTATTTATAGTAACAATGTAGGGTATAAACATTGATTTTGTTTTTTGTTTTGTTTTCTGCACATTATTATGAGAATAATGTAGTCACAATACTGGAAATTCCAACTTCAATGCGATACCTAAAATGTATCAATCATCAATACAACTTTCAATAGAGTAGAGGAACTATGACGTAAATTTTTGTATGTAAAAACTCAGAAGCGAGTTAGCATTTTAGCAGTTCTGATTCCCTCATCCCAAAGTCAGTGGGTTTTTTCAATGGGATTTCAGTTAAATCGCTCAAATAAGGTTCATGGCTAAAAAAAAAAAAAAAAAACTTAAGATACTTTCACGTTTTATTCTACGACATAAAACACATCAGCTACATCACACTCTTTATTTTTAAAATTGGTTATGCGATTATAAATCATTGAGCTGAGCTGGTCTGGAGTGCAACTCACTTGTGTTGGGCATCTGTGTTTGTTTGTTATTTAAGTATTTTCATCAATAGTATTTTATAGTTTGTAGTATTTTTCTTATTGTGAATTCATATTGTGTGTAGAATTCCTTCCTTGTAAAGACTGTCGAGACAGATTCATTTGTTGATCCTTTATTTTAATTAAATAATATTATGAAGATACTGCTTACCAGTGCAGCCTCTATTTCCTGCTCTCAGTAATACAAATATGTGAATAAATGTGTAAAAATACAGACATATTAACTGTCATTTTAACGTGATTAAGTGATTTTACACATTGTGTTGTGTTCACATTTACACTGAACACATTTAACTCCATCATAACTGTAATATTTACACCCATCTATAAAATGTATAGCATATGTGACTGTATGGCCTGCTATTACTTCGTGACATAAAAAAAAGAATATTAAATGTTGTTCTCAATCCATCATGAAATTTGCAGGCATTTATAAGACTTGTCCCTCACGCCTCATTTCTGTCATCTGTTACTAAGCTAAGCGGGCTGTGTGCACGCAAGCGATACACTTATTTAAATATGTCTTATGATAATACTATGTAGGCACATTTATGCATACAGTTTTAAAACTTTTACAACAATCGTAAAGCAAAACAGACGTATTTCCCACGTAAAAAGATCCAAAAGCCACATAGGTCTATGTGTTTTTGCCTATTTGTTTATAATATATAGTGTGGATTATAATAAAATAAGAATAAACAGAGAGAATAAAACTCTGTCATGGATCATATTTCTAAATATAAGCTAGAAAAGTTGTCTGTGGAAGGGTGGTGCTGACGTCACACGCGAGCGCCCTGAAGGCACTGTAGTCTGTTTATAGCCTAACTTTAGCTTTTTAATTCTTGCGTTTGCATTTAAGATCCAAAAGTGCTCAAAGTTTTATTTTCGTGTGAGAATTATCCGGCTGGACAAAACATATAAGTGTAATGAACAGTGTTTGAACATGGAGCTTATTATTTGCAATCTTCTAAAAGCCTATGGGAAAATCCTATAGGGATTTCATTGAGGGAACCAGTTTTATGCTAGCAGCTGATTAGCCTACAAGGTGACATCATAGTTCCTTCACTCTATATATAGGAACAAATTCCAAGACATTAAGATATACAAATCAAGAGAAAAAATCCATACAATGTTTTGCATTTAAGGAAAATTTTATTTTACACAACCTTAAGTCCAAAACAAAGTCAATAAATTAGAAGTGAAAACTAAATTGCAATCTTATTTTCTGATTTGAAAAAAAGTGTCATCCTAATATAATTTTTCATTAATATTGCTTAAAGGACCAGAGCCAACAAGGGCATTATTATTACACAAAATTATAAATACTTTAGCAGATCAATTGCATATAATTTGTTAGTGCACTTTAAAAATATCCATAAATTAGATGTTTTCCATTCATGTTTTTGTTTTTCCCCATTTATTCATGCATTTCAATAGCATAAATATTTTCCTTGAAGTTTGACTTTAATTAAAATTGTGATTATTTTTATTAACAAGTGAAGTGATATATTGTCTGGGTCGGTGTTGTAGATTATGGTAAAAGAACCTTGTAATGAAATGAAAGCACATTTTTTGTTTCTGTTAACAGACTTATTTCTTTATATATTATTTTATGTACATTATTCCAAACTACTAAAGTGTCAATAGAAGTCGACAAAGCATAGATCCCATAATGCAATTCATAACCGTAAATAAATAGAAAACACTTGTGAATCAAAAATATGGAAACTGTTAATTAACATTTTTCCACAGTGTGCTATGGATAATACATTACCATTTATATGATAAACATTTTTTTCTGCATTCATTTACCATATAACCAGCCATGAAATAGAAACTGTGTCAACGTCGCAGTGTTGTTTTTTTTATTTAAGACAGGCTAAAAGTAAATAGCCCAATGGTTATTCGACTCCCTGCTGTTAAGAAGAGTGAGAGAGACCGAAGGCCGGTATCGATACCAAGCAGAAGCAAGATTGTATCATTCAAATTTTCTGTATTAATATTTTTGACAGCACTAATGCAGAATCATCACACTGTCACCCCTCTTTATCACCTCCAGGGCTTCTGTTTATATTTTAGTCTTACTGTATATTAAAATATTGTTTGTTCATGTTTGACTGTTCAAGCACAGAATTCATGTTTAATGATTTCTGCTGACACAACCTACAACAACCAAGAATTCTTCCTGCTGCGTTGAATGTAATGTATTTTTATTTATTGCCATGTCAGCAACCAAGAACATGACAAGAACATTCTATTCGATATTAAATAAACAATTAAAAACAACTTGTGCTGCGTTGAACTTCAAAAGTAAGACTGTTGTTACATCCAAACCTATGTACTATGCCCAGTTCAAAGGCAGTGTTTCCTCTAGGATTTTTTTCCAGCTGTGGCGGCAGGTCTTTTACACAAATCTACCAAATACCTATGGCATTATTTCAATGACAAATGGAGAAATGTGGTGAGCACAGTATTACACATCGGGATCGCATTTATGTAACGTTAATACGAGATTGCCAATCACTGCTTGCGCGCTGATTTCCTCTGCTCACGTACAAAACTTCTTGCGCGCCCTCAAACACGCAGCTCAAGCGCAGATCTTCTTGTGCGCTATCAAATAAACACTGCTGAAGAGAAATTTGGTGCGTTTATGTAGTGAGTATGTCTCCAACATTTATTAGATTTGCTAGGAATATTTATGAATCTTTCCAATGTCTCCAACCTGCAGATCGGTATTAATGCGTCCTGCAGTAAAGTGAAACAGCAGTAAACTCCAGTAAGACAACGTTAAAGTCTTTGTATGCAAAATCGCAGACCTTTATCTATAAATAAAGTATAATTATGGAAACTGTGTTTATCTCAACTGAAAGCTACGTCATGTGCTGGCCTCACGCATCGCGCACCTGTTAATAAGTCCATCAGTCACGTACGCCCTACTACGATAGGAGAAAAGTTTGCGCTGTTATAATTCACTTACCTTTGAATGCGTTTTGGTTCGATTATAACCCGCTATTAAAACAACAACAACAATGAATGAATGTTTTGAATTGATAGGAAACTGTATGAATTTTGGTGTGGCGCCCCGCCATGGAAGAATGAATGTAGCGGAAACCATGAAAGGTTGATGAAAGATGGTCAACTATTTCCATTTGAATTCAAAGTATAGAATCTTCTGTATTCTAACCACTAAAATTGCATGTTTGACATCAATTTAATCAGAACTACAAACGTGGACAAAAAGTGTTAAACTACAAACATGGCGGATGTGTGAGACCAACCATCAAGAAGACAAATGTTTTGCATGTAAAAGTACAATTGTGTTCAGTAAGACTTCCTATTACTTAATTGTCCTATACGGATTAATCTATCATCTAATTTATTGACTAATTAATTATTAGACTAAAACATTAATTCTATTTAAAAAATTACTATTTTTATATTAATTACTTAGTGGTGCTGGACTGCTAACAAATCAAAGAATAAGCCGAAGTAAAGGGAGTGAGCCATGTTATTGGCCACTAAAAAAATAAAAAGAACTATTACTACTAATCTGTCAGGTTTATAAATATTAATTACATTGTCTGCTAAGTATGCCTACATGTGTCAACCTGCAACATGAAATTAGTTAATAAAATAGAATACAAAAAGTTTCTATGCAACATTTCACAAAATTCTCTCTCACATCAGTTTATTAAATAAATAGTGACATTCTAAACTACCTCAGCTCTGTTTTAAGTCTCAATTTAAGCTTTTTCCATATTGCACACTTGTGGATATTACCTTACACCTGTATCATTATCAACAGGTTGCAACATTTTTGAACATGCAAAGAAATAAAAATTAAACTATATTTTAGAGCCAAGAACAAATTACGGCAGCCCAAAGTGCTGTGAGTACATCATGAGATCTCTCTCTGACACTGATGACGCATATTTGCTTTCCTGATGAGTAAATGCCTGAAGAATGGATGGAAGGTAATTTATCCATTCTCAGATTACCTCTCAGACAACTGCTGAAAATCCTTGTAGTAACCAATAGCAACAGCTATTTTAAGTTGGAGTTAGTGAGGCCAGATAAAGATTTCAATGCTGAACTGATCAAAATGGGAAAACAGTATTAGAAAACAATTTGAACAATGGAATTTGAGAAAAAGCAGCATTCAACTACTTATGCTGACATCTCACAATGATGCACACATGAATGCCCAAACACTAACATCTACAATATGTATAGCGGCACAATATCCAGGAACTGTGCTATATATTTACATGTTCCAGCAGACGCTTTAATCATCAGTCTGGGATACCAATGCCTATTCCTGTCGGCTTTAATTTCATAAACAGATGACTCACAGATACGATTTTTTTTTCACTTTCATTACAGTCCATCTGTCCCCAAGTAATCAAGCTTAAACCGCCACTGCAAACAAGACCATGCAAGGAAGAAGACTTTGGTTAAGTGGCATTCAGAAAGTGTTAATGTCCCGGTATACTTCAAACCAAATTTAAGAACAAACAAAAATGAAATCATTTCGAACAAAAACCCTGGCTGAAACTAATTTCTTTTCGAGTTTGTTTGAAGTTCGAAACAGCTCACCAAAGCAGACTTTTAGGGATGTTAGTTTTGGCTTCTGAACATCTTTGAGGTGCCATTGGTCCATGATTACGTAATCAGTGCGATTACTTTTCCTCAAATTTCTTATTCCACAGGGATCAGACAGGAAAATGACAACACCAGCCATATCAATACACTGGAGAGAGCTGGTACAGATGTACCCACACATGTGCTCACCGAGAGATTTTAAAGATTCAAGGGGGTCACATAGTGGACAAAAGACCACCTTGTCATGCTATATCTTTTCAATAGCATTGAGTACATACATTGACGGTGCCATTCACTGTGATAAATAGAACACAAAGTAAAGATGTGGTGGTGCTCCTTGAACTATCTGGCTACAGAAGCAAGGTGGCTTGCACAACATTTCAATCCTTTTTATTCCATCTTATTATTTACTTGATAAAAAAACTGATGAAAATTAAGATACTAATTATATAAAATTAAATTCCAAAAAAAAAAAAAGTATCTTCCAAAAGAATTATGTAGTGAAAAATGGTCTGAAAAACATCTTTCTTTGGTGTGAGATATGAGCTAAAATCAAAATTGAACATTTCACCTTGACTCCCTCACATAATTGGTTGTCATCATTTGTACTGTAAACATACTTATCTATTAAAGTTTTTTTTTCTAATAAAAGAGCATGTTTCTATTTTGTATGATATTCAATTAATTGAAGGGAACAAACTATGGTTATTTGTTGAATACTTCAAACTGAAATCAGAGCCGAAATTGATAATTGTGGGAAAAAAAACAAGTTTCATTTAAAAAAAAAAAAAAGAAAATAACTTTTGCAAATTTAATGAACGATTTACCTGATGTATGAGAAACTTGCGTTCTCGCAGATATGAACAGCACACTAACCACAATGTCAGGGAAACTCCCATGCATTCTGTTTTTAAAAGGGAAGTATTAACAGAATTAAATATAACAATATTAATAACCAGCATGGGGAAATTACGTCAGTTAAAGTTTATAAAATTCCATTTCGGTTTCTTTTCTATTAACAGTCCCTAGTTGGAATTGTTCGAAAACCGTATAGTCACGTCTCCAACTTTTTGAACCTTTTTTTTCCCTGAAGAATGAATAGAACTTTGTTTGAAGTATACCGAGGCCTTTAACCACACAGCAACAACAGACCCATGCATGTACCTCTCCCAGAGGATAACAGCCTCCAAAACGGAGTCCTCAGATCTGTAGAGGCAAAATAGTCATTTTAATGGGGTCCAAACCGAGCACTTAAACCAGCAGTGGGTACTAAAATAATCTCTCCAAGTCATTAATAAACTGGAATAGTGTTTGTTTGGACTGGTGGGTTTTTGTTTGTTCGGATGTGGTCGTATCCTTTGTTTGTCTGTTTGGGTGAAAGTTGGGTGGAGCTACATCAATAAAAGATAATTGATTTAGAACATTGGTTCTCAAACTGTGGTACGTGTACCACTAGTGGTACGCCGGCTTCCTTCAAGTGGTATGTAGAGGAATCGTTGAATAATTAAAGTAAAAAAATAAACACACTTTTAACCCTTTGGTGCGTAAAACACCACCGATGTGATCAATAAATTGATTTTAAAAGATTAAACTTTTTATTTATTTTAAATTTTCTAATGTTTATGTATTCCATCATTTGAAGCTAACTTCCTCTCCATATTTGTTACAGTTGTGGGGGGCGTATCCTGTATTTTAAATCCCAATGTTGACAGGTATAGTTTAATCAAATACTTTTCTGACACACAAATTCATATTTCTAAAATACAAGGATTTCAAAGATATATGTTGCATGTATATGACTTATTTGTATATTTAAAAATGTATTAAAAAATACATGAATATGATGACATGCAGCATATATTAACGAACTACAAGGAACGTTTACAGATTTTGATGAATAAGCTACTACATCATAATACTTAAGATTTAAGTACATCAGTTTTCTTTTTACTTTTTAAGAACTGGGTCATTTTTATTAACTTTTAAAAGCACATTTTAATTTAAATGTTGACATCTTATTTTTTTTTTTATCTGTAAGCACAGAGCAGTGTTAATGTTCAGACTATTTATAATAGTTAAAGTGGCAGACAATAATACATTTTCTTAATAATAAGAATTAATCTGCCTCGTTTGTGAACTTTGCAGAGCTGTAGCTGCTTAATTAGGCCTACTAAGCTACTGTATTTCAATACTGGATATTATGGTGGTACTTGGAGAGACAATTTCTTTTCTAAGGTGGTACTTGGTGAAAAGAGTTTGAGAACCACTGAATTAAAAGATAAGAAGATGAAATCTTCCTGCAAAATGATATCTATGTTGACTACTTTTTAAAATTTACAAATACGATAACAGAGGAACAATAAAATACATGCTTGTGCTGTAAGTGAGAGCATTTTGTCATGTACAGAACTAAACAAAAGTTTTAGGCCACCAACACATTTGTTTTAGAGATGGTGTAATGATGTAACATGATTACTCATCACTCTTTTTTTCTTATTTTCTTTCTTTTGTCTAGTTGTTTAAGACATGAAAGAAAGAGTTGGAGAGAGATAGAAGAATGAGTGCTTGCACTCTTCAGTGAAATATGATAGAGGCTCTGTCCTTGCTTGGAGCTGCATTTCTGCTAGTGGTGTTGGCTGTATTATCTGAACTGATAGAAGCATTAAATTCATTTTGTGTAGTCCATCTTGAAAGCACCACATTGGTAATTAATTTATCTTTTAGCATTATAATCATCCCAAACACACTTCTAATGCAGTGAATAAATATCTGAACAGAAAAACAGCTAATAAAACAATAAGTAATGAAATGGCCCCCAAACAGTCCAGACCTAAATATTATAAAGGCGGTATGGAATCACCTGAACAGAAAAGAACGATATGACTTAATAAATCTAAAGATAAAGAGCTGAAAGAACCTTGATATTACACAGCACAATATTTCAGAAAACTTCATTTCAGACTTTAGCGTAAAATCATTTTGTTCTAAATACCGGTTTTACATTTTTGTTGTTGTAATTTTGTATAAATGTTGCCCTGTAGGCCTAAACAGATCAATCAATAAATATTATGTTACATATACAGTTCAGTCTACAGATTCATTCTTTAGTTACCATAATAATTTGGGTCAACTTTATTTTAATGTACAATTCACACTATTAACAAACAATTAACTACATTTTCAGCTTAATAAACTAATTGGCTTCTTATTAGAGGTAGTAGTTTGGTTTAGGTATTGGGATGTAAGATAAGAAAATACTTTATATGTGCTAATAAACATTTAATATCTTAATAATATGCAGGTTCTAACTCAGTAGTAAATTGTGTAAATCAGTGGTTCTCAAACTTTTTTCATCAAGTACCACCTCAGAAAAAAATTGTCTTTCCAAGTACCAACAAAATGAGTCGTATTGAAATACAGTAGCGTAGTAGGCCCAGTAAAGCAGCTACAACTCTGCACAGTTAAAAAACGTGGCAGATTATCTCAGAAATATAGGCTATATGTTAAATATGACTTATTATATACATCATTTTTGACAAATTTTTGAAATGTGTGTAGCATGTACATGACATATTTCATTTCTCCGCGTACCACTAGAAGGAAGCCTGCGTACCACTAGTGGTACACGTACCACAGTTTGAGAACCACTGGTGTAAATTGTTACTTAAACTAAAATTACAAATATTTGTTTCATAAAATAGACAGATCATCACAGAAAAAAATTTACTGCTTAGATACAAACATTTATGCGTTTAGCAATCAAAACCAAGTCAATTTACACAATTTGAATCATGTTGATTAGGTTGTCTTACTGTAAAGAAAAAGACCAAAAACACTGACCAAACATCAAACCGTACAGGAACACCTTTAAAGAACAAAAAAGGCATTTAATTGACTGTAATGTATTATTTAAACACCACAAATGTTTCCACAAGTTCTAGTTTTTCAACATCTGTAAACCACAAGTATGTCAAAAAAACACTAAGTGAGAACACAAAGCTCATCTAGCCTTTTTAGTCAATGTTATGTTCAGTGGTGTAGCGCAAAATCGGAGGCCCCCCTGCAGGGATCACCGACGGGGCCCCCAGATGAAGGTGTTCATAATCTCCGTAATGAACGACTCGTTCACTAGCTGACAATAATACAAGTTTCTGGCAGCGCAGCATCTCGTTGTCATATTTCTTTTGCATTGTTTGCTGATTTTATTCAACAAAACTAGCATAAGCCGAGTGTTTAGTGCGAGTTGGAGCAGCTTTGCCTTATGATGAATGCAGTAAGTGACTGTATTATCATCAATTACGTTACCTGATTAGCACAAATTTCAGAACATACAAAAACATAAAAAACGTAATCTTACCTATGAAATGTTCTGCCTTTGTGCTTTGTTTTCTTTGTTTGCTCGTTACTACACTTGTAGACAGCGATAAAGTCCCGCATCTTCACGTAATAATACTGTCTTGACTAGTGCGGTTGAATGACATTTGTCCTGGGAGCACTGTACCAATGTGGCGACGCTATAGACGCATGCTCAGGGTCCCTATGCGATATCCAGTGTATATATCTATGTCACAAATTGAGGAGTGGGGAAATGAGGCGGGGTGGAGCGACAACGCGGGGAATACTTCACAAACTGAGGAGCGACCACAAACCGAAAGCGGCGAGAGCGTCAAAGTAGCCAGAAGTCATTCATTTTTTAACGAGAACCGGCGGCGAGAAACAGCGGCGCGTCTTCATTGGCTATGATGCGGTTCGGCGGCAAGCAATCAGAATGAAGTAGTCCACCGCTTGAGCGGAGTTCAGAGAACACAGTTCTGTGAACTTTGGTTCCGACCACAGTTGTTCCCAAGAGTTTGATTATTGCGTTTCCTGGATTTTCAATCATTGAAAATCGCGACGACGTGGGGCCCCCTAATCACGCGGGGCCCCCCCGCGGTGCGTGCCCTGCGGGCCCGTCCGCTACGCCACTGGTTATGTCTGAGCTCAAGCGATACTCTTGCTCTCTGAAGAGTCACAGGTGACAAAACATAAAAATAAAGTCATGAATTGAGGCAAGATGTGCCACATATAAGATGATGGTAGAGTTAGATGATAAGCAGACCGACCCATTTAATCTGGGTGAGCGAGCTGGTTTCTGTCCCATTTTCACATTTATATTTAGACAAAGAACAGTCTCGGCCATCATCAAGACTGTGTGCATGTGTCTGGCAGAACTAAAAATACTTCCAATGGAGTGCTAACTGATGTAGGTTACCCACTCAAAAACCCATGATATACTAAGTTACCACTCAAATAATGACCAGCCGATTGACTTCTGTACCTTTAGACTAAGTCAATCTCCACTACATTTCCCAAAGGATCTTATTTTTAATCTGTGGTCAATGAAGACAAACAGTTGAAGACATTAAGCTTTTACATGATAAGGACTGTTAATGGCGTTTACCACTCAATAACCAATTAGCTGATGCACAAACAGAAACCATCTGAAGTATGAATGTAATGAATGCATTGAGTGATAGTTGGAATAGATTAGCTTTCTTGTTCACTGCGCATGTTGTAAAAAATGAGAATACAAGTTTACCATTGCTTAATAGGAAACAGTTGACAAAAGTACCATCTTCAACCAAAATTTTCAGCAAACTTTCATGAAGAACAAAGAGTAGCAAGCCAAATAAAACATTTTTACACACAATTAAGCAAACTCTTTAAAGGGCCATGACATCCCCCACTTTCGGTTAAAGTCTACTTCATAATTTTTTCAAAAGATGCATGATTAATAGGCGTGGAGCTCCGCGAGCATCGGGCAGAAGTGGGCGTGGCCAGCAGGGGAGAAGGGGAGCGAATAACTGTTGTTGACAGTTAGCTCACAAACTGAGACACAAACTGTGAGGAGACGCATGAGTTTATAGTTCACAAAGTTAAAATGCAAAGAAATAAACAGTAATTTAATGCCCTGCTGCATTTGTTATTCGTAATTTCTTATACACATAACCACAATTTATATCATTATAAAGATAAGTGTGTTCATGTAAACACTATAAAAGAGGATTCTTCCTCGATCCCCGTGTCTAAATTATAGATCTTGAATGCACACTCAGTGCAGCAGGTCTCCTGACCTGTCTATTTTAACCATTAGCCCTGCTGGTAATATAGAGGATTTAGGCAAACACAGCAGCACGGCGATGTGTCTGAATGTGAACGAGCTCCTGATAAAAGTCAACGTCCGCCATTCTTCAATTCTAACACTGCTCTCCCGACAAAAATGCTAGCAGCACACACACAGCTTTGCTGTATGATCGGCCCTGACAGGATCGCGGGGAAAAAACATGCAACAAACCCCGTGGATCATGGAAACAAACATATACGAGCCTTCATGAACGGCTACGTGCCATTGGTCTGTGTCTCACAGCTTGCTTGAAACTGGCAGGTCTGCCTTTGGAAAGCACGTGCTCTCATGAATAATTAAGCAGCCGGCTCTTCTCATAGGATAAGAAAACTCTGTTATGAATAATAATAAGAAACCGACGCATCATCATTGCACTTGCAGTTCTGCGCTACGTCGCCGATTTTGATCCCGCCCCAAAAATCATTTTAAACCCGGAAGCTAAAATTAGCTGACAAAAGCTCAAAATTATCCAGTTTTCCCCACAATTAAAGCTGACAGGTGCTAACATTGTCTTAACTGATGCTCAACACACACAAATCTGTTTAAAAAAAAGTTCTCCAGGGTGTCCTGAACCTTTAACTCCTGGTCAAAATGTTGTTAAAATAGGGCCAGTGCTTTATAAACCTGCTTTAGAACCTTTTCTAATGCTGCTCAAGAAAATTGTTATTATGAGTTGAAGTAGACATTACATTTTTTACATTGTATTAATACAATCAGCGTGGGTGCGCCTGTGACATAAACCGGAGAGTATTTAGCATATGAACATTAAGTTATGCTGGAGAAAAGTTTGGCTTTTTCCACACAAATACCTAATTATGAACAAAGTCAGAGAAGTTACCTTTAAATTTATTGACAGATTCTACCCAGTGAGTAGCTATTTTTAAAAGATTTAAATCGGAAACTAACACAATGTGCGCTTTCTGTAATTTACAAAGTGAAACAACTGTACATTTCTTTTGGTACCGTTCCTGCACAAAAATATTTTGGAGTAACTTTTGCAAATTTGTGATTGAGTTTATATATTCCAATTTTTCTTTGTTTTGGGAAAGTGTGTTATTTGGTTTTATTGATACAGACAATAATACTGAGAAAGCGTTCTACTTCATAAATCTTTTACTTGCTACATATCACATCCATTAATGCAAATTCTACAATATTAAACTACTTTTTAAGGTATTCATAAAAGAATTAAAACAATACTTTAAAAAACTTTCCGGTTTAGGAAACACTAAGGCTGGGAAAACATAGAGGTAAAGATGGTTTTATATTCGCACACTCGGACTTTCCCCTTAATAATATAACTTCATAAAAGTGTAATTTACAAACTCTAAATAGCGAAATCATATTAGCAGCCAGTGACTATCAAGGTACAACATTGTTCACAGTCAAATAAACATGTTAATGTTGTTTTCAAGACACACTTGCATGTTAATTACGATCGAATATTCAAAGTAACACGGTAAACAATATAGAGACTTCTAAATAAACGAATGTGTGAATATAAAACCAACTTTACCTACATTTGGAAAACATTATCTTGTCATGCCCCATTTGAAATTCCCCTGTAACACCAGTACTTTATTGCGATTTACTTTTAATATTGTATTTTTATTTTAAGCTTTACTTTATATGTATTTCTTGTTTAACTTATTGTATTTTTTTCTTTACTGTTTTATCCCCCTGTCATCCTCTATGTTCCTTCTATAATTCATAATGTTTAATTATGCTGTAATAATTTAACATTTCCAAATGAAGTAACGTTACCATAGTATTTGAAAACAGGAAACATCTGGTCATCTTTTAATTAAAGCCAATTTATACTTTCGGTGTTGATGTTTTCAACGTAAAAAATGTAACTAGTGTATTGTGCTCGAATAAATGTACGTTACAGAAAATAACGTTAAAGTTAATGGTTCAAGTCGTTTAAATGACCACAAAACAACTCAATTTATTAGAAAGCACAAAAACAAAACATCGAAATTCAATAGAAAAATAGTACGATCATATAATCTTAACTGAGCTGTATTTAATCATTTAGTCTATTTTAATATCACCTCTTCAACATGTTTGTTATTACTAGATTTGTTAGCTTGTAACGTTAGCACGTTAGCCACGAACCCACATCACGGATCTGGATTATGAGGGAAAAACTTAGGATTTTAGATCAGATAAACCGAATAAATCGCAAATACATGACACTTATAAGTTACGAATATATTGGTTAAGAAATAACTGCTATACTTCAAGAAATATATCTTGTTGCTGTTGAACAAAAGGCATGACTGCAGTAAGTAAACAGTGAGTCAATGTAGTGCTTATAAAAAAATAGTGGATCCATAGCAACAGACCAATACGAATACAGCCACGATTCAATATTAGCGATTCAATAAAAAACATAATAACGTTAATTTAATTTAATTTAATTTACCTGGAGGGGCAGATAAGCCCGTGTCGGGTGGACAGGCGGACGCCATTTTGATTCGGTTATACTGGACCCGATCCCGGACCGGAACCTAACAGGCAGTTTAGTGTCCGGTTCCGGCC
The DNA here is from genome assembly GCF_052040795.2 of Danio rerio. NCBI lineage: Eukaryota > Metazoa > Chordata > Actinopteri > Cypriniformes > Danionidae > Danio > Danio rerio. The sequence continues at coordinate 10,084,590 of NC_141036.1, read as the reverse complement.
AGGCAGCTGCCTCTCTGACTGAACCGAGACTATAATGACTACTTTATTAAACACTTTCAACTGTCTATACAGAAATTGTTATGCTACGATATAATCGCATTATTGTACATTATTTTAAATGCTTTATTTAAACTTGCAATTTATAGTGTAAAATACTTGTGCCCATAGTGTGAGTCTTGACTTGTTAATGTTCTATTAGTTACTGAAATAACCCAGAAAAATAAATAAATTTCAAAAATCTTAATTGATTAATGACATACAAGACCTAATTATTTGTGTAATAGTTCATTCACATTTAAATTTGAAATTTGTTCATTGTCAAGAAAATAAAGATATGGGCTTAATATGCTAAATATTCATGTGCAAATGCTGTGGCACCATGACATTTGATCTCTTCATGAAACAAATATTGTGCGCACACACACATACAATCAAAAGAACAAACTGTGACGTACTTTCCTAAAAGCACACTTTTAAAGAGACTGTAATTGACAACAGGTTTCTATCTGCACTAAATCGTTAGATAGGCTAAAGGTGTCTTTCTTTGTATAGTATAATAAAAATAAACAGACAACTGACAACAGATGAAATCGACAGTTGACTCAGCGTTTACTTATCATTCAAGGGGGAAAAGGGAAATGAAATACGACACATACAGTCATTTGTTCTTCATGATAAATGAGAACATGCAATCATAGAAGATTTTAAAAATAGTTTATTTTTATATTATTTACACAACCTAAAATATGTCTGCATAGATGTTTTTATGATAAATGCTAAAAAACATCTCCCAATAATCAATAAAGCATTCTGAAATATAGGTGTAGTATTCATATAAAAACAAAACAAGAGGACAGTGATTTATATGTACACTGAAATGTATGAAGATGGCACAGTGGCTCAGTGGTTAGCACTGTCACATCACAGCAAAAAGGTCGCTGGTTCGAGTACTGGCTGGGACAGTTGGCGTTTCTGTGTGGACTGTGCATGTTCTCTCAGTGTTCACATGGGTTTCCTCCAGGTGCTCCGCTTTCCCCCACAGTCCAGACATGCGCTGTAGGTTAATTTAATAAACTAAATTGTAGTAAATGAGTGTGTGTAATTGTGGATATGGGTGTTTCCCAATTTTGGGTTGCAGCTAGAAGGGCATCAGTTGCGTAAAACATATGCTGGAATTGTTGGTGGTTCATTGTGCTGTGGAGACCTCTGAAATAGAAACTGAGCTGAAAATGAATGAATTGAAAAGTATGCTCTCTGCATAAACGAACCTACATTCATATTAGCAGGGATCTAGGCTCTGCCCCAGTCGTACAATTAAATTTTTAGTGGGCATTTCTTTCTGCCGCTTTCTTTGACCTTGTTTGCCTTGCCAATATGGCGCAGGAGCAGCTTTGTAGCACATTTGACGTGGTTTTTGATTTCAGAGGCACAACAATGATGTTTCACCGGCTCCTTTGTTTTACACATATCATTCAGGTGGCTGCCAAGCTGCAAGAGATTACAGACATTTTTAAAATAAAGAGAGAGACAAAAAATAGCATTTTTAACATTTTAGTCATGCACTTGCACATAAAATGCATTCAAAGTTATTATTATTATGTAGCAGGCACAAAATCAGATGAAAAGTTTGCCCTTACCTCTGCCTCTATACATGCAGGTCTCTCCTGTGCCGCTAGAAGGCAGCACCGTTCAGCCATGTTATCTAGAGAAAAAGGAAAACCTTTCCTGTGGGTAAATAAATGACATTTGGGTTACATAATCTTGAAATATTTTGTAAATCTCATTTACAAGTAACCACAGTGTCTACATGTTGGGAAATCCCCCAAAAATGAGCTCTCTTAGAATCAGCTGAAAAACGTTCCACAGTTAAATGCACACTTTCGGTTGCATATCTTTGCAGTTGTGTTTTCTTCTGTCCTTGAACCCATGTGCAGGAGGTTATTTTACAACCGTCCTTGTTTTGACTGCCATTCATGGTCACTGATGTTCAATACAAAAAAGATATACACCAAACAAAAATAGCAAAAACACCAGGAATATTTCAAGAAAACAAGTGCAGGTGTTCCTTAAAAAGCATAAAATATTATTCTCGCCCTTATCGAGCAAATATTATAGTGCTCGCACTTTGGAAACTTTACTCATCGTATTTACAGAGGTCAGGTAAATGTTGTTTATGCAGCCAATGAAAGATTTTTTTTCTATATTTTTGCTTAAAAGCAGCCTTGCTGATTCATTTTTTAAAACAATATTACAGACGACAAACTGGAGAAGGTTATTTTTCAGAGATGAAATCTATATGGAGAAAGACAGTCTTACATTCTCTGGATAGCTGTATGTACATCACAGAAAGTATGGAGCGTTGGAGGAGCAGCAGTGGAGCTAAGCTGTCCAGCAGTAGAACTGTATCCTGGATCAGGGGCAGCAGATGCGAAACAGGCGTACTGCTCTTCTCCTTTCTTCTTTTCACAGCACTCAAAGTGCTGTCTTTTGCTTTTCTTCTCATCTTTACAAAACTTATCAACCATCTTCTTCCACTGAAATATATGTATAGAGAAAAGTTACCATACACAAGCAACAAAAATCTGTAACACTTTACTATAAGGTTCATTAGTTAATGCATTTACTAACATGAACTAATCATGAACAACACATGTACAACATTTATAATCATATTTGAACATTTACTAATGCATTATTAACATTCAATCCCATGCTTGTTAACATTAGTTAATGCACCATGAGTTAACATGAACTAACAATGAACAACAGTATTTTCATTAACTAACGTTTATTAACATTAATAAATACTGTAGTAAATGTATTGTTCAGTGTTTGTTCATGTTAGTAAATGCATTACTTCACATTAACTAATGAACCTTATTGTAAAGTGTGACCCAAAAATCAATAGAAAACTTACTTAATTGACAGCGCACCTATCTTTTACTCAGAAACAAAGTTAATATATTGCATACAAAAAAATTAAAGTAGTTTGTTTGCTATATTTGTATATCCTGTTAATTTTTTATTACACAAACTTGCTTACTTCCATAAACGCATAACCTATATAATCATAAGCATTATGCATATACAGTATATTCACGATTACATTAAGCATTCTTTATAAACACTGCCGGTCCAAAATAAAATAAAATAAAAAGTCACTGCTAGAATTTAATTAAGCAAACAGGTAAGAGGTAAGAGCCTCCTATTGAATATTTACTGCATGGATGATTCTGTTTTAGCTTTGAAAAGTTATTAAACCCTAACTGATGAGGAGAGGAGCTTCTTAAACCACCATGCCAAAAGTCATGGAAAATATGTTAATCTGTTTCACAAGGATCAATTTATTGACACGGTTTCAGCAAATTAAACATCTAAGGAGATTTCTGAAACTACTAAAACTATGTGAAGAACCGTCTAATGCATATTAAAAACTGGAGGGATAGGATCTGAGGAAGAAATGTGGTCAAAAATATCTTGAATGTTTGAAATTGGCCATCATTTAAATGTCTGGTAAAATCAAATCACAAAAAAAAAAAAAAAAATCAACAGTAGTACTCACAGCTATGTTTAGTAGGGAAATTAAGATTGTAACAATGTGAGAGGAACTCAAGTAATTGGTCTAAACCAGTGGTTCTCAAACTGTGTTTCGTGTACCACTAGTGGTTCGCAGGCTTCCTTCTAGTGGTACGCAGAGGAATCAAATATGTAATATGTACATGCTACATATATTTCAAAATTTATCAAAAATTATTTATTTATGAATATGGCAGATATTAATATTTAATTTATTACATATAACCTATATTTCTTAGGTCCAGACAACATTTTCAGATGTTGATGAATTGGCTACTATAAGTAAATACTTTACATTTAAGTACAGCACTTTTCTTTTTATCTTAAGCACATTTTAATTTAAATGTTGACGTTTTTATTTTTTTATTTATTTTTTTTTACGTAAGCACAGTACAGTGTTAACGTTCAGACTATTTGTGTTTAAAGTGGTTGACAATAATAAATATTCTTAATAATAGGAATTAATCTGCCATGTTTTTGAATTGTGCATAACTGTAGCTGCTTTACTGGGCTTACTACGCTACTGTATTTCAATAATGCTCATTATGGTGGTACTTGGAGAGACAATTATTTTCTGAGGTGGTACTTGATGAAAAACGTTTGAGGACCACTGGTCTAAACAGTTGTGTAGGCTTCAGAAAACCACTTATCAGTGAGGCTAATTTGGAAAAAAAAAAGACTTCAGTTTACTAGGGAGCATAAAAATTAGACTCTGGAGAAATGGAAGAAGGTCATGTGATCTGATGAGTCTGGATTTACCATTCCAGTGACATGGATGCATCAGGGTAAGAAGAGAGGCGATGAAGTGATGCACCCATCATGCCTAGTGCCTAAGTCTTTTGAGGCAGTGCAATGATATTGGGATCCTTGGTCAGCTCCTAGGTTAAGCAATGATATGTGCCCAAATATTTAGGTCAGCTGATCCCGTTGCATCATCAATAGATTTTGTTTTCCCTGATGGTACAGGTATATTCCAAGATTACAATGCCAGGATTCATTGAGCTCAAACTGTGAATGTGTTTTAGGCTGCATGAAGGATTGGCCACCACAAAGTCCAGACCTTAACCCAATTGAGAATTTGTGGCATATGCTGAAAAACTCTTTGAGCAGCACTCTCTCTTACATCATCAATACAAGATCTTTGCAAAAAACGTATGCAACACTGCATGGGAATAAATGTTGTGTCATTGATATTATATTCTCACCTTCTGTTCAGCACAGCGTTGTACACCCTTTTTCTCCTTGCAGCACCGGTTATATTCTCTCTCCAGGACATTGATGGCCTTTGACTGGCGGACCAGCCAGCCATAGCCAGTGTGAGGAAGACAACTGGTGATGTATCGTGGTCGGATCTTGCGATGAGCACAGATATTCGCAATGTTGGAGGACTCAGGACGCCCAGGTGGGAAAGTGAGGTCTGGAGCTGCAGTCTGCTTCTTTAGGGCTTTTGGAGCCAATGAGCTGAATGATTAAAGACAGTGTAAGCATAATTTTGAGCATATGTGAAAATATTATTTAAAATGTGCTTATTTTCATGGTGGGAGATAAAGTATTTGTTGAATCACCACCTACACCTCAGTGCTGAGCCTGAGAATGACTAATTTAGTCTGTTTAATAATTGAGAAGACGACAAATGCTTTTTCTGTTCAGCTGCCTTTATTTGTGTGACTAAAATGTAAAGCATAAATCCCACTGAAAAAATTCCCAATTAATTTGTCTGCTTCCATTTGTAAAAATATATATATTTAAAATAATATAATAGGACCTTAAAAGGAACACCTCATTTTTTAAATATTACAAGCTCTCTAGAGTTAAAAAGTTTAGTTTTACCATTTTAAAATTCAATCAGCCGATCTCCAGGTCTGGTGGGATTGCTTTTAGCTTAGCATAAATTATTGACCTCGGTGAAACTAGCATCTCACTCAAAAAGAGTTCCCTTTTAAAAGCTGGACTCTTCTATAGTTACATGGTGTACTAAGAAAATTGGAAAATGAAAAGTTGCTAGGTCCATATGGCTAGGAACAATATTCTTATTCTGGCATAAATATGAATGAACTTCGTAGTCGTACCATGGCTGCAGCAGGCACAATGATGTTACACAGTGCTGTTAACTACAGTGCATCCGGAAAGTATTCATAGCACCCCACTTTTGCCACATTTTTTTATGTTACAACCTTATTCCAAAATGGATTACATTTATTTATTTCCCTATTTTGATAACGTGAAAAAAAAGATTTTTTGAAATTGTTACAAATTTATTAAAAACAAAAAACCTGAAAAATCACATGTAAATAAGTATTCACAGCCTTTGCCGTGAAGCTCGAAACTGAGCTCAGGTACATTCTGTTTCCACTAATCATTCTTGAGATGTTTCAGCAGCCTAATTGCAGTTCACCTGTGGTAAATTCAGTTGATTGGACATGATTTTAAAAAGGCATACACATTTTTATTTAAGGTCTCAGGGTTGAGTGTATGTCATAGCACAAACCAAGCATGAAGACAAAGGAATTGTCTGTAGACCTACGAGACAGGATTGTCTCGGGGAACAAGGCTGGGGAAGGTGAGCACAGTGGCCTCCATCATCCTTAAGTGAAAGATGCTTAGAACCACCAGGACTCCTTCTGGTGGATTCCTAGAGCTGGCACAACATTTAAGCTGAGTGATCGGGGGAGAAGGGCCTTAGTCAGGAAGGTCATCTATAACCCGATGGTCACCCTGTCTGAGCTCCTGCGTTCTTCTTTAGAGAGAGGAGAATCTTACAGAAGGACAACCATCTGTGCAGCAATCAGGTCTGTATGGTAGAGTGGCCAGACAGAAGACACTATTTTGCCTGGAATTTGGCAAAAAGCATCCGAAGGACTCTCAGACTATAAGAAACAAAATTCTTTGGTCTGATGAGACTAAAATTTAACTCTTTGGAGTAAATTCCAGGCATTACGTTTCTCCAATACCATCCCTACAGTGAAGCATGGTGGTGGCAGCATCATGCTGTAGGGATGTTTTTCAGCAGCAGGAACTGGAAGACTAGTCAGGATAGAGGGAAAGATGAATGCAGCAATATACAGAGACATTCTGAATGAAAACCTGATTCAGAGTGCTCTTGACCTCAGACTGGGGTGACGGTTCATCTTCCAGCAGGACAATGACCCAAAGCACATCGCCAAAGTATCAATGGAGTGGCTTTACAACAACTCGGTGAGTGGCCCAGCCAGAACCTAAATCCTATTGAACATCTCTGGAGGGATCTGAAAATAGTCTAACCTAATATAGCTTAAGAGGTACTGCAAAAAGACAAAAATTCCCAAAGACAGGTGTGCCAAGCTTGAGGCATCATATTCAAAAAGACTTGAGGCTGTAATTGCTGCCAAAGGTGCATCAACAAAGTATTGAGCAAAGGCTGTGAATACTTACATACATGTAATTTTTCATGTTTTGTTATCTTTAAGAAATTTGCAACAAGTTCCAAAAATCTTTATTCACATTGTCTTTATGGGGTATTGTGTGTAGAATTGAGGAAATAAATTAATTTAATACATTTTGGATTATGGCTGTAACACAAAATGCAATGTAGCTGTGGACTATTTCCATGTGCTGTATAATATCATTGCACCTTTATAATGACATCACTGCAGAATATCTCTTTAATTAATATCACACAGCAACATAAGGTTTATAAAATTCTCATAACTGGAATTTGGAAAAAAACACATTTATTTTGTTGAACCTGAACTTCTTGTGGCTTTTTTACCACATTGCAAACAACATCGCATATTCTAGTCTACTTATGTAGTCAACTTTGAACAGTCGTTTGTTCCGTTTAGGTCACCAATTTTGTGCCTTTACACTGTCTTTTAAAACCGCTGGAAATCTTTGCCAGTAAAATTTGTCAAAATTCACAATAAATTGTCGTGTAAACTCAAAATATATTTCTCAGATTTACATTTAACTAAATCAACTTGACTTTTTTAAGTTATAAATAATAATAATAATATAAGTTATAATAATAAAAAAGTATTGTTTACCTATTAACAGTCAATGGGAAAACAAGCTGCAAAATGTAATAGGTTCCTATGATAGAACTATATGTTAATGCAAATTAAATTGTTGACCAATTTAGGTGCAAGTCAAAACTGCAAGATTTTGATGTTTATATTGTTTTTAAAGGAGCTAAACTTGAATTGGCACCATTTTGTAACACACTAGCTAAGAGATATACTGAAAACTAACCGACTGAAATGAACATCTAGAATCCTATATTTTAATTTCATCTGACCTTAAAGGTTGTCTTCTTTCCTCTGTACACTTTGTGTAATTATAGAGAGTGAAAAATAACAGTCTATCATGTGCAGTAACCAGTGTTGTCAATTAAGATTTAATAAAAGACTACACAGGAGCCAGAGTTGCAATATATTGAGTATTTACTAACAAATCAATTAAATTTACTCTATTAAAAGCTTCATTACACAAGCTTTTAAAAACCAAAGATGAGAAGAACAAGAAAGAGAGAAAACATATTTTATAAACTTCATCGAGATCATGCACCTACTGATTCTGCATGTTACTGTAGGTGTTTGAACAAAATCATATATGGACTTTCAAAATTCAATATAAAGAGAAACTGTTTTGCTACACCATATATTGTACTGACCACTGTGTTATTAAACAAATGTGTAATCAACATCAAGGTTTCGTAAATTGTATTAAATCCCATAATAAAAAAAAAATCTTTAAAAAAAAAGCACAAAACATTAGTTTTTAAAACAGTTTCAGATTTACGGCTCTTTTATGATCTTTAGAACTACAGGAAGAGGCAGCAATTATTAAACAAAAGTGTCAGATCATAGGTCTTAAAAGTTTATACAAGTAAAAAAAAAAGTTTAGAAAAGTGTAAACATCTTTTCGGAATACTGAAATTATAGATGGTATAGAATAAAAAAATTATAGAAATAAAATCATAGCTGTGCAGCTTCTCTAATTCATCTGGATTCAGTTAGGTCATATACATATATTTGATTTCTACAATTACTAAAGATTTATTTGTAATGCCCATTACAATTATAAAGAGCACCTCAAACCAAGATACTGTTTATACTCCCAGAGAAACCTACCCTTTGCAAGCACTGGAGTTATATTTGAAGCCTTTAAACTTCTGTGAAGCATTGCCATTTGAAATCTCGGAGGAAACTTGATAAGAAGAATCTGAAGCTTCCTTATCAAAACAGCTCCATCGTGCCCTCCCATTTTTCTTGCAGCAAAAGAAGTGGCTGGTCTTTATGGTGAATTCCTGAGAACAGTAGGCAGACAGGCTCTTCTTCCACTAAATGTTAGAAAACACAGAGTTATATATACATCAATGTATTATATATATATATATCAGTGTTAAATATATCAATGAAAATGGAGGACAAAAAAAAAACAGCAGTCACAAGACAATCTTTCATGCGGCATTCAAGGCCGTTTACTTTGACCTTGGTCCATTTGAGTATATCAATGCTTTGGATACTACCTCACCAAAGACTAAACTGTGCAAAGGAAACAAAGATCTCATTTATAGATAGCCTAACATGACATGACAGACTTTTCCTATGCCCATAAATATTGTTTTAGTATACAACAAAATATAGCAACATCAATGTAGATGAAGTAAATTACAAAGTAAAAGAAAAGGTGTAAATGTCTTTGCAATACAATTCTGTAAGAAACCTAAAACATCTGCAGTTTTTCCTTTAGCAATGTGAGGAATCTGCAAACATAATTTAAGAAAAAAAAAAACACAATTTAAACCAGATGCAAACGAACACAGTCACATTTTGTGTTGCCAAAGCATTACTGTGTCTGTAAAGAACCGGATAGCAATGGTCCCAAACATTAAGCATATTTTTGCTCATTGGATGTACTTTTTGTATGTCAAAACCCAAAAACTAATTAGCAGTTTCACACTTTCCGTGGTCTTGACTTCAAGTATTTTGGTCCACACTTTACAAACTAAACTCAGGCTCAGTGAGCATTTGTATACCTTGCTGGAATCAGTAGTTATATCAGTAATGGTAACATGTGTGAAGCTTGATAAATTAGGGAACAATACACAACAGTCCAGAAGCCACACCTCTGTTTTCAAACGTTTGTGTTTCAGTCCATCTTTTTTAAAGTGTTTCTTATAACACTCTACCTTTTGTCTTTTTAGATGCCAATGTAGCGTGGACCATGCATAATCGTACCAAAACTTTTGCATTTTCAAATGAAAATGCATTAGCGTAAATCACATCCAAGTAGGAGTGATACAGGTAATTTCACTCTTGAAAATGACTCTATCCCTATCAGTGCACAATATACTTTTTTTATTGCAAATAAAGGCTAAAGCTGTTGTGAGAAGCTTAATAGTGGAAAAACTGAAGTCATGCAACTGTTCATTCACATGGCAGTTCATTTTTAGCCTACTTTTTTGACATTCATGACATAGAATTCATTAACCAATATTGTTTGACTTTTATTGGAGAGACAAAACCCATGTATGAGCATATGCACAAAATATATATACAGTTGTCAACATTCTAAGTCAGGCATGTCCAAGCTCGGTCCTGGAGGGCCGGTGTCCTGCAAAGTTTAGTTCCAACCCCAATCAGACACACCTGGGGTAGCTAATCAAGCTCTTACTAGGCTCTCTAGAGACATCCCTGCAGGTGCGTTGAGGCAGGCAGGAGCTAAAATCTGCAGGACACCGTTTGGACACCCCTGTTCTAAGTGAATCAAAAAATTTTTTCCAAAATTGTCCTAGGACAAGAATGAGTGTTGTTCAATAGTTTAGGACAAATCTGATGAAATGCGATGATCCACTTCATATATTTGGGGTGAATCCCACTTTAAAATAAATGTTAAAGAGACTTCACACTCTATTTAGGGAAGACTTATGATGATCTATCTCACTAATAATTAGAAGGTATAAATCTCACCGCTTGTTCAGCACAACAGATTTGTTCTTCCTGTGTCCCATTAATGCCACAGCAGACACCGTACCAGGACTGGAGTTGATTGACAGCCTCACCCTGTCGAGCCACATTACCAAAGCCACTCGAAGGAAACATGTCCTTAGGGTACCGGACTGGAGCTTTACTAAACCTACAGATATCTTGCAGATTGCCAGTATTCGGAAAGGCTGGTGGAAAATCAACCTCTGGTCCTGTCCTGGGGCCAGCAGAGCGAGGGCCAAACACTGGGGGACCTGAATAGGCAAATAAAGAAGAATTGTTGTAATAAAAGCTAAAATGAACACCTCTTTAATTTCTTCCTCAGATATCGAGACACACTGGAAAACCGAATCTCAGCTCCTAAACAGAAAGACATTATATCTTTGAAAGCAACAGTACCTATTGGGACATTCTCAGGGTGAAAGTTTGTGACTTCTCTCTGGGTCATGTCTGAAGAGCCTGCAACTAAAATACACACAAAGTACACACGACAGAATGTAAAAAACACAAAGATGTTGTGCACGTTTATTCTCAGTGTTAGGATTTATTGTGAATTTTTAACCAGACTTTTAAATCATGTTTTATAACAGTTTATAATAGGATGTAACCAGTGTTGATAATTAGGATTGGAAGAAAGACTAGTTAGTAGCCGGAGTTGCAATACTGAGAGCATTTAATAATCAGTCAATTACACATACACACACACACAAAACAAATTAATGGACTTTCCATTGACAATTTTCGGAGCATCATGCAAGCACTTACCCATCACTTTGGAAAAGTCAGGAAGGACTGGTCTCTGCATCATCAGAAATTCTATCTCTGAAATCAGAAGCAAAAAATCATTCTCATCTGTTAATTTGATATAATTTTGGCACTTAAACACATAAAAGCCACACATGTAAATAAAATGTTTAAATTTTTATACAACAACACGAGCTTTTAATTCAATAAAAACGTGCATCCATTAAAAAAACAGCCAAATATTCAATCAACAGGCTAATGACTGACTATAGCCTTACCCTCAGGGCTAAGTGGTGACTCTTTCTGGTGGCCATCTGCAACTGAGAGAAATTTTAAAATAAATTCAGGCTCTTGTTTCAACAAGACAAATTTTTATTTAAAACCAACCACTGTGTTCATAAAACAGACATCAAAACCAAGCAGCACTTTGTCACAAGGGCTTTATTTTGAGACTACACCAAACTTGTAAACTCCTTTTCAGTGATCCAAAGATATTTTATGATTTCATGATTTCAATGCAGAAAAACCTGAAAGTTATTAAAATACTCAATTTACATGATTAACATGCTTGAGTCAAATGTATTTAATTGTACTTGTTAATTCTTTTGTAGTGTGTGGGTATTTCCCAGTGATTAGTTGGAAGGGCATCAGCTGCATGAAACATATGCAGGGTTCATTCCACTGTGGCGACCCCAAATTAATAAAAGGACTAAGCCTAAAAAACAATGAATGAATGAATGAATAATTCCCTTGTATATTGCTAGAACTCTGCATTCCTTTGTTTAAATCAATTAAAAAAGGTTTCTGTTTTGAGAGGCAAAATCTCTGTCGGCCTAATCAGCATGATAACGATCCAGTCATATAAGACTAATTTCAATATTCTCTTATGACAATTGAATTCACTATCTAAATGTATAAAGTACAGCTAATGCAGTGATTATAAGAGCAAGCTGACTCCATGAGACCACTCACTGCAAACAGTAGCTGAGGAGGAAATCTTTACTGTTAGGAGGATTTCTTTATGACATGGATTTCTATAAACTGACAATGCACAAATTGGCCTAGCTTCATTTTGTGCATTCGTGACATGCAAAGTTTGATGTTTTGGCTTATTTTAATACATAGCAATTGTCTTATATTTGTCTGAATGGCAAATTACTTGATCCACTACCATTACAGTAAATGACAATTACAAAGAGTGTTTACAGTATTCCAACAGACCTTCATCAACCAGCATATCAGTAATGTCCCTTTGGAGAAGTGAAGAGTCTGGGAAAGTAGGACACAGCGGAATTAAAGCAAACAAACAAACAAAACATTGCGCAAGATCAAACATCTGCACACGTTTTATATAACGCTCAATGTTATAACCACAACCACTAGCCTGTAAACATTACAAAAGCAGTTCTATATCGTGAACACCCCAAACATTTAGTGTACCCCCCCCCCCCAATCAAACTTACATAAGAGTGACCACATTTTTCTTAGATAATGCTATCTGCAAACGACATGAAAACATAGCGTGACGCAGGACTAAACTATTTACCTTCCGATGCATCGCACAGAAGAGCGAACAAAAGCGTTAAATAAAGTCCCACGCCGCGTGGAGAGCTCATGGTGTTGTGTCCTCTGTAAAAACCCTTTTCAGTTAAAGCTAACAGTTGTCAAACTCTGAGCCCGCTGACCGACCGTGTGCTGCCCGTTCCGCTCTTGCGCTTTTAAATGCAAAACCCTCCCAACCAAAACGCGTCAAGTTCAGGAGGAGATCATAGCCGGGCAGGAGGGAGGAGGAGGAGGACCATCTTCTGCTTTCGTAGACCTGCTGACACCCTTTGCTCTTGCTGCCTTCACAGAAATCCACTAAGCCTAGTGGGTACGTGTCCCGTCCGATACCAGCCTAAAGTCAGATGTGTGAGAACGGAAGGGAGGTGTTTACCGTCATAAACACTCATTTCTATGTCATTTCATTTCCCAAAATCTAAGAATGCGTTTTTGTTTCTGTTCAGTAAATAGGGAACGACACAAAGAATAAAAAAGCATCACCGTATATAGCCTGTATTTTGTTATGTGAGCTTTTATACAGTTTTGAAACTGAAAATATATTTAATTTCAATCGTAATATTTTACGATTATTAAAATATTACGATTAATTAAGCTTATATTCAGTAGAATTTGATTCAGGGTAGCCTAACAGGAATATGTATTATGTGCATCTATAATTGCATCCATCACAATGGGAGTCAAGAAGACATTTCCCTTCACATGCTAATGTATTTCTTAAAAAATAATTAGTCAAATTAATTTTAAATGCTTTTAAATATATTACATATTATAATATATATTTTTCCAGAAATCTATAGAAAAAGGGCCAATCTTCAGAATATTATGCTGTAAATATAATATTTATTATATTTATAAAGTATATCATTTGAAAATATGTTTTTATTTTGTACATTTTATTTAAAAAATCTATAGATTTAAAATTAACACATCAAATAAAAAATAAATAAAAAAAAAAATGTATTTGTTTTTACTATGCAAATCCCATTAGAATCAATTCTTTGGCACTTGTGGGAGGCATGCGAAGGCCGAGTGGCATAGTGTCCCACCAGTGATAATGTACAGCCATATCACACTGCTATGTGTGATATTGTGTTTATACAACAGTTCGATGGCATAATCAAAAAAGAAAATCAAACGTAGAGAGTCTAAAAATCCTTTTGTATGAGGAACTTCGTTTTTCCATCATTCCTTCACATCTGCAGCTGACATCAGAACAGTAGAAGCCATTGCTAATTCACCAAATGTCACTTTACAGCTAGTATTTGAATGATTTTCTATTGTAATGGCTAAAGTGATAACAAAACAGGTTATTTTGCTCACATTTCAAGATTATAATGATATGATCTTACACTCAATGTACCATTACTATGGTATAAATACAGCACTGCACCATAAAAAAGAATGACACTCACCAATTTTATGTTTTGATCAACTGTACTTTTTCTTTTGCATTCTTGTTGCTTTTTTCTCCACAAAGAGTTTATTATGCGGTCTCTGTCGCCATCTTGTGGATGGATAACATCAACCATTTTTCCTATCGTCAATGACAGGCTGATGGATGCTGACGCACTTTATCTCGGAAATTCTAAATATTAAAAATAGACACTATTCTTATAAATAAACCGCATAGATGCAATCTAAACAACTACATTCATGCCTAAAAAGCCTCAAAATTACATTATGTTGTCCAACAGCTGCAATATTTGCCAAACTGTATTGAGTTTATTGATCTGGAGTAATACAGAAGGGTGAGGAGGCTGTACGAGTTCTAATTTGCAGAACATCACATGACTATCAGCCAATCAGATTTGAGAACCAGACAGAACTGTTATTTTACAAAAATTGTATAAACATATTATTCAAGCACATCATTCAATAATATTACTGAGAATATTGGTCATCACTCATCCCCCTCTCGCTATTGTATCAGCGACAGTCAGGGAAAAACTCAAACACTGGCTACCAGTTTAGAGGCAATCCAATTCATATTTAGGGTTGGGTTGATCTTGAATGGATTCTGGGTGGTGCAGTTTAAAGCAATGCTTACACAATGTTTAGAGATGCAGTCAAAATAAATCAAACAGTCATGTTAGACAAGCATTCCAAAATGATGACACTGTGATGCTTTCAGTGTCATATTTATGTAATACCATAGTTTTAACTGCACCTCTAAACATTGTGCACACACTGATTTTAAGAGTGTAAGAAAAAAATATGAATATAGACATGAACGGGGGGAAAAAAAAGATTTTTTTTATCACTTACTCATTTTTTATCACCAAAATAAGAACTTCTGAATGTGCTCTCTACATGACATCCAGACTGAAAACTTTGCAGTTAAGATCTCAGATGCCCTATAAGATATCATCCTACATAGTGAACATCTATTCCAGGGTGTCAGAAGGATATGCATGGCAACATGTTGTTTGCACTATTTTCTATTTATTACCCAGCTGTTTTTTTTTTTATTATTTATTTCCTCTAGCATTCTAAGGAAACTTCCTTATTACAAGTAAGCAGCAATGCTTTTTTTCCACCAACACATAATTCCAGGAGCTAAATTAATGTCTGATGACAACATTTCAAAAGTGCACTTAATAGTTTATTCTTCTTTGCAAGTAAAAGTCCTTTTTGTGTAATTTTAAAAATCTTTTAGCACAATTCTAAAATCATCAACTGTACTTTAACTGAACGCTCAATAAGAATACTTCATTATTTTAAGTCTTTTTAGACGTTTAGGGAGAGAAACTATAGGAAAAACGACTGAAGTCTATGGAAAGTTTCCATAATCCCGCCCCTCCCCCCTTTCAGTGTGTGTGTGTGTCGGTGTGTCTGTGTGAGCGTTTCTTGTAAAATCTGATTTTTGTAAGGCATATATGTAACAATTTTTATTACTCACTGTCTGGATTATTAGTTTACTACTAAAGTTTTATCTATATTATTTTTGTTTTAGAAATGTCCTTTAAATTGTTAGTATTTTATCCATCCTGTATTTCAACACCTTCATTCTTCATTCATTCATTTTCTTGTCGGCTTAGTCCCTTTATTAATCCAGGGCCTCCACAGCGGAGTGAACCGCCAACTTATCCAGCAAGTTTTTTTACGCAGCGGATGCCCGTCCAGCCGCAACCCATCTCTGGGAAACATCCACAAACACTCATACACTACGGACAATTTAGCCTACCCAATTCACCTGTACCACATGTCTTTGGACTATGGGGGAAAACGGAGCACCCAGAGAAAACCCACACGAAGGCAGGGAGAACATGCAAACTCCACACAGAAACGCAACCTTCTTGCTGTGAAGTGACAACACTACCTACTGCGCCACTGCCTCACCTTTCAACAGCTTTTGAGTATTATCTTAAATAAAAAACAAAAATGTGTGCACATTTGGGGTTCTCAAAGGCAGGTGCTCGATCAGAAACAAACACAGTGGAAAAGGTCAAAAGAAAATCGCCACACTCCCACTTTAGCTCTCAGAAACAGGTCATGTCGATATCGGTCGAAAAGTTGTTACAATATAAAATTTTTGAGAGCTAAAGCGTGCCTATTTTCTATTATCTTAAATAAATAATTTCTTTATTGTTATTCTCAAGTAATTATGTGT
Organism: Danio rerio; assembly: GCF_052040795.2. Taxonomy (NCBI): domain Eukaryota; kingdom Metazoa; phylum Chordata; class Actinopteri; order Cypriniformes; family Danionidae; genus Danio; species Danio rerio. The sequence goes on along the minus strand of NC_141036.1, from coordinate 10,068,132 downwards.
TAAGGCTGTCGAACAATAAACACATCTAAATAAGTATTCATTCATTCAATTTCCTTCGGCTTAGTCCCTTATTTATCAGGGGTTGTCATAGCAGAATGAGTCCCTAAGTATTTCGGCATATGATTTTACGCAGCGGATGCCCTCTCAGCCATAACCAGGTAATGGGAAACACCCATACACTCTTGCATTCACACACATACTCATACAGTAAGGGCCAATTTTGTTTACCCAGATCATGTATACTCAATGTCTTTGGACTATGGGGGAAACTGGATCACAGGGAGAACATGCAAACTCACAAATAAATGAAAAAAAAGACAAGTAAATAAAAAATAAGATTATTTTAATGTTATTATTTCCAGCTTTACTGTTAACATAGTGGCTCTCTGGACCAGCTCAGTTAGATTGGTGCAAGGGTGTCTCAGATGTGGAAATGTGTGCAGCACCAAATTCTTAGAAATGATAGAACTGGGCCAGACATATTAACATTTTAGTCATGTTAACACAACTAACACAGCATTGCTGATAGTAACAACCTTGTTACAGAAGTGACTGCCAAAAAGTGCTTCTGTTTTTTTCAGTTTGTTGTGTCTTTCTGTGAGTCAGACACTGCCTTGTTTCCCTTGGACACAGTATCAATATAAACAAAGCCATGTCTGAGAAATTGTGAGCTAAATCTACTGTTTTGGACTGTTATACACTTGACACTTTACATGCATAGAACACCATTTATTGGAGAGGTGTGTCAAGTTGAGTCACTAAAAACATAGAAGCGAATTATTTTTCTATTCAATCTATGAAGGGAAATGTGTCGTTAACATTTTATGTAGTTAAAGTACATTTATTAATGAACAAATCATAAAAAAAATGAATAATAGATTTGCAAACAAAGTAAAAATAAATTCCCAGTGCAATTCACCTGTGACTCAAGACTGTGAGTATGATTACATAAATTCATAAATTTTCCTGACCTTGATCTGTCTCCATGAAATAGTGATGATTACTCAGTCACAGAGCAACAGGTCCTAATCAAATCCTGGTGTGTTTTATAGCTCAGGAGGACTTTATGTGCCTATAACAACACAGACTCGTGGGAGAAATAAAGTATAAAATGCTTGTTACTTATTGGCCTATAGGCAATTAACTAAATATACTTCATCCCAGAATAGCACGACTGAGTCATTGTTCACTCAAGATTTCCACCTCGTTCTAACATGTAGAGAGCTTCGCCTTAATACAAGTAAAGAAAAGAACTCTAAGTAGATTTATAAACTAGTTTTGTATTCCTACTTTATTTATGTAAGTATCTCTCTCTTATTATTTTGTAAGTAACCAGTAGTACATTTACACTACCTGACATAAGTCTGTGGCTTATATGAAAGGCAAAGGCCTCTAGATAACGCTTATTTTCCAAAATAAAATATGATCATGCCTTGATTTTTAATTTTTTAATTGGGACAGTAAGGTCTGACTTAGTTGAGACAAAAGTCCTATCACTTAACAGCAATAATGTCCAGTATAGAATATAAAGTCATCGTGCAGTGGACAACGGATTAATTTTGTGTATGACTCCCATGAGCTTAGGTATGAGGCTGAAGTATGAGAAGGACCTCTACAGATCTCTTGCATGTCCCCATATGGAATGTAACCCCAAACCACGATTTTCCTTTATCAAACTTGACTGATTTCTATGAAAAATAGGGTCCATGGGGGTTCCAACAGGTCTTCTGCAGTATTTGTGATGATTGGGATTCAGTTATACAAATGATTCATCGGAAAAATCTACCTTCTGCCACTTTTTCAAATGATCAACTAGAAGTTATTATTTGTTGCTCTTACAACTGGAATTGACAACTAGACTTTTGTCAGGTTTAGACTGCACAACCCTTAATCAAATTTAACTGTGTCAATTGATGCTTTATCACATCTTTATTTTAAAACAGACATGCAAATCTTTAGCAAGAAACATCTTGACCCTCTGACATGGGGAATTTTATTTACTTGTTTGTTCTTTAGTTATTTAATAACAATAAAAATGGCAATGCCCACTAGCTGAGACTCTCCACAGCATCTAGAGTGTAGTACTGTTGCTGATTCATTGATTTAACTTGCCTCTGTTGGAAACAATGGAAGCACGTCCTTTATGTAACTATAGATGCCTTTTCAGCATTCTCACTTTGTTCCCTGCACTCTAAAAAAAGATGGTTATTTAACATTTCTTTGTTCATAGTAATTGTTCTAATTAGAACCGAATCCTAGAGAAGCCTTTTTTTTTTTTTTTTTGCTGAAAAAGTCCTTTATGTGTTTCTTTATTTTCCACCTTTTTGTTTTTCAGATCACCTAAATAAATTTTCACTCATAAAAGATACCCATGACTTCACTTTTTAATTTGAAAAAAGTAAAAGTAATAGTATCAAATGTATCACAAACGGACCATTTAGGGTACAGGACACATTGTGCTTCACTTGTGTGCCTTTGTACATTGTAAAAAATATATCGTAAATAAAATTTACCGCAAAAAAAAAAAAACGGCAGCTGTGGTTGGCAGTATTTTACCAAAAAAATACAGTTCAAAGTAATTATTATTTTTACCTTAAACTACTGTATTTCATTAATATAGAGGTAATTTGTCTGTATTTTGAATTACCAGAATTTACTCATCACATTGGGTACACAGATAGACACGTTATCACAGCCATATGCCAATGCTTATCACAAACAACTTTTCCCACAAGCAGAAAAGTGTATCAGTGTACAGAAGGTGCTTAGTGTCATTCACACAGCTACTAAACACCAGTATGGTAACACGCAGAAAATAAAAGCCATGAAATTAACATTGTTTATCAACATTATATGTAAAATAAATCTCTAATTCAACTATTTAACTAATGGCGAAACAACAAAAAAGATCCATTGTAATGTTAACAAAAAGCATAAAAAGTGATGTACCATGCAGGGAATTCTAGGAAAGTCAATCTACAGTTATTCAATGTATATATTAAGGAAATTAATGTATATATTAATCAGATAACGTATTTTTACTGTAGCATTTTTAAAATTGTTTTACCGTTGATTCCACAGCCATTTTTTAAAGTGTAAACGAAAGAAACACTTTTTTTACTATTACTTTTCCTCTTTATTTACAGAGATAACAGGAGTGCATTATTGTTACAGTCAATCACCAGAGGGTACTCCAGCTATATGAATGCTCCATCAGCCGTTTACCCAGACTACACCTCCCATCATATTTTGCGCCTCACAGCTGAAACAGTTTTATAATATGGACTCTGACACGTAGACAACTGCTGATCATTGACACTGATTACATACACTATATAAACAACATATACTTTCATTACAGTATACACAGTATCTTAAAAGTATTTATTTGCTGAAATGCAGGATTTTATAAAAGAAAGGGAAAGGGGAGCGGGCAGAGGGAAGCTGAGTGGTGGTGGGGAGGGGGGTTAGGAGAACGGAAGAAAAAGAATTGTGAATTTTATAATAAGAAATGTTATATTATTCATATAATAATTTTTTGTTCTAGAAAGCAGTCTAGCAGCTGCATTTTGAACCAGCTGAAGCTTGTTAATTTGGCCAACATGGCAACCACCTAGTGACGCATTACAATAGTCTAACCAAATTCATGAGTGCGTGAATAAGTTTTTCTGCATTAGACATGATAGCATATGTAGAAAATTGCCAACATTTTAAGATAAAAAAAATGCAGTTTAACAGATGCTTGAAATCTGGCCTTTAAATGACAGGTTGCTATCAAAAATCACCCCCAAATGTTTCACTGAAGATGAGGACTGAACTAAGTATCCATCAAGGGTCAGACAGTGTTCTAGGTTTTTGCATGTGAGGTTTTTGGGTAACTCTATCAAGCCTCTTCAGCTGCTTCAGAACGCAGCAGCACGAGTGGTCTTTAATGAACCTAAAAGAGCACATGTCACTCTGCTGCTCATCTGTTTGCACTGGCTGCCAGTTGCTGCTCGCATCAAATTCAAAGCTGTGATGTTTGCCTACAAAGCGACTTCTGGCTTTGCTCCTTCTTATCTGCTCTCACTTCTGCAGATTTTTGTGCCCTCCAGAAACTTGCGTTCAGTGAATGAACGTCGCCTCGTGGTTCCATCCCAAAGAGGGAAGAAATCACTTTCCCGAACTCTCGCGTTCAATCTGCCCAGTTGGTGGAATGAATTTCCTAACTGCATCAGAACTTCAGAGTCACTCGCTGTTTTCAAGAAACGACTAAAAACTCAACTATTTAGTCTCCACTTCACTTCCTAATCTGCAATTGCCTCTCTGAATATACCACTAACTGTAGTCAAAAAAAAAAAAAAAATTAAAAAAAAATTACTTATGTTTTCCTTCTTTGACTTTACAGACCTGAAACTTGCCTACAGCACTTATTCATTGTTGCTCTTATAGTTGGGTAAATTGGTTCCTTGTCCTCATTTGTAAGTCGCTTTGGATAAAAGCGTCTGCTAAATGACTAAATGTAAATGTAAATGTATAAGCTAGTTTTATCAGTTTTATCTGAATTTAATAATAAGAAGTTATTAGTCATTCAATTTTTAATATCAGCTATACAGTCTGTTAATTTCGTAAATTAATACACACGTATGATTGTTTGCTGTCAGATTAATAGTGGTGGGCAGAGCGAGCCTTCGTGTAACACTGAAACCGTCGAAGCTGATGTGTCAAGGTGCTGAAATGTTTCTAAACCTGTTTCAACAGTGATGCCTAGTGGTCATTTTCAAATATTGCTCTGAAAATAAAAGAAAGTAAAAGAAATTGTTAAGCGAATTGAATAATAAAACCCTTTATAAGTGCTCCCTACTGGCATGAAGGCATGTTGGGTTTGAATCCAGGATGAAGCAACTACCGTCATCTAAAATGTAGATTTTTCTGTTCTCTTCTTGTAATGCGTTTTTTTTTTTGTAAAATCTGTCTGACATCTGAATAAACTCTTTGTAAATAAATGTGTAAAAAATGAACATTAATAAAATAAAAAGTTTTTGTACAAGCCAAGATTCCAACTAGGAACACATGCAGCACAGTTGCACTATATATCAGCACATTATCCACGAGGTTATATAAGAGTATGTTTTTGTTTCCGATGCTGTCAATCAAGCACATATTCACAATGTCAAAATGCTTGTGAAATGCCCTGATTCACTGAAATATCAGTCACATGGCCTGGGTATTTCGAAACACTTCAGAGAAATGTTTTGAAACGTCTGCCTTTCGGGATCTCAACACCATGTCGAAACGTCAGTTTTGTGTCAGCCATCTCTTCTAATTATTGAATTACTCTAGTGGATTTATTTTTTATGATACTCCTTTGCTCCTGTTTGACCCCTGCCTGCTGACATATGCCGTGAATACTCTCTATTAATTAAAGCTTCACTTGGAACTTCCATTACCATGCCACTTCATAACAATTATGCATGTCTTTCATCAATGCTGCCATTTGATGTTAACTAAACATAGGTTTATTAATGAATAGATGAATAAAAGAAAATAAACATTCCACAGTGTCATCTGAGGTGTTTTATTCCATGTTGCATTCGTGCTGTTATATCTGACTTTGTCATATAGCCTTCAAAATGCTTTCACAAGTTTATTTTTTACATTTTGGGAGGAGAAAAATGTACATATGTGGTCTCAACAGCTAAATGCATTTATCTCTGTCCAGTTTTGTCTGGAGTGGATCCCAGACCACCTCCTGAAGTTGTCTGAGTAATCGCATTTATATCAGCCATGAATGTATTAGAGGGCATTTACACTTGCCCTTTTACATCCCCTAATGCATTAGTCCCTGCTAAAAAAAAATAAATAAAAACAACCTAAGCTGGTTGGCTGGTTTTAGCTGGTCGACCAGTTTGGTTTTAGAAGCAATTTCACTATTTCCAGGCTTGTCGGCTTGGTGTTCTGGCCTTAAGAACTGATTTGTTTGTATGAATGGTTGATGAATGAGGCCCATTTAGTGTAAATAATATCCAGTAACACTGAGTTTAAATACGACTTATCTTACATTAACGTATTAATAGCATCCACCATATGTCAACACTGAGTGTAAATTGCATCTGTTGCTAATTGGACTTGATTAAAATGTATTGCAAACAAATTTTTTTTTTGCCCATCATTGATAGCATCCCACTAAATTAGCCTGCTTTAGCCATCTTTCTTTTACTTAAAACATAATTGTAAGCAATAAATGCTTTGCTATTCACAGCCTGTACACATTGCAAGAACAATACATTCCATACTGACTGTCAGTTCATAGTTTCAACACAAATTGTATTATTATATTTCATCTTTTATATGTTATGTATGTGGATTTGCAACATTTCTGTCAGACATTATCTTCAGGACTTGTGCACACAACAAAATTCCTCACTTGAGCTGCATGGAGATAGTCTGCATTCTGGACAGTGTTGTTTGAAAGCTAAAACTCAGATATGATAAGGTCTGGTAAACATGTGGTAAACTCCCTTCTCACTCTCCTCTTGAGAACAAGTTTCAAAGTTTCTAATGTAAGTCATGGATGGACATATCTTCAGCAGGAGACTGTTTCTATGCTTATTTCTTTGTTATGTCTACCCTCATTGTTCAACAAACGAAGTCTGCTCAAACAATATACATCCTGGAACAAAAGGTAATTATGGTTTGCTTGCTTGCTTGTTTGTTTTCCAACATCTTTCCACATTTTTACCACTGCAGTGTTATCATATATTGTATGAGTGTACTGGTATTATTATTTGCTATGGTTACACTATGACTAAATATTAGTGTGATTAAATGATCTCTATCAATTCTTGCATGTTGGTTATTCTCACAGATTTAATTTGTATCACAGGAATCCCTGCTGGTAAACCCAAATGTAGCATTTTAAAATGTTCTTTTATTTAACATACAAAAATGTAAAAATACAAATGTAATGTAAAATGTTAGTCTATACCCTGTCGCTATAAACAATAACAGTATAGTAATGAATGCATACATTAATACATAAACAAACACTGCAAAAAATGCCTTTCTTTCGAGTTTTTTTTTCTTATTTCTAGTCTATCTAGAAATTCTTAAATCAAAAGGCATGTTCTAGACAAGCAAAAGATATTGACAAAAAATATCAAACAAGACAAATAAAAACATGACAAAAAATATAAAGAAGAAAAGCATTTTTTGCAGTGCACACATGCGTGTGCACACAGTAAAATTTAAACATTAGAAATACATTTATTTTTATGCTGAGTATATTGCAAATAGATTAACATGGCTATGCACAAGAATACACCCTAATTGTACTTATTTCTACAAATAACTTATTCTACTATAACTTAGACAAATAATCTTTTACATTGCAGATAACTTATAATGTAGTGCAGCTTTTTTCTGTGTCATGATGCAAGAAACTAAGAAATTTGTAATCAAAAGACTGAACTATAATTAACTATTAATTAGGCAAGTCATTAGACCAATGTTTTTCCTGTATTTTATAATAAAACAATTCTTAAATGGCTAATAATATTGAAAAAATTAAAATAGAAAAAAATCATTTTTATTAAAGCCAATTTTCTCAAGAAGAAAAATATATTATATGAAATACTAATATTATATCATATCCTTTCTCTGTTAAACATCACTTGGAAGATATTCTAAAAATAAAAACAATCTCAGAGGAGAGCTAATATTTAGTTTAAAACTTGATACAAAACATTATGTGTGTGTTTTTTTTTTTTGGAAAAATTGTTTGTACTATATGGCTGAAGAAAAAATGTTATTTAACAGCAAAGTTTCATACACAGATTTATATATAAAAACTTAAATGTGCTGTACTTCTTTTACTCAAGGCTAGTCATTGACTTAAATGTGTCTTGAACCTTTGTTAATTGAAAATAGCTTGCAGTGACGTACAGTATCTTAAAATACAGCAGTACAATTGAGCTGCACCAGTAATGTGTTTCTCTTATTTTTAAAAAGCTGCTTAAATATTCTAATTTAGCTAGGCCCAGTGTATTAAAACATAAAGAATATATATTTATTTATTTATTTATTTTAATTTAATTTCATTTTTTTACTTCAACTGTGTTAAGAATTAGTTAACTTTGCTAACTACTCTTATTTTGGATAAACTAATTTGTTCAAGTTATATTTCAAATGAACTTGTGGTATTTAGTCTACTTTTATGTACTAAATTGGAACAACGCTGGGGTTTCAAACTCAATTCCCAGAGAGCTGCAGCCCTGCAGAGTTTTGTTCCAGCTGTGCTTCATCACACCTATCTGTAGGTATCAATCAAGCCTACATCACTCAATTAGTTTGATCGGGTGTGTTTAATCAGGGTTGGAGCCAGGTGCTGACGCATCATTCATATTTTTTACAGTCGTTGGTTGGAACTACACTGTGCAGCCCTTCAGGAATTGAGTTTGACACCTGAGATTTAAAAGGTACACTTAGCACAGTGTAAGTATATGACTGTGAAAGTTCATTACATGATTGATTAATCCTATCAAAGTATACTTTATTTGTTTAAGTGCATTACAAATAAATTATGAGTGTATATATATACCATAACTATACTGTTTCTGATTCATTTCTGAGTATAATTTTGTTACTACAAATTACACATTTTGTCTTTAATGACATACTAATCCAACACAATCTTCGTAACTCTTTGATTTAGTGGCTAATTTGTATGAATTCGTACGATCTAATTCGTACCATTTAGTACGATTTGCTCATCCCCCAATGACGATTGGGTTTAGGGGTGGGGTTAGGTGCCACGCCTCCTTTTTAAAGTCGTACAATTTCGTACGACTGAACTCGGAAGGAATTCGTACGAATTAGCCACAAAACTTGCAAAACGTAAAATACTTATACGTTTTCTCGTGACTTGGACTTCTAGAAAACTATCATTCAAATAACTGTATACTAATAATGATTGCAGTGTAAAACTGCTGGTTTAGTGAAAGTATACGCATATGTCATAGAAGATTTAATCGTATGATCTAAAAGTTGCTGGTTTGAGTTCCAGTACTGCCATGGATAGTTGGTGTGTACTGTATGTGTGTGTTCACTGCAGAGTGTACATTTGAATAGGTTAAATGCAGAGCCAAAATTCTGACTCTGGCTCGTCATGTCTCAATGTTTCTTCCTTTGTAAATTAGTGTTTACTACAAGCAAACTACTACACTATAAAATGCTGGGTTCTACACAATTCCTTCATGTTGTTCCAACACAAATTAAGATGACTTTAATTGTTTTGAACATAATGTCAATGTGCAGTGCAACATCACATCGATTCCTAGAGCTGGCCAATTTTATGGAATGTTTAAACAAATCTCATTTGCTGAATCGATAATGTTTAAATTAAACTGGGCATCAGTGCAGGTACCTTAGTTTGTTCATAGCCAAAGAAAATACAATGAAGAGATCTCCAAAAATGAGTATGTTTAGACAGTAAATAAAGTGGTATTTTTTTCTTTAAAAAATTCATATTTTAAAGTATTCATTTTTACTTGTACTCAAAAATAAAACTACAAAAATAATACATAATACAGTAAACAAATACAATTACATTACACTTCTGATAAATAATTAATTCAAATACTAAAGAAACGCTTTTAAACTCTACATGTTTGGCAAGCAATAAACGCGGTTGACTTTAAATGTGAATCGGTTGTGGAAGAAAGTACTTTTTTATTTTATTTTTCATTTCCATATTTACATCGTGTCCAAACTACACAGGGCATGACACCGCTCCCTTATTTTAAAATCTTTTTCATGTTAAAAAGAGGCGACGCCATGGTGCAGTAGGTAGTGCTGTCACCTCACAGCAAGAAGGTAGCTGGTTCAGTTGGTGTTTCTGTGTGGAATTTGCATGTTCTCCCTGTGCTCGCGTGGGTTTCCTCCAGGTGCTCTGGTTTCCCCCACAGTCCAAAGACATGCGGTACAGGTGAATTTGGTAGGCTAACTTGCCCGTAGTGTATGAGTGTCTGTGTGTGTGTGGATGTTTCCCAAGGATGTGTTGCGGCTGGAAGGGCATCCGCTGCATAAATACATGCTGGATAAGTTGGCGGTTCATTCCGCTGTGGCAACCACAGATTAATAAAGGGACTAAGCTGACAAGAAAATTAATGAATGAATGTTCAAAGGAGTTTTTTTCCCTACAATCTGTCACAAGTTTCTATTTTAGAAGAGTTTTTATTTCTGTGATGTCGAAGCTGCAACTGTGGCATAAGCTACTATATTAAAATGGTCACCTCAGGGGCTGATTATGTGCTTAATTCAGTGTTAAATGTTACTAATTTGAATACCATTCTATGTGACATTTATTGCCATACAGAAAGCAGCAGCAGATTCTTTACCTCAGATCTTGAAAATGAAGAACGCAAATGTAAAATTGCAAAATGATAGTTGGAACTGTGCTCGACAAACCAATAAATGTCAGCCACTCAGCGTAAACTTTTATTTACCTTAAAGAGTTTTAATATAAGCTCGTTAATTAGATTGTAAATCTTACCATTTCAATGAGCATGGTGCACTATTCTGTGCTTCTAAATGTCTGTGGTATTTAAATATTTGTGTCGTGTCATGTCTGATGCAGAAAGAAATTGCTTCTTGCTGAATCTTATAGATTTAAAGGTTGTTTTGTTATGCTGTCAAACTGTTGTATGAACCCAATATCACACTCAGAGCACTGCAATAGGGTATATGCCGAGCTAGTGTTGTTCCCATGCTGATACACTTCCGTTGACCTGTTATTGTGAACATTTTATACGGTTCTTTATACAGCATCGATGTTGTAATGTCATTAAAATACATTCAGTTAAATAAACTTTAGCATTTATTTAGTTGCTCAAGCGTAAAACGAGACAAAAAGCCGTTTACTCGCACGCGCCCGTCAGAATCGGCAGGCTAACGCAGAAGCTCCATTAAATATACTGGGGTAAAATAAATGCTCATATTATAAAGATATGGTGGGGGAAATGTAATTTAATGCAGTGCTTCTTGTACAATCTGAGACTCACTTTAAATCGGATATCACTCAGCTAGTGGAGAACGCACCGGATTTTGCATTGACATTTAATTCGCCGGAAGCGCTTAATCCAGGTTACTGGCAAATTAAAAGTCCTATTAGCATGCTTCGGCATATACCCCATATGGTTGTCAGCACTGCTTTATTTACTTACAGCAGTCCTGGAATGCAGCCATATCACAGTCCTACATGTGTGAAATTGCTCACGTGTAAATAGAAGTCAATTTGTTAACTTCATGTAGCAAAGATAAATATAAAAATCTAAATGAATACCCCTGACAACTCGATCTTCATTCACAATGCATACATACATACATTCTAAATAGTTCTGTCTGCAAATCTACTGCTAAAGGGTCTCTAATTATGCCTATTCATCTGGCAGGTGATCCAGGTGAGGAGGGAGCAGAAGGTGAAGAGGGAATAATGGGGAAATCCGGCCCATCTGGCAAGCAAGGTCTCTGAGATGTTGGTGGTTTGTTAATTGCTGAATCATTGATGGATTAAAGAAATGGTACCAAACTCAATTTCTGGAGGACCACAGCTCTACAGAGTTTTCGTCCAGCCACCTCCAACTCACACCCTAAAAGTCTCTAATAGTCTTGAACACCTCGATTAGTTGGATCAGCGATGTGTTTGATTAGGGTTGGAGCAGAACTATTCAGAGCTGTGGTCCTCCAGGAACTAAGTTTGAGACTTATGGGTTGCTGCATTTGAAAGTTCAAGCTTGGTGAACTCTGACCTGCAAAATTGATAACATTATTGTGTGGGACCAACAGAAGATCCAAACATGACCTCTCTGTACATGTTAAATATGGAGCAATTGCTTTCTTTTTTTAAAGAGCCCATATTATGGGTTTTTGAAAATTCCCCTCCATGTAGTGTGTAACACAGCTCTAAGTGAAGTGGAGTATCCAGCTAAGGCTTAAATCTGTTAGTGTACAGTGTTAAAAACGGTTGATTCATCTAAAAAAGAGTCGACTCATAGTGCTTCAAACGAGTCGCCTTGATACGGATTCATTAGGTGTTTCGCCATGACGTACGAACGAAACCAAGTTATTCACGTGCACGCGCAAACCCGGGAGATTTCAAACCTGAGGCCCCGCCCTCTGACGCAGAAACCCAGACACACACACACACACACCCACAAACACACACACACACACACACAAACATGCCGGTGTTACACCAAATTCTGCGACCGTCGTATTCTGTGACTCTAGTAGGCGCTGTTCTCACTGTTTAACTTAAACTCGCTCCCACAGGCGGACTGGATACGCAAAAAGCGTACATACTCTCACGTGAACGCGCTCGGCGCCCGTACACATTATATGAGCGCGTCAATATATTTCATCGTTCTCTGTTTACTATTATTTTTCTTGCCTTTAATATATAGATGTTAAGTTTACATATATTTAACAGCCTATCAAAGAAAGCATTTTACTATAATATGACCAGTACAGCGGTAGATTCTATCTGTCTGTCTGTCTATCTATCTATCTATCTATCTATCTATCTATCTATCTATCTATCTATCTATCTATCTATCTATCTATCTATCTATCTATCTATCTATCTATCTATCTATCTATCTATCTTTCTGTCTGTCTGTCTGTCTGTGTAGTTTGTCTAGTTTGCCTCGTTAATGCCTCGTTAATGCACAGGTTGCGTGTGCTGAATAAATTGTTCAATGCTAGTATCTAATCCCTCGTATTTCACACAGAAAAAAAAAAAATTATGTTCTCCAAATGCAAACAGCTTACATGATAATAAAAAACTACAATTTTGATAATACATACACAAATAATCTACTGAAAAAAAAACACTAATTTGAACATTAAACCGATAATGAAAAAAAATATTATTATTATTATTAATAATAATAATAAAATATGATAAAATACAACACGCATGGTTCAATCAAATGGTTTGTAATAATGTTTCTGGACAGTTTTGCTCTCTCTTTCTCTTTTCACTGCGTACTTGCATCTTTCAAAATGATATACAAGACTTTTTAATGCTCTTTTTAGTATTATTATCGTATCCATATTAAAGGACCATGTGTTAATTCATGCATAAGTATATAGATCTACACCATGGTTTTGTTTTGAAGTTTTTATTTGGTCAGCAAAAAACTAATTTTTTTTTGCTTTTATTTCTAGCATTAAAGATAATTCTACACCTAATTTTATTTAAAGTTTATGCAGATTATTTTTTTCCAAAATGCCAAATCACAGTCCTCCGTGCATGCCAAAACAGTTGGGAAAACCATTATAACTACCTTAAAAATACATATATAAGTGTTACCTGACATAGCCAAAATAAAAATAAACAAAAAATGCATGATTCTTCCCTGTCTTAATATCTTTTTCAAGTTAGGATTTTTTTTTAAATCACACAACAGAAAATGTATGACACATATAAAAAAAAGTGTTTTGTTTCATCACAATTTGTTTTAAAGAGTTCTTACACAGTTGTGACAAGACTTTGATTTACTGTGGAGAGTCTCTGCAGTTTGCAAATAATATCTCTGCAGTGGACAATGACAGGGAAAAAATTGCCATGAGACTGCTGAATGAATCTTGTACTTTGTTTTTCACTGCATAAAAATAATCAAGTTGTGTGAAAAAAATGTATAATTTGGAGATGTTTTGCCTTTTGATATTTTTTATTATAGAATTGTGCAAATTTAGAAAATTTTAATTTAACATTACATTTTAGAGATAAGTAATTGCCAAATTGTCAAGCTATTTTTTCCATGGTAACTTTTTTCCCACATGACTAAGACCCAATTAGCCCTTCATATAGTTGTATATAAATGTATATTTTGGTTTAATAGATGACCTTAGTGAGCTGTGCCACTATTGTGGGGAAAATAATATAGAAGTGGAAAAAGAAAGGGGAAACAATTACCTTGTTCCTGGGTAACCTTCTTTTAAAATAAGATGGCAATCTCAAAACACTTATTCCTTAGTTACAGATTCAGTGACACGTGTGACCGGAGGTATCACATGTGTTTGAGCCTGACCCCATGAAGCCCCTACAACTGGGCAGAATGTTAATCCCATACCCTGTCTTTATGTTAATAGTTTTCAAGTAATTGTTAAGTTAAATGTTATCTTAGATTTAACCTTTTTGAAAATATACACATAAAAAACATTTCATTTTAAATTAAAGTATGCACTTTACTTATTTTAATTTGTGTGCGTTCTATTAACCAGTATTTTACACACACATTCCACATTTACTTTAATACTTTTCTTTTTAATTTAAAAGCCAATTAAGAAATTCTATAAACATATTTAGGGAAACATTTAAAAGGGATCAACAGTAATCTACATAACTGCTTACAGGGGAAAAAAGGCTAAAACAAACTAGACTAATTACACAGACAGATAGATAGATAGATAGATAGATAGATAGATAGATAGATAGATAGATAGATAGATAGATAGATAGATAGATAGATAGATAGATAGATAGATAGATAGATAGATAGATAGATAGACAGACAGACAGACAGACAGACAGACAGACAGACAGACAGACAGACAGACAGACAGACAGATAGAATCTATCGCGGTACTGGTCATATTATAGTAAAATGCTTTCTTTGATAGGCTGTTATATATGTAAACTTAACATCTATATATTAAAGGCAAGAAAAATAATAGTAAACAGAGAACGATGAAATATATTGACGCGCTCATATAATGTGTACGGGCGCCGAGCGCGTTCACGTGAGAGTATGTACGCTTTTTGCGTGTCCAGTCCGCCTGTGGGAGCGAGTTTAAGTTAAACAGTGAGAACAGCGCCTACTAGAGTCACAGAATACGACGGTCGCAGAATTTGGTGTAACACCGGTCGATTGAAGTCACACTGCAGATGGATATATTGAGTCTCTACCCAAAGATGAAACCTCAGCATTACAGCCAAGCAGTTGGAAACTACTGGAAACTTCTGGAAGCTACATGCTACAAAGAATACTTCATCAGCGTTTGTTAAAGGAAGGATCAGTAACTTACTGATAGACGTCAGGATGGGTTTCTTCCTCCATTTCTCAAGTGTAAGTACGTGCGATTAAAGTTGCCTCGTTGACTCTAGCTTGCAAATGTATTTAGTTGTGATTTGTTACTTGTAACCGCGTGTACTGTATCAGGTTAACTGGCTATATTATCTTATCGTGTGCAAAGTCACGTTAAAAACGCGACGCGTGCTGCGTTAACGGAGCTCCGTGGACGGGGAGTAACGTTAGTGTGTGTGTCTGTGTGTGCGTGCGCGCGCTGTCGTCCGGAGGTGTGTGTGTTTGTGTGTGTGCGCGCGCGTTGTCGTCCGGAGCAGGGTTAAGTGCGTGTGTGTGTGTGTGTGTGTGTGTGTGTGTGTGTGTGTGTGTGTGTGTGTGTGTGTGTGTCTGTGAAAAGAGCAGAGTGAGAAGCTAGGAGATCTCCTCAACTGTTTTTGGAGTTTTTGCTCAATAAAATAGTTAGTCGTCTGTATTTTCAAGTCCATAGTCTGTATTTACATTGACCCACTGGCAGCTAAAATCCACGCCTTACACTATCGAGCGTGTATGAACTGTGATTACTTTTATATTGCTGATTAGCTGTTTGGCATTTCATTCTCTGACTGAAGGCAGTCGACCAATCGCAACAGACTGTCATCGGTCCAATCAGCGCAGATTAGCTTCGCGCTAAGGAGGGGTTTGGGAACAAATGAATCCCTGAACGATTCATACAGGAGTCGCTGGGATAATTAGGTAAAAATAAATGCAGATTATAAGACCACGAAAGTGTTTTTTGACCTTGCATGCATATTAAACTGTTGTTGGAGACCCTTACAACCAAGATATGACCCTATTTCATGTATAATATGGGCTCTTTAACATCTAATCATATTGTTTAATCCAGCCCTTTTTGTAGAGCTGTAAGACAGAATTTCGCATGCTCAAACTCTAATCTGACCGCAGCATTACAGGGAAGTTGCTTAAAGCATGCATGCTTACTTTTCATAGCCACAAATACCAAGGGAATGTTGGGGAGGGGAAATGGAATGACAAGAAAAGCAGAGATGCCTGAAAGGCTGGAAGCCTGCTCTTTCCCCTTACATCAGCACCATTAGGTTTAAGAATGTTTCTTAATTGCAAACTTTTTCAGTAGTGTGTCCACAAGTAACATTTAAAATATATTACATACAGGACAGTCTTCAGAGAATCACTGGGTATGACTGGCAAAAACCCCAAAAAGTGTGACCACGGTTAATCAAAACCGCACACATCAAGATTAAGTGTTTTAATAATCTGCATGATTTCTTTGGAAAAGCATTGTGAGCATTTCTTCTTCTTTAGGCCTCCCTGGTGAATATGGAGACAAAGGACTGATTGGCCAAATAGGAAAGAGAGGACCTAGAGGAATGAGAGGTTAGACTCTGACTGGGAATTGTTTGTTTATGTATGTTGTGTTCACATTTTCTCACCATTAACACTAAAATTTCTGGTATTGTATATCACTTACTTTTACAGCACAGTATATTTTACTCCATAGTGTCTATGCCTTTCACAGTTTACCTGTCTTTGTTCAGAAAAGTATTTAAATACCAGTAAATAGATTCTTCTTCTTCTTTTCCGTCTCCTTCTTCTTCTTCTTCTTCTTCTTCTTCTTCTTCTCTGTCTTCTTCTTCTTCTTCTTCTTCATCTTCTCATTATTATTATTATTATTATTATTATTATTATTATCGTTTTTTTGGTAGTTCATGTGCCATCTGTCTGGCCGGAACAGATCCAAAATGAGTTTGTATAACTGTGGAATTCCAAACAAAAAGTGTGCATTGCTTCCATCTACTGGTCATTCTCAGTTATTACAGGTTTAAAGGATGCTTGTAATAGCATGCATTGCTTGTAATATCACAGTTTTTCTGAATTGATAAAACACATTTCTTGAAACTACCCCTCATTTTCTCAAAACCTTAAAAAAAGAACCCCCCACTCTTTCTGACAAAATCAAACAACAGCTTCAAAATAACTTCAGAATTACATTATTTAAAATCAAACAGTGTTTTCTAATGATAGATACAGTTTAGTGTCCTGTACATTGTAAGTATAGTATTGTGCTGAATTGTCTTGCATTCTGTAACAAGACAACAGCCCAACTTCTGATGTCCAAACGATCAAATAAATGTTTAAATGAAAAGCATGTAACTGTACAGCTTATTAAAGATTCTGCCTCAGCATCGTGGGCCTTATTTTTAAACCGTGGGTATGCACAAATATGTTATGTATTGAAGCATTGACCAAAGACTACATGATTTCTGGGATCAGAAATGATTATATCTAATTTGAGGGCATCAGGGAGCCCCTATCTATTTGCGGATGACTACCGGAGCTTCCAGTAGAGGATGTCTGTGACACACACTTTCTTCTTCCTAAGAAACAGAAAAAAGCATGCATGCATGCTTGCATGCATATCAGCCTGTTGTGATGTAGACATGATAATTTAATGTAGACATGGCAATTTAATAAATCAATGCAGCAAAAGTGGCGTGTGGTATGGTGCAATTTTAGTGCAAATGATGTAGTCATGATAAAGGAAGATCTTTCTCTGAGAAATCGATGGCACCAGGGACAAATAGTGGAAACTGTGGACAATGATCCATTATTGTGATAAAGTGAAAACACGAGTTAGTGAACAGAAATCATTAGGAAAACATTCTCTATCCAAACACGTAATTATAGAAAGACTGGTTCAAAAGTTACTCCGCCTTGAAAGTGAAAGATGCAGTGCAGTTGAAGATCTTTTAAGTAAATAATATATTTTCCATCCTTTCATAAAGTGAATTATGAAATGGTCCTCCAAATTTGAAATCATGTATGATTAAGTGATACTGTGTCGGGAACCATTTAACCAGATAGTGGGTTATGTGTTTGTAGTGTTGCAGACTTGTTCTTTAGATAAGTTTGATGAGTGAATGCTTTCACTAAATGAGTATCAAATTTTACTTTTATTGTCTAAGCATTTTGGGAAAAACTGTAATGAAACCATGTACTGTTTTATGTTTTGAAATATACCTGTTCAGGCGAGGCAGTGGCGCAGTAGGTAGTGCTGCCGCCTCACAGCAAGAAGGTCGCTGGTTCGAACCTCGGCTCAGTTGGCGTTTCTGTGTGGAGTTTGCATGTTCTCCCTGCCTTTGTGTGGGTTTCCTCCGGGTGCTCTGGTTTCCCCCACAATCCAAATACATGCGGTACAGGTGAATTGGGTAGGGTAAATTGTCCTTAGTGTATGTGTGTGTGGATGTTTCCCAGAGATGGGTTGCGGCTGGAAGGGCATCCGCTGCGTAAAAACTTGCTGGATAAGTTGGCGGTTCATTCTGCTGTGGTGACCCTGGATTAATAAAGGGACTAAGCTGACAAGAAAATGAATGAATGAATATACCTGTTCATGTCTTTAAAGATTGTGATAAGCTTATTTTTTATACGGTGATGGCCAGAAACAGAGAATAAGGACTACTTTGAATACACTGCAAAGCTTAGTTTTGACCAGCTTCAACATTGAGTATTCAACAGTGGCAATAGGGTTGGAAAGAGCTTAAGCAGCATAAAATGTGTTGGAATCGACAGGAGCCTCAAATTCCTTGAACGTTTCCAACATTGCATGTGCATTTTTTGTGAGTATGAATCTGTGGAAATCTAGGCTCGCTTATCCATATAATTCACAGAGAGAATTTGCAGTTTCTTTTTAATGGGTCAATCAGGTGATGGAGTGGAACCAAAATGTTGGCAGCGTTCTCTTCACCTGAAAATTTCCTTTGGAGTTCCTGAATCTGGTAATCCAAAAAAAGTTTTATGCATAATTCCCCGCATTCATTCCTCTAAAGTCTGTGGCTGGTGGTTTTCTGTTGCTGATGTGGAATAGTAGTTAAACTTTTTAGCTCTTTTTGTCGTCTTGCTTGCCTTGAAGTTTCTTCAGGCAATATGATCCCAATTGCCGGCAGCTAGCTCTCTGCAACACTCACATGGTCGCCCACTGAACCTAAGCAGGGCTGTGCCCGTTCAGTACCTGGATGGGAAACCACATGGGAAAGCTAGGTTGCTGCTGGAAGTGGTGTTACTGAGGCCAACAGGTGGCGCCCAACCTGCGTTCTGTGTTGGCCCTAATGGCCCAGTATAGTGACGGGGACTCTATACTGCCATCTTTCGGATGAGACGTAAAACCGAGGTCCTGACTCTCTGTGGTCATTAAAAAGTCCTTTGAAAAAGAGTAGGGGTTTAACCCTGGCATCCTGGCCAAATCTGCCCACTGGTGTCTGTCCATCATGGCCTCCTAACCCTCCCCATATCGTAATTGGCTTCATCACTCTGCCTCCTCTCCACCAATCAGCTGGTGTGTGGTGTGCGGTCTGGCACAAAATGGCTGCAATCGCGTCATTCAGTTGGATGCTGCAAACTAGTGGTGGATGAGATTCCCCCCTATGTGTAAAGCATTTTGAGTGCCCAGAAAAGCGCTATATAAATGTAAGGAATTATTATTATTATTATTATTATTATTGTCTCTGCTTGAATGGTAGCATTCCAGTATATTTCTTTAAATTGCTCTTCAGCTCCTATTGTGTTAATTACCACTGAAGAGCATTTAAAATGGCTGTTTCTACCGATAATGGAGTTATCTCAAAGCAAATAAAAAAATCAAAGTTTATGCAGTCCAATAGCATGTTTGTTTTCCCGGAAGCCAAAGCAAGTTGCTCAGACTTTGACAGATCTTTCAGGAATTGGTCAGGGTGGCAGTTTCTCTGCAGCTCTATCAGTTGTCTGAGAGTTTCTGTAGCTCAAGAGAATCCATCCCTGGACATGCCTTTTTGTTGTGCTGGCAATAAAGGTGTAAAGTTTATCAGCTATGGTCAAATAAAAACTGATAAAGTGTATGTAAAACTTTGCACTCTTCATTAATACAAGATTCAAGAAATGAGGATATCAGTGAACATATATTGGCTTCATTTTGCTTTTGTATTCTGGACTGTAGACCTTTGTGAGGCCATGCTGACTGCACAATAACCCTGGCCATGGATGTCCTCGACATTCAGCTCTCTTTCAGCAAGTTTGTTACTAGGGTTTCAAGCTTTTCTTCTGCTCTTGACTGAATTTTGCAGAGCTGGATGAACTGTTTCTTTATGGTCATGCTATGCACATACTGTAACTCACCACAAAGCACAGCTGGTTAATGTGTGATACATCAGTGCTCTTATCTATTAAGTAAAAAGCTAAATAATAATGCAGAACAGTTGTTGCAATTGAATTATACCAGTAGAATGCTTGTATATTTCAATTTAAAATGAGTTTGGTTCATTTTAATTCAGTTCAATTGAATTGTTAATTAACAGTTAACAGTAATACAAAAGGCAGTACCAAAGGACAAATCCACTGAAAAGCAGCTACATCAGCCACAGCAAGCCAGAGGGGACAGTGGCAAGGAAATAACACTCCCCCAACCAAAGGAAGTGGAGAACAAACCTCAGGAGAAACCAGGCTCCTCTGGGACAACAGGTTGTTCTCTGGCCATTCATAAAGGAGCAGAGCGGCAGTCTAATGCTTCATTCACACTAGCAGAGATGTTGTAGCTGCCTGTCGCGCTTGGTGGTGACTGAAGTTGCTAATGAGCATTCCCAGATTGATGGTGCTTAGGTAATGTTTATCATGATATTCATTAACAGCGAATGAGCATTCTTGCTTCTGATATTAAACATTGTGGAGCTAAAAGATTAATATGTATGGATTTCATACATAAAATTCTTAATTAGAGAGATGAAAAAGCAAACAAAAGTTTTCTCTGTCAATGTGGCTATTAATTTGCTGTAAATGCCAATCTTTGTAGGTTTACAGCCCGGAGATTTAACCAATTGGTGTAGGAGCTAAAAGAGCTTTACCTATACTCATAGCCAGATGTCACCAGCTCTCCTTTAAAACGATTGGCTGCATATCGCTTTGTTTCTGTGTTTCGCTTGTGCATAGAGCTCCAAGTCTGATTTATACTTCAGCGTCAATTGCCTGCAGATGGTCTAGCGTGGGTTGCATAACTTTCGCTGTGCTTGACACCGACCTTGACGCACACCTCTCAAAAAATGTAACTATTCATTGCGGCCATGCATAATGCAGGCTTGGTAGCATTGAAAAGTGTGGGTGGAGCAGAGAGCCACGGGACAGGAGCGAGCCTGTTGGCAAGAGTCTTTAACAAGTGTCCAGTCCGTAGAAGAGCTTCAGATGGATACTTTTGTTTGCTTTTTGAATAAAGTTGTTGCACATCTGACAGTTCCCGCCTCTGAATTAACGAGTTTGAGCTAATTGTACAGTAAGTTACATTACAGGTATTTCTAGTATAAACAAAACACCCACAAAGAAACATAGAAGCCCCACTGCCAACTAGAGTTTCGAAAGTATAAGAGCAACACAAACAAAATGCAGAAGTATAAATGTAGCTGCCGTCAGAAGCAATTCTTATATATTACACTCTATAAACAAAAACTTTACATTAAAAAAGTCAATAAATAGTTAAAATGTTCAAATTAATCATTAGAATAAATAAGCAATGTATATTTGTTGTTAATGCATGTGAATTCATTTAAAGTTATTTAACTAAAACTATAAGGGGGAGGGGGGAACCTTTTCTTGTTATGTTTAGCTTGGGAATTATTTCATTGTTCAATCAAGATATTCTTCCGTTGCACTACAAGTGGTACAGTCACAAGGTGCTGTGCTAAAACACGTTTTTAAGGATTAAGAAGTGCAAAGAAGTTTGTTTAAGAGAAACTGCAACCCTTCAAGTTTATTCCTCTTGAGTTAGAGAGGCCAATGAGGTATGTGTCGTATGGTGTTAACGTATGTGAACATGTATGATTATGTGTCCGTATGTAATGTATAATTAGCCAATTAAGTGTATTTCTTTACATGTTGAATGTGCACTTTATCTTTTGGTTGTATGTATGTTGTTCATTACGTGCAACATCACCTTTAAGGGGTTAATTGAAGTTTATGTAATTCTTTTTATAGTTCTGATGGCAATATTGGGACATAAAGAAGTGCAAGGCTAGAATGTACAAGACATACTACAGGCTCGTGTCCGAATAAATGTCAGTTAAAATCAAGAACGACTGGAGCCTTTGTTTCATCTCGAGGGGAGTAAAAATAAATGCACAGCTCCAAGTCATGCACCGTGGGTTACGGAAATAACTCAACACAGAAGTGTAATTCAGCCTTAAGTCTTCAGCGTGCTTTAGAATGATGAGCATCCATTGTGAGGGTGGTGCAGGTCCAATTACGTCACCAAGCGATCTAGCCAACAGGATGAATGCAGGTTGTCTGTCGCTGGGGTCTTTGCAGAAATCAGACTTGAGCTTATCAATGACCACGACAACCATCTGCTCTGGATAAGGGTCAGATCCAAGATTATCTGAATCTTGGGATAAGGAAAGACAGACAAACATGAACATATATACTTTGTTCTGATACAAAATTGCAATCGAATAATCATTTTGAATGAAAATATTTGTTTCTCTCTGCCTTTCTCTGTCTTTGGCTGCTTGCATTTCAAATGTAGCCTTTTCCAAAGTTCTATCCAATACCTTTTGTTTATGGACAACCAAATCATGCTTAGCCTGTGTGACTGTCCTGGTGTAATCTTTCATTTTCCCTTTAGCCTGCTTCCACAGACTTTCCCCTACTGAGTTCCAGCCTGTCCTGCTCTTATACTTTTTATCATTCCTGAAATGCCTCCAGCAGAAACGATACACTCTCAAGAGAATTCTCCAACCAGGTGTTTTTATACCACAGTCTCTAAAAGAACTTTCTTGTTCATCTTTTGGGAATGCTAATATTGGAGAACGGTGTCCTTCTGAAAATTAATTTAACCCTGAAAACCCCATTGTACATAATATTGTATTCCTTTACATGTGCTGAATCAGATGGATTTTGTGACTGAAGCAAAAACTTAGTCTCTTGTCTCTTTCTCCCTTGTGGCTGTGGATTCCTCACTCTCCACATCTTCCATATCTGCCTCTGTCTCCTCCCTCTCTGTCTCATTGTATTGCCTTTTTACCTAGTCTGAATATTTTCTATTTCTGGCTCAGAAACAGATCACCACCCTTATTTAGTTTAGTTTAATCTAGGGCAGAATAGAGAAATAAAGAGTGATAATAACAAACTGCAATCATGTTTTAAATACAATTTACAACCCCTTGCACTGAGTTTTTAATATTAAACATATAATATTTTACAAAATAACATTTGTTAAGCATATTTACTGTATACCTTGTACACTTTTTTATTAGATTACTGGTATAACCGATTGCTATAACTGGAACTATACAAGTATTATATTTCGACAAACGGAATGCCTCTGTAAAATCAAAATCATTTGCGACTGAATCTGGAAGAATGGTATATACACATGTTTGTGAGCACATTTGTTTTATCTGAATTACACAGTTTGAGAAATAACGTTTAATGACCTTTAATTTGTCATTATGCTGAGCTTAGCCTTTATCTTCATCAAAGGCAATGGAAAAAAACCTCTCTGGTTTGACAGATCTGACCTCAACGACACTTCCTCTATTCTACCTTGTTCGTTTCAGACTTCTGTGCACCTGTGCATATTTCTTGTTTATAGTTATGCTGAAAGTATGTGGTGTTATAAATATGGGTAGAGTCCATTGAAAATTGGGTTGAGAGAATAGAGTCATCCTCATTTGTAAGTCGCTTTGGATAAAAGCGTCTGCTAAATGACTAAATGTAAATGTAAATGTAGAATGGAGTCTTAGCACTTGTTGAAAACTTCAATAACTTGTGGCTGACTGTGTGTTTTAATTAAATGAACAGGTGACAAGGGACAACAAGGAACTGATGGAATCCAAGGGTTAAAAGGAAAACCTGGTAAATGTCACCTGTTTTCTGATTTTGTAACACATCTATCTACAGTACATAAACATCAGTGAACAAACATTTTCATAATTATTATTACAGATGATCTAACACTGCCTAAAGACTGTACAATTTGTGTGACAGGTTCAGTTTGTGATTGTGGGAAGTACAGAAAAGTGATTGGACAGATGGACGCCAGTATAAGCAAAGTGAAAAACGCCATCAAGTTTATAAAGAAAGGTGAGACTTGTGTGTTGATTTAATCAGATTTGCTTATGTGGTGGACATTATATAAATGTTCAAACATACTATCTATCTATCTATCTATCTATCTATCTATCTTTCTGTCCGTCCGTCCGTCCGTCCGTCCGTCCGTCCGTCCGTCCGTCCGTCCGTCCGTCCGTCCGTCTGTCTGTCTATCTATCTATCTATCTATCTATCTATCTATCTATCTATCTATCTATCTACCATCTATCTATCTATCTATCTATCTATCTATCTATCTATCTATCTATCTATCTATCTATCCATCTATCCATCTATCTATCTATCTATCTATCTATCTATCTATCTATCTATCTATCTATCTATCTATCTATCCATCCATCCATCCACCCGTCTGTCTGTCTGTCTATCTATCTATCTATCTAATGTATGAAGAGTTCAGATGCAAAAACCTTTAAGTGCCGGCTGAAACTTCTGTTGAAAATGAACATTTTTCTCAGCCTTCTTTGTTTATGTTGATTTATTTTACTTTAAAGACCATGGAAATAACTTTTTTTTTGCCATAAAATGAAAATTACTGAACCTACACATAGGAGCCTGATCTATCTATCTTTGAAATAGCTGATAAGTAACTACTATCAAAGTATTTAATGTGTTTATACAATATGAAAAGGCTATTTTTGGCTCAGGTGGATGAATTAACAGTATTAATAACTGTAGATGAGCTTACCAACATCTCCACTCCTTATTGCATGTCACAATTGTTTTCACTGAAAACACACACAAATGTTTACAAGACACTAACTACTGTTATGTTTTGTCAATTACTTTTAAAGTGGTTCTAGGTATCAGGGAGACTGAGAACATGTTTTACCTGCTTGTTACGGAAGCGCGGACGTATCAACAGTCACTTTTGAACTGCAAGTTGCGTGGTGGGACTCTTGCTATGTCCAGGACCGAAGAGAAAAACAACTTGTTGGCCAACTTTATCAGAGAGGCTGATCTTAATCACGTGTTTATAAGATTACAGGCAGGGGTAACAGAGGTGGGGTACATGTACTTGAATGGTAACCCTCTCTTAAATACCACAGCTTGGGCAATTCAGGGGGCAGACAGTGGTAAAGGTGACTGTGTGCAGCTTGGTAGAACAGGAGCCTTGAGCCAGGTAGACTGTGGAGCCACACAGTACTATATATGTGAGTTTGTAAAAAACAATGACACTACAAAAAATTCAATCGTGTGATGATTCATAGGTCATAGTGGAAACCCTTAATTATTATTATTGTTGTTTACAATAATAATAATAATAATAAAAATAAAAACATTAATAAGGTGACACTTTACAATAAGGTTTGATTAGCTAATGTTAGTTATGTATTTACTAGCATGAAGTAAGAATGAATAATACTTGTACAGAAATGAAGCATATTTAATGTTATTTTCAACCATATTAAATGTTTTATTAAAATCCAAATGTGTGCCTGTTAATGTAAGCTAATGTACTTAAAACAATGACTAAAGTCCTTAAAACAAGAACTAACAGTAAACAACTGTATTTTCATTACACAGAAATTGTACATTTTTTATGTTAAGCTGTATACACGATTAGTGTTTTACCTTTTGTTGTTTTTATTGATATATTATTGTGTACAGTATTATTATTATACACTACTGATTAGACTGAAATTATTGTAGATGTTACAGTTTTTGTAAGTGTCAGATCCTAAATAAAATTCTTAAAACTACTTGTTCAACTTTCACATCATTTAGTCACTGTGCACATCAAAAAAGCACTTTCTTATTCTTTTGACTAATGTGTGAATGCATTGGTATATTCATCCAACTAATAGTTTTCAGTCACGTGATCTGTGCAAAGGCTGGTGGGCAAAAAAAAAAAACAACGGGCCATAATGGCGGTGTAATGTGAAATGGGACGCGGACAAGGAACTGATGATCCTAACACAAGTTTCATTATGCAGAGAATGGTGAGGCAAGCAACAGTTAACACAGGAGTAAACAGATGTATACAGACAATCCAGAATCATAGTCAATATGCAGGCAGATGATCAAAGTCAGACAGCAGACATGAATAAACAAACAAAACAAAGCAAAGATCAGTACACAGTAAGACTAGGCAAGGCAAATGCAACGTAATGTTCACAATAACGTATAACAAGACTGAAGCCATGAGATTCACAAAGTGAGCCATAAATATGTTTGTTGTAATCAGTCCTTGAGCAGCATCAGCTGTGGGGGTGTAATCAATGGAGACTTGGAGCAGGTGTGTGAATGTTGCATGACTCGATCTTGTAGTCCATATACCAGCAGATTTGTAGTTCTCCAGCAATCTGCATAGGCTAGATCAGCCTGATCTCACGAGGAAATGTAAGTATTTTACTTTTTGTCGGTTTAGTGGCTAGTTCGTACAAATTCGTACAAGTTCAGTCAAACGAAAATGTATGATTTTAAAAAGGAGACGTGGTACCCAACACCACCCCTAACCCCAACCGTCAATGGGTGATGAGCAAATCGTACTAAATTGTACAAATTAGATCATACGAATTCATACGAATTAGCCACTAAATCAAAAAGTTACAAATTGCCATGAGATTGCATTGGCTAGATCGCTGGGGACTGTGACAGGCAGCTACACTGGGATCTCCATAGAAATGCAGCACAATCCGGTCGTAAATATGACTAGTTTGTCCTGCATTTCTACAGAGATTCTAGTGTATGAATGAGGATTCCAAGCTATAAATATCAGGATCACCTATCAATAAAACAAAACAGAGATGATCACAAACTGTATATTGTGGCTACTTGCAATCCATGTTGCTTAAAACAGTTGTTTTAAACAAACATGTACTGGTCAGAGCTCCAATTCGGTTATTTTTTTATTTACCTTTTGGATAGTCCTCAGCAATTTAGTTATTATTGACTGCGTTATAGCTGCATTTGTTGAATATAAGTGACATTGCATCTACTTGCCAACTAATTCTCATTAGATCAGTTGACTGTTGTCAGTAGACTGAGTGTAAGTGCATGTACTTGCGAAGTTTCTTATAGTCAGTAATGTCTGTTGAAGGAGCAGTATCATCATATATATTTAGCAGACAGTCTACTAATACTCAACTGGACCATCAAAATAAAGTGTTACCAAATCTAGTCATTCACTTCTGCTATTTTATACTTTGACTTTACATTTAAATTTATTCTTTAATTGCACTTAACCAGCAATTCCAAATAGAAACAGTATAAAAAGCATATCCAATCGCAAGGATATAACATAGATTGTTATAAAGCCACAGTCACACTAGACTTTTCATTCTATTGACATTTATATGTGTGAAAAAATGCATCAGACGTAGATTCATGAGACCAATAAAAATAAAAAAAACATGATCCCTTTGTACAAAAATTTAAAACACTGAAGAACTGTTTATTTTAGTAGTGTTGCTTCATCCTGCCCCTTTTTCGTAGCACCATTAGAACAAATGTTGCATGCTCAAAGTCTAGTGTGGCCCTGGCTTTTATCATTCAATTACTTGTCAATAAATTTGACGAATGGTCAAAAATTGTCAACCATGTTTTCTACACATTCACTCATTTTCTTATCGGCTTAGTCCATTTTTTAATCTGGGTTGCCACAGCAAAATGAACTGCCAATCTATTCAGCATATGTTTTACACAGCGGATGCTCTTCCAGCTGCAACCAATAACTGGGAAACAGCCATACACACTCATTCACACACACACTACAGACAATTTAGCCTACCCAATTCACCTACTATATGTTTTTGGACTTGCGGGGGAAACCAGAGCACCTGGAGGAAACCCACAGAACACGGGGAGAACATGCAAACTCCACACAGAAATGCCAGCTGACCCAGCCAAGGCTCGAACCAGCGACCTTCTTGCTGAGAGGCGATCGTGCTACCCACTGCGTCACTGTGCAGTCCCCGTCATCACTATTTACTCAGATTTTTGAGTAAACAGTAAGCCCCGCTGGCAACACCATAATGCTGCCATCTCTCTAAGCCTCTGCTTTCTATGCGTTCTGCATTTGAAATAATGAACTTGAGCTAAGTTGTGAGTGCATGAGTTGAGCTATGTCTTCTTAATTTTCTGTGTCATTATTTTTAGAACAAAGCATACTAGTAAGAGGCCAGACATTTAGTGGTGAACAATTAGAGGCCGTTTAGGGCAGGCATTTTGAGGAACCAGGAAATATGATAGTCAGTTTTATGTTAGCTGAGTAGGAGAATAAATTGAAGTTAAGATATGTAAAAGAATAACGCTTTTTTTTTTCAAATTAGGCATGAGCACGCATTGTTTTCCACACCATAAACACAACTAAGCCTATTTTTCACCAATCTGATATGAATACAGGTTCGATTCAGTACATTTGAGAATATATCTTTATCTGTTGTGTTTATTATGGAGTGGTGCTGGAGTGTGCTTGGAGTGAGAGAAAACCATGATGCTCTGACTTTCAAAAATCCGTCCTCAGTCCTGCCAAAATTACACCACCCCATTCTTGACAATCTGCTTTGCTCACACACTCTACGCATTAGGGTTGGAAATAGACCTGTAAAACCATTACTGGAGAGTATTTGCACTTACTGAAAGGTGCAGTTGGTGATTGTCTTCAAAAACATTTTTTGTTGTGCTGGTTGAAAGCCTCTTCACAGTCTAATAGTAATGATTAAAGTAAATGATCTAAATGTATTCATATGTATTTTTATATTTTGGGTAAGGCATAAAACTAAAAAATGTTCAACCAATTATATAGAGTCAAATCGACATGTCTCATAATTCTGATAAGTAGCTGAATCTGTCTGTCAGCAAATGCAGATTTGAACAACTGTTTGTACGCATCTCTGCCGACCGCCGCGCATTCAGGAGAGGGAGAGAGAGCATTTGTGCGATCGGTAAAAACCTGCTGAATCAAAACTTTTGAAAAACCTGAATCAATATTGGGGTTACCTTTGCACGCTGGAGAAAAGATGACACCATGACTTTAGGATTTCTCTCAGACAGTTAATGTTCTGTTTTAAAACTGTTTTAGCTTCACGCAAAGCTGATGTAACGTTAGATGTTGTTGTTACAAATGGGTTTTATCTTCACAAAAGTGTTGTTCAGCCACTAAAATCTTCCGATGAAAGATTGATAAGACTATTTTCAGTTTCATAAGGAACCTTTTACAGCATCGATAATGTAGATTTGATTTAGTTTAACACCGAAACGCAAGTAAATACCGCTATTCTGCCTTGTCTCTCCCTATATTGTTTACCATGCAACTCTAAATACTCACTCTGAAATAGCATGTCAGTTTGGCTTGCTCGCCGCCGGACAAGCACTAGTCGCTTTTAACACATGAGGGGTTCTTTTGCGATGCTCGTATTTAAGGAGGCGTGGCTCTAGACGGCAGGGGAGGAACTGTGATTCAGAGATTTATGCTAAGCTGTTAGCATTGTGGAAGATCACCTACAGCACCTTTAAGCCACATACCTACTTTTTAGACATCAGAGAATAATTTAACATGTTGTATTAACCCATCAACCCATTTTTATAATTATTAAGGTTCTGCACTTTCAGTAATGTCTTTGCTTAATCATTAAATAATTTGAATCAATTATTACTTATTTATTATATCTAATTATCTCTACTGATGGCGATGCTATTCCCAGCAGACAGAACTGTATGCGTCTATGCTAACATTAATAATAAGTCTCACATGTCAATCTAAACATATCGGTAGCTCAAATAAATTTCACCTTTATATAATTTGTTTCAGCTTTTCAGCAATCCACTTAAACCACTCATCATGGTTTAGTAGTTTGTGGTGTATTGATTTAATTAAAAACATGGAATTTATTAAACAAAGAGTTCTGTCAAAGACCATACACATATTTTATGACTCCAACCGTTCAAAGAAATACACAGTATCTGAGCTGTTTCTTTGGTATGTTTAACTTAAGCATATTCATTAATTATTAACCGAATTGGTGAAATGGCGACATGACAAAAGACTAAAGAGTAATAGCAATAATAGTAGTAATATTGATAATAATAAAAAATGCCCAAAAAAAATTAGCAAATCTGGGAATCTCATTTAAATTTGAAAAAGTCAACCACATGAAATCAAACTGCATGCCCTCAATAACAGGGGTTTGGCTGAACTGTGGACAGAACAGAATGGGAGCGGCCACACTGACCTGTCAAACCTGTTCCTGATGGGCACGACTCCAACATGATTCTCTTACAGTATGTGTTAGTCCTTTGTTCAACCTGGGACTGTCCAGCTTGATCAGGAATGGCAGAAACAACGAACCCAGCCGCTACTTCGTTTCCAGCACCGACTATTTCTTTGCCTCTTGGTGTGGAAATATTGAGAACGTATTCTGGAGCCCTTATTTGTTTGGAAATTGTAAGTGTTGCTGTTTATATTGATTTCAGAACTCACTGGGTTAAAACTGTATCATTCATAATTAATGATTAATTTTGATTTGATTAATACAACACACACTTTTATATTTGGAATTCAAAGTAAAAAGCAGTTTATTGAGTATTTTACTACTCTAAGATTACAGATTACTAGATTTATTATGTATGTACACACCAATTCTAGTATTTTAAATCTTTGAAATGAGATTCCCTGTTAGTTAACTGTGGTGTAATAGTAAATGTACATGATGGAACATTATTGCTTATTTCCCTTCTCTTTTTTTCCCAATCAATAGGTGTTTGGAGCACTGGTGTGGATTTTAGTAGCATCGACAAACGTGTCTGTGCCACTATTGCAGGGATGGGTGATGTTCGTGTCAGTGACCATGTTCATCTGTTCATCTGCATACCTTGTCTTGTTTCTGCTGGGGTTGGCTGACAAGATTAACACCGACTGGAATTTCATAGTGAGTTTGTATTACTTTACAGCTCTGCAGATCACAGTGTAGATTGCTAGACATTAATTATCAGGAAAGTTCCAAAAGTACAGTGTGGGTTAGCACAGGTCTCAAGGTGACAGACTTGCTAGAACCGGAAATACCAGTACTTGGAAGATTTGCTTAAGGTCATTTTTTACAGGTCACTTTATAAAACAGGATTTGATGTTAAATCAAAACGTTCATTATTTTTGTAATATGTTTGTCACTTTAAAACCTTGTTGGAAACTATGCCTTTTATTTTGACTTTATTTTTGTAAAATTGCATTTAAAGGTAAAGCAAGTTTATCTGTGTACTCAGAAATTGTAATTATTTAAAGAAATATTTGTTTAACAAAGTTTTTTTTCATAATAATTTTAATAACTAATATCTAATAAATTATTTGTTTCATTTATATATTTGATATATTATTATCAAATCAAATCAGGCCTTTATTTGTCTCAAACACTTTCGTATAGTGAAATTGAACCCCCCCGACCATGCACAAACATCACAATTTTCAGGGAAAGACAGGTCACAGGAGCTAGCATTTAGAAGGGGAAGTAAGATACATCTGGAGAGTTAGGCCAAAAAAACACCCTCTCAGCTTGCTCTTGATTAGGGCAAAGTGAGAACAGGGAGTAAAACACAGCCTGATCTTGGCATAAGCACACCGCCAAGACACTATTATTATATTATATTTAGCTAAAATATAAAAACAGCTTTTATTCTAAAATAAAAAAGACTTTCCCCCAAAAAAAACAAATATTACCGTAAAATACTGTGAAAATATTCTTGCTGTTAAAAATCACTTGGCAAATGTTTGAAAAATAATTAATTGAATTGAATATTGAATTCGTTCAAACTGTATGTTCTGTTGACCCCCCCCACCACCCTCATTTGTTAGTATGTAGCTTTAATAGCACATAAAAATAGTGATTTTTCGTCTTATATGTGGTGCGAATTCACTACAGCCAACAATTTAGCCCCATGTTAAAAATGCACAAATATTCTCTCTCTGTACAGATCCTCATGCTAAGTCTATGCTAGCCTACCATTTTAAAATTGCACAGCACTATCCCTGATTATATCACCTATTAATGTTGTCTATTTATTTATTTTTACTATCTTATTTTATAACATTTTGCAGTTTTTTTCTCGATAATTTTACTATTTTTTTTAGCATTACTGTCAATATACTAGGTTGTGTATCTAGGGTTTGATGAAGTGGTTATATATATATATATATATATATATATATATATATATATATATATATATATATATATATATATATATATATATATATATCTTTGTATATACAATAACTTCTGTACTTGGTATAAAAATAAAGGGAAAAAACTTTTATTGTTTATAAAATGTATCATTATAAATAATTATATTATTCTAGTGACAGCCTAAGCTGACAATAATAGTGCAATAAGTTTAATATTCACATAAAAATGAGTTTAAAGTCAGTGGGAGATATTCAGATATTATATTTAATACATCTTGTAGTGTTATATTTAGCATTAAGTCCTTCTTGTTGTTTCTTAGGCCCTGTTGGAATAGGGAACATTTATTTTTAACACAGTTTTGTATGCCAAAAATTAGGTCCTTGGCCTTAGCAAGATTTTGGAGTCAATAAGCAGTTTGCCATGCACGAGTACCGTCTCTACACCATCATTAATTTTCATGGTTTACCAAGTCATGGTCTAAGTAAAATATTTGTCAGTATTTAATTAAAAGTTAATCATAGTTCAGTTATTTAAACAACTGTATTGCTCTTTTTAATAGGTGTTTAAATTTAAAACTCAAAAACATTTACCCTTGTTACGTGAATCTTTTTTTATTGCTTTTCCTTTGCTCACAAATGAAATTTTGATGATTATTTTTTATGTATCATTGTTAAATTTGATATATTTTTGTAATATAATCTTACAGTAAATGCAAATAAAACATTTTTTGATCTGTTTAAGGATAAACTCAAATTGTCTTCCATTGTGTACAGGACATGTTCTACCATTTCATCGCTTTGCTGTTTTATTTTGGTGCATTTTTACTGGAAGCTACAGTTTCTTCTTCTGCGGGTGTATATGGAAACACCACATGTATACAGAAACCCCGTGGCAATATAATAACATTTATGGATCATCGAGAACACAACATTAATGTTGCAGCTACGGTGAGTTAATGGTACATTTCTTATTCCTTTCTGCTTCATATTGTAATGTTCAGAATAAGACGTTTTTGCACATTCTATAACTGTTTTTCAAGTTTTAGTTAGGTAATGGTTTTAGATAAATGTTTAAAATGCACACCAAACACTCACTCACTACCGATTTATTGTGGTTACAACAGGAGAATCAATGTTGTTTTTATAAGACAAGAAACTTATGACTAAAACTTTGATATATGAGTCTTAAACAACACTTGCCTTAGATTATTAGTGAGCAGATGTTTTCTAAAGCTTTCATGGTGCTCATTTTTGATGCCGTTTGTTTGATTTGATGTCATGTGTAAACACTGAGACTCCCAGATCAGTCAAATGATACATTGTTAGTTGTCAAGCAGAAGTGCTGAACCACAGTAATGCCTTTATGAGCAGAAAGAAGCCAGTGCTGAGTGTCAGTTGAGTGGCTGTTGTTGTGTTAGTCAAAGATGTGCAATCAAAGTCATGTTTAAATGTGTGTGTCTGTGTATCTTACAGGATGTATATAACGTGCTTATTCCTTTCTTCACAGATATTTGCATTCATAGTGACTGCATGTTACGCCTGTAGCATGATCATGGGCTTCAGGAGATGGAGAAAATAGTCCACAATGGAGCATACATGATCAATTCATGAGACTAATGTCTTCAAACGTCAGCTGGTGGTCAGAGAGGACCTTTATTTTCCAGCAGTTATTGAGTTGGTGTTTAGATTTATTTTTATTGTTAATATGTTCAGTATTTATTATTATGAATATTTATATTAATATAACTTTACATTAATTTTAATTATATTGTTTATATTCCTAAAATCGCCACTGAACAAATCTCAGGTGATATGTGCTGGATATATGTGTCTGTGTGGGGGATGGGCAACTTTGGTCCTTGAGGGCCATTAACCCTTTTTACATATCTGGGTTTCTTAGCAGTGGAAGTAAACATAAGCCGCTTTTCCACTATCGTGCTGAATCGTTCTTTAAACAGAACTGTTCCATTCCGGGCCAGACAGCACGGATATGGTTTCATTTTCCACTGTCGTGCTGCGACAAAGCTCTTTAAAACATTACACAAAACGCAACAGTAGTTGCCTTGGTAACGCAATGTATACGGCTCCCTTTGTTCAATTAAAGTTAAATAAGAGCCGAAATTATTTTTTTTTTTTCATAATAGCAAAAGCAACCATGTGACTAAACACTGTTATGCCGCTCTATCAAATAGGGGTGCTAAATGTGCACCCTTATTTATTTATATGTTGCGCAGCTCTGGCTAAATTTTATTTGGAGGGAAAATTACCTAAATGTAACGTGAAGATTGAAAATAGCCTAATTGGAGGGGAAATAAATAATTTTTAAAATCTCTGAACATAACAGAAAAATAAACAATGATAAGACAACAATAATAGTGCATTTGCATTATAGTGGCAGAAATATAATTTTGGACAGGCCTTGTCAAAGGTGAGCCGGGCACTTTCACTAATAAAAACACAGCACATAAATTATTTCATTTTTAACAATTAATTAAATTACACTGCGTTTTTATATCAAAAGTTGATAATGATATAAAATATACTACATTATGATGGTAAAATGAAACAAATTAAGCGATGGCTGTTATTTGTTTTACTATTCAAACATTAAATAACGAATGCAGCAAGTAAAAAAAAACGAATATGAAACAACACATATATTGCAGGATTTAAACCATATAAAGCACTATTATATTTAGCAAAATGCTGCTCTATTATCTTTTTATTTTGATCATTTTATTTTTATTATTATAATTATTTTTGTGTTCATAATTAACTAACAAGCTGTAGGCGAATTATTGCTAGACGTTTTAGAAAATATTTGCGTAGCTATATTAAAGATCACCACGAAAAAAAACAAAAACACAGAAACATGTTATGCCTCATAAATTCAGAATTTCGGGCCGAGAACGGTTTGTAATCGTGCCGCGCCGTTCCAGGCTCAGTGGAGAAACAACCGTAACCGTACCGAAGTGTTCTTAGAACGGTTTGGCACGATAGTGGAAAAGCAGCTATAGTTAAAACTCAGTGAATTGGAGAGTACAACAGATACATGTTTTGCATTCCTATTTGTTCAAATAATAAAAGTAAAAACTCAACAATAGTGTTATCAAGGCTTTCAGAAAAAGGAAAACATGTTGTGTGAGACTGATAATGGCAACCAGAAGAGAGAACAATTTCAAATGTACTCTATTGCCCATAGACGCTGCATTAGAAGCACCTCGTAAAAGCGATTAGTTTTTTTGTAAATTGAGGCAAAGTTGATATAATGCAATGTAGTTGAGTTTTTTAAATTTTTAATGATTTAAGATGCTGTTGACTGTTAGGTTGTACTCACACTAAGTACAGTCAAGTGGTACTCACTGCAGAGCAACTTGGGCAGAGCTGAGCTCCAGTAAGGGGAAGCTTGAACTCCAGCTCCTCCTTCCTTGCACTTCTTCTACAAGTGATGTCAGGGGGTTAGGGGTGGGTGTTAGCATTAAAACAGCATTAAGGAGGAGGAGTTAGAGCTCAAGCGCCCGCCTCATTGGAGTGCAAGTGGCTCTGCAGTGAGCAGTGTCTCAGTACAGTTGCCTTGAACCGGCCGAAGCAAGCTTGTCCACCCTCCCATCTCCTCCGACGTCCAGCACTCACATTACATTCACGCCTGAGCACTTACGTCATCAATGATGCGCTATTCAGTTTAAGACGTGCTCTCGCTCAGCACAGTGGAGATTTCTTTTTCATTTTAGTCATTTGGGATGCAGTGACACGCGGTCAAATATTTCGCCAAACAGGTCCGCCACTTTTGACGCTCATAAACAATCTTAGGCCCCGTTTACACTGCCAGTTAAATGTGACCCAGTTTCGATTTTATGCTCATATGTGACACAGATCAGATCTGTTCTATGACTGTGTAAACACGAAAAAAGCCCATGCATTCGGATATTCAGAGATCGGTTTCAGGCCTCCTTCATATGTGGAAATAAATCAGATATAGATTGGATATGTGACAATGCGACTGACATTAAACAGGCAGATCGGATTTATTGAGGCACTGCATTAAACTTGTGATAATGTGATGCTTCTCCGTGGTTTAATGACAGAAGAAAGAGCGTATGTGGAGATGCCGACGCGGTAAACAACATCAGAGGAAACACAGAGGAGGAAAGTGGTCAGTCGCCACAATTTGCTCCTACCAGATCTGAGATCTCTCTCGTACCCACAAATCCCTCAGAATGGTGGAGGACATCATTAAGGCATATAAACCATAAGTGAAGTTTATCTATAAACAAATTTCGAGAGGATCACGTGCTTATGATTGCTAGCGGCTGGATCCGCATTATCCATTTCACTACGCTCCAATCAGATGACTCCTAAAGTACTATAAATACCCTGGGTTTCATTCCACTGCTATCTTCGTTTTGAAGAGTCCCCCCTTCCACCCCTACTCCTCCTTCTTAGATGGGTGACACGGTGGCCCAGTGCGTAGCACTGTTGCCTCACAGCAAGAATGTCTCTGGTTCCAGGCTTTACCAAACCAGCAGACATTTCTGTGTGGAGTTTGCACTTTCTTCACGTGCTCACGTGGGTTTCTTCCGGGTTCCCTGGTTTCCTCCCACCGCCTAAAAACATGCAATTAAGTTAATTGAATAATCTAAATTGGCACCATAGATATGCTTCTAGTACGTAGTTATCTTCAAGAGCAATCACTTACTGTTCATTGGTTACTACAGCAGGCAAGTTCTCGAGATCTACCTGAGCTCAAACTCCCCTCCCGCCTTGCAACGGGAGGGAGCCCTGGGCTAGAGGATCTCATGAGCTCAGGGCTCTCTCCCGGGACAGCATGCCAAACAAGCTTTTATAATTAATCATCGGCTAAGTGTGAACTCTTGAAGCTCAAGCTGCGGTGACGGCCATTTCCCAGCTCCTCCGCCTCAAAATCATTTTAAAGTTGGGCGAACTTCGTGTTGTAACTTTTGCTTTTTGTCGCTATTAATACACGCACTGCGGGCTACACATAGAACAACTTTATTATCTCCAACATCAGTGCACACACAGGCAAAAGCTACATCTTGAACTACACACACAGCTCAGGGCTATACCACTACATAACCTGCATGGGGGTAAATCTGGACCAAACCATTCACTGCTTATACTACACTTCGCATATTTCGCACAGCTAAATACAAGACAATTTCTTCCATCGTGGCTAGTGTGGCACAGATACTAGAAACCGCCTTTATGCATGCGCGACATGAATTGTATGGCAAGTGTAAACGCATGAATTGGATATGGGTCACAATTAAAACAACGTGTAACCAGACATGCAAACAAATCAGATATAGGCAACAAATTGGAATTGGGCATCAAGACCTGGCAGTGTAAACAGGGCCATAAAGTCCTTTTGCTGCAAGAATTATGAGGTTTGCTAAAGCTACAGCTGTCATGCAGTAAGGGGTTTGCATCTTTAATAATCTACGGCAGTTTGCGTTCATTGAAGAGTAAGAATGATTAATAAATCCATATCAAACAAGCCCTTAAAAGTCACATCTCGTCTTCAGTGAACCACACTCTGGCACACCTCTTCCAACCAGGCCAGAGCCGGCCAACTGAACCGTGCCTGAGCCCGATTCAAAGCACTCACACTTCTCAAACGATCTGGAAAATGGGTCTGGGCACGGTTCAGATAGCATAGTGTGAGTACGCCCTTAAATGAGTCATAACCATCTTGTGAAATGGTTTCTTGTCCTACAGAGATCCTACAGAGACTAATCAAACACTTGAACAAGCTAATCAATAGCCACTGTTACACTGTCAGCGAGGCCACAAGCAATGAGGCCAAAACCATGCCATGTTTCAATTGTAGGGCCAATAGCTCACAATGCAGCATGACAACCCCACCCTAAGTATGCCACCAGAATCAAAAGACAAACAACCCACTCAGATCATAAGAAAAAAGTCTAATTAGAATCACATACAGTAGATAAAGCACACCATCTCATCATAAAACAATCAAGATGAAGACAACTGAAGCGAATAAAATATATGTGTGTGTAAAGTATATATAGATAAATCATTTAACACTACAGTAAAGTAATTTATTCTCTTCAGTTGTCTTCATCTTGATTGTTTTATAATGAGATGGTGTGCTTTACCTATGTGATTTGACTTTTTCGTGTGTTCTGAGTGGGTTGTTTGACTTTTGATTCTAGTGGCATACTTACTCACTGACTCTAAAGTTAGTTGGCATTGTGTTAGTTGCCGTTGTGAACACTGCTCTGACCATGAGGAATCTTAATAGCTTTATACTGTTTATATCTGTAGCTTCCTTAATTGGTAGCAACATTTTTTTAAACATCCTCTTTCGGCAGATGTCATCAAGTCTCGTTCAGACCCCTGAAGGGTGACTGGCTCAGGCACTGCTTGATGCCGTGTTCACGCTCCACAATTTTACCC
Organism: Danio rerio; assembly: GCF_052040795.2. Lineage (NCBI taxonomy): Eukaryota > Metazoa > Chordata > Actinopteri > Cypriniformes > Danionidae > Danio > Danio rerio. Next base: position 10,029,369 of record NC_141036.1, on the reverse strand, counting down.
CAGATTTTCACTCACAGACAGGTTTTGTTAACTCGCAGACAAATGCCCAAAATCAGAAGCCCAGTTTAAATTATCAAAGATGTGGTCTGAGAGAATTGCACATGTGTTGTTGATGTCCGTGAATATTTGTCAGGCTAAATATCTGGACCTGTTGGCGATTCAAAACCATGCTTCTGTGAAATGAGTACTGACTGAAAAACACATCGGGCGATGACCTACAACCAATGAGAGAGCAAGAGACAAGGCAGTGGGGAGTTCTGAGAGAAGTTGCAAATCACAATCTCAGAATAATTAAGCTTAACCATAACATTTAACAGAAACAAACAAGACACATTTGCTTGACCAGCTGCAGCAGGAAATTGCATAATTATTTATTGACCTCCAACTCTTTGCAGAACACACAATCCTTATTCCCTGTATATCCCCATCATTTTTTCCTCTACAATATTTAGTCCTTTTTTGCTCTTACCTGCAAAATGGCACACAGAACATTTGCATGGCAAATTATTAAAAATACTTATTGCAAAGTACCATTTCAGGTCTTTGGAACTTTTTAAGACCACAGTTGCCCTTCCCTGGTCTATACCTATGTTTCAGGTTCAAAATGTAACTGTCACCCTGATGACATTAGAAGCTGATGTTTGGGGATGCACAACCACTCAACTGTCAGCACGGAGATTAAAATGTTCCCCCATGGCATGTCTCTGGGTTGGGAGAGCACACACTTCTGTGAGGACAGAAGTTCTCTTTTGAGAGACGCTAGTCTGAGAGAATGGTTTTGATTTAATGCCCTAACTTGTGATAGAATTGTCTAATGTTTATCTTGTTTAAGGTGTGTGCTAGAGTTGCTTATCAAATCACTCAGTTAAAGTGCCTCCTATTATGAATGGGAGACTTACATGCACTGATGTGCATACAAGGGCAAAAAACACTTTCATTAGCCCCTTTCACACAGTGATACCAGAAAATTCCGGAATGCCTTTACCAGTAAATTCAAAAAAGCGATGTTTACACAGGCACGGATGTTATGTAATTTTTCCGGAAAAAAACGTTCACACATTCATTCCAAAATACCGGTAAATTCTGATATCATTAATCAGAAATGAGCTCTAAACGGCTGCGCTTGTATTTGTAAACATTTGACTACATTACAAACTCTGTGGATGGAGCAGTATTGTGAACAACTTCGATGAAAACATTTAGAGGAACACTTTCACATGTTGAGATGTACATAATATGTGTGTGTGCTGGCGCTCACTGGCTGCTTCACATGCACACAGAAGTCAAGCAACTGAAGGAAGCAGAGCTTGAAGGTAAACAAACAGCGGTTTATCATAAGCATCTTATCGATAATTATTTACACAGTTGGCATTAAGAAGGAGCTTAGAAATGTGATCTGACTAACATCTAGCAGCTAAACGTGTCTGGAAAAATAATCAAAAACTTTTACTTTGATAAACAGAGAGGATGTGAATGCGTCTGAATGTTCTGATTAGTAGACCGCTCACGTCGGCGCGCTCTTTCCGGCAATCTTCCTTCTGCGTTCACACAGCGCAGCATTCTGGCAAATTACCGATAATGTTACAACTTCTCTTTCCAGAAAATAGCTGGAACGAATTTACCGGTATTTTCAAAAAGAGCCTGTTCACACATACAGTCCTTTCCGGAAAATCACCGGCAATTTTATGAAAAGGTCTGTATGTGTGAAAGGGGCTATTGTCTTATAATTATAACCTTATTATTCCAATGACTCCAATGTGATTTTTCCTGACCTTTGCTTTGCATGTCACTAATCTGCTGGTGATTGGTCCAATGACCCAGTCTGTTGTGATTAGCCTACTACACGCAGCACATGTTTGAAATGCCTTATCAAGACAGTGTTAGAGCAACAAGGAGCCTTGGTACAGAATATACAGTATGTGTGAGCCCAATGCAGGAATGTATTGATAAAGCACTCCACTCTGTACACCAGCATATTGCTCTTTTCTTCATCACAACATCAAGTAATAACAACAACATACATTCAGTATTAATCGAAAAAGTGGCAAAAGTTTGAAAAAAAAATACAGTGGCATGTGCACAAGCTTGTTTTTGAGATTCTTTAGGTCATAACTGAATCTGATCCCTCACAATCGAATACAGTGTTTGAGGAAGGGGTGTTCAAGTTTTCCCAGGTTTTGTTTTGTTATGTCACAAAGAAACAGCTAAAGATTCAAATGATGTGTGATTCATTTAAATGACTCTGGGTTGACTCTTGATTTTAGGAGACAATATCTTTACACAGGGTGCACTTTCAGATTTAAAACTCAGCTGGATGTTTTCATTCACTTAGAGCTGTGTTACACACTGCATGGGAGGCAATTTTCAAAAACCCATAATAGGGGCTCTTTAACCGTTGTGCCTTGATATACTTGAGTGAACTTGCTGGAAATGTTTTGGGTAAGCATATGGTGGTGCGACAAAATTACATCACCCAGGATAATCACTGTATTAAAGCAACTAGGCTCAGAAAAGTGTATTTTGTTTTAGTTTAGCAATTTGGTTGTCTTGTGCTTCAAAGATGTTTATTTCCATTACTTTCTTTTGATATTTGGTTTAGTGCCAACAGATATTTGGTTTGTTATATTTACCTGTTTGATTTTTGCTACTTCCTCTCCTCCTGATTAACTGACATTCATTTTGATATACTTTAAATATTTTTTTCACTATAAAAATCTATTTAACATTTCTCACCAGTATTTGTATGCAATAAATATTGAGATTGATTTGATAATCAGTTGTTGTTCTCTTTCTTGCCTGACCATCTTGGCCACCACACCACCAAGCCATTGTAAATACAATTTGTTCTCCTTTAGTCAACATCACCCAGGTGATAACAGCTTGTTTTTATGACATATCAAGGAGTGCTTTTGGTAAATTATTTATGGGTGGGGTGGCAACACTGAAGCAAGTGTCACTGCATGGATTTTGTGAACTTATACTGCTTCAACAACTTTATGCTGTTTGATTTTAACTAGCAAGCAACTACCTCAAGCTTTAATTTAACCTTAATTTCATTTTAAAAATATTATAACACAATTTTCTACAATCGCCATGACAGTTTTTTTTCAATACATTTAACAAGTTTTCTAAACTCTTAACGCACCAACACACCTAAAACACACAAATTGCAAAACGGTTAATTTCATGCTCAAAATCACACATTGTAAACTAAACCTCCAAACTACTTTTCAAAATACAGTGATAAGCTAACACAATACACCATGTCTACCAAAACACTGCAAACATGTTTTAACATCAAATAATGATTCAAACAACTAACACATGTTCCCCTTCGGGAGGGTAACTTCAATGCTATGTGGAAAAAATTCCACTATGGGGATTTCGTTCAGAAAGCCAATAATCTGAAAGAGTAAGTAAACGGGCCAATAAAATGCTATTGAGTTGGCAGCTTCAGCTTCAGAGAGCGGTCTCCTGATCCAGAGTATGTGACACGCAGCTGCAGACGGTCAAGCTGGGTTTCTTCCTTGCCTGGCGTTCTTTGGGTCAACGTGGTCGTGTATCGCGTCTTTTTCAAGACCTCGCTTCAACTCTGCGTTTCTGAATGCGGTGGATTCCTGTCTCCGGATGATGGGCACGAGCCCTGCGTTTCATGTCTGGGGGTCCAGCATGTTAATGCGATTCTCGCGGGCAGTGCATGCTATCACTGCGTTGGCATGTATGTTGCACAGTTAAGATCACGGCTCGCTCTTCCAAAGGGGCCACCCACCCCAATTGTCCCCTGCTCCGTGGTGGGCACTCAGGCAGGTCTGAGGGTTACAATGGGAGTAAATCTGCCGCTCTCAGGCTTGCGGACCTCTCGCTCCCCCACACACTCTATCCAAACTTCGAGTGAGAGAAGCGCTCCATCCTTGGATGGCCACCCTCTCACTTCATGACACAGAGGCTCAGATGTCCACCGCTGCATCGGAGGAAAGGTTGTCAAGGTCTGATGAAGGATTCCCTCCCTTCGGGAGCGAGCTAGGCGGCGAATAACCGTGCTTTCCCGGGCTGCTTCGGCTGCGAGCCTGGAGTTGGTTTATCCCCCAGCCACGCAGCCGGACTGACTAGATGGGTGTATGTGGAGGACTAAAAAGGCAAGACCTTCTAGCCTCCCATCCCTTTCTCTCCAGAAGTGCACAGTGGGCTCACGCAGTCTTGGAGGGCACCTTTCTCTGCCCGATCTGCGTGCGTCTCTGCCCTCACCACCCTTGATGGTAGAGCAGCCAGGGAGTACTGGTCGATTTCCAAGATTGAGAGTGTCATTGCGGGCCCACGTGGTGCCTCTTTCTGCTGGAGTCAGCCTTGTCTCCCGTCCAAGGCATGTCGGTTTTTCTGCATTCACATTGTGGTGAAAGAGCGCCACCTCGGGCTAAACCTGGCAATAGATATGCCAGGAGTCGACAAAGTTTGTTTTCTTGACTCCCCATATCCCAGGCTGGCCTGTTCAGCGACACCATCGGTGAATTCACCCAGGAATTCATGGCGGTGCAGTCGGATATGATGGGCTGAGTCCATAATAATATTAAAACTTTCTTTTTAGTTAAGTTACGTAGAACATAGAAGTCACAGGAAGGAATTGGGGGTTCGTGCCAGAGCACGGCAACTGTGCCTAGTGTGAGTACACCCTAAGTGAATTGGATAGATTAATTAGGTCATAGTGTGTGAATAGGAAAAAGAATGGCTCCCCGAGGACACATGAAAAACGTAAATAATAAAAGAAAATACACTGTAAAATACAATAAATATTATTTAATGTGTTTCTCATGATTCTTTTTTTTTTTTTTTAAATAAACACATTACAATTTTGGTTCTTCTAACACATTTCAAAAAAGTACAGTAAAGCATTTACCACTTTGTAATGTTGTCATTCTCTATCACAACACTAAGGGGTTTAGTGACTGAAGAGATGAAGTAATGAAGTGTTTCAGGTGGAATTTCATTAAATTCTTCCTGTAAACAAGTCTTAAGGTGAGCAACAGTAAAAGGGGGCTATGTTGTCAAATTTTGCGCTTCAAAATGTGCCACACATTATCTATTGGAGACAGGTCGGGACTGCAGGCAGGCCAGTCAAGTACCTGTATCCTCTTCCTCCACAGCCAGGACTTTGTATATGTGTGCAGGCGGTGGTTTTGCATGTGGTCTCGTTGAAATATCCATGGAAAAAAATGTTTTCTTGAGGGCAGCATATTGTGCTCCAAAATCGAAATACTTTTCAGTATTAATGGTGAATATAAGTGCAAAATTCCTTTGCCAAGGGAACTGACACGACCCCATACCATGACAAACCCTGGCTTTTGGACTTGTGGCTGGTAATAGTCCGGATGATCCTTTTCTTCTTTGGTCTGGAGCACATGGTGTCCATTTCTCCCAATAAATATCTGTAATACTGATTCATCTGACCACAGTACACTTTTCATTGTGTGATGGCCCATCCCAAATCTCTCCGAGCCCAGAGAAGTTAAAGGCACTTCAAGACACTGTTATTATAGGGCTTCCTTTTGGTTCAGTGCAGTTTTTTACAGGCAGTTGTGTATGTAACTATGTATTGTGGTACTTGACAAAGGTTTGAAAAAGTAGTCCTGAGCCCGTGTAATGATATCGCTTATAGATGAATGAAAATTCTTGATTCAGTGCCGCCTGAGTGATCGAAGATCACAGTAGTTCAGCTTAGGCTTGCGCCCTTGTCCTTCATGCACTGAAATTTCTCCAGACTCATTTAATCATTTAATGATGCTATGCACTGCTGAAGGTGAAATATATAAATGTCGTTCATGCTTTCTTTGAGCAACATTGTTTTTAAACATTTCAATAATTTTCTCACATATTTGTAAGTGAATTGGTGGCCCTCAGTCCATCTTTACTCCAAAAAGACCTTTCTTGGATGCTGCTTTCGTACCAAAACATAAGAGCATTTGTATCTGCAGGTATAAACTGCTTACTTACATCTAATGTAGAGTTAATGCTTAACAAATACTGAATTCACTATTTGCTAATGCATAATAGATGATTCTTAGAGTGTAGTTATTATAAAATAACAAATTTTTGTTTAACTTCTCTAGTTTTTCTTATTGTAAATATATACTAAAATACTACTGTCTGCTGAATATAATGAACTACAAATAGTAAGAAACAAAAATTATTTTATGTTAATTGTAAATCAATAAAATAAAACATTGTGAACAATAACAGTTATAGCAAAAGCAATTGTAGGATCATAGCCATTCAGAAAACAACCAGAATTTGCTATTCTCTTTAAAATGTGCAGATGACTTTGACTTTAATGATTAATTGCATAAAAAACTGAACATTATTCAGGAAACTACAGAAGAGGTTTAACTGCAGATTACAGATATTATCCTTTACCTGTTTGGTCAAATAGCTTAAATTTAATATAAAAACAAGACTTGTCTACTTTATTTAGGCATCTGACTCCAGCGCATCAAACAGGTTAATACATTTAAATATTGTGATTATTACATGTCAGGTCATGCGTACAGTTCAAATATAAAAGGAGAATAATGCATTAGGACAGACAAAATATTACACTTAACGATTAACTAAGAAAGAACAATAAATATTATATTTTCCATAAAACGCCGCCACATCCCACAGTTTTAATTGGGTGTCCAATTATTTTCCTATTTTCAAGGTTCATCTCAAGTTCATCTCCAATCCCAATAAAACAGCTCAGCTAGCTAATAAAGACATTCAAGAACATTTGCTAATTACAGACAGGTGTGTCTGTCTGGAACTGAAGGCTGCAGGTACCTTGGACATGCTAATGCAGGGAGTATTTCAGATCTCACTTTCGTATGTGTGCAAGTACGTTTTCAGAGCGAGAATCTCCTCATAGGTCCTGCTGGTGCGGCGATAAAAGTCCAGTCCTGTGAGTAACTCCACATCTCGCAGGCGGGCTGTATGAGTCTTCATCAGTTCCTCCACCCATTTTGACTCATCTTCTGAACTCTGGAATGCATTTAAGTATTCACAATTTTATTTTCTATGTACAATTGCTGTACATTAAATTTATAGTAGTGTAAGGATGCTAAGGGTGCTTTCACACCTGTGAATCGATTAATTTGTTCTGAAACAGGGATTAAAATTGTTTCATTGTTGCTCTTTGTTCTTGGTGCGGTTCGCTTTTACAAGGAAAAGTTTCTAAACGGACCAAAATCTCTAAACCAAGTCACGTGTGAGTAAACTCCTCATATTGTTCAGAGTTTTAGGGTTTGTTTTGCAGAGTCCCGCTCAGCTGTCAGGGGGGGAGGTGGTTTGACAGGGTGCGCGCGGGTGCGTGTCTGAAGAGCGAGGAGGGATGCGGTGGGGAGGTGTGAGAAGGTGCGCGACATCTTTGAAGACCAGGAGGGAGACGTGCGATTACCAGGAGATTATCACTTGTTTGCGGGCATCCAGAAGTCTCCCGCAAATGCACAGAAACTCCCGGATGGCCACAAATGAGTGATAATCTCCTGGTTACTTCCAGGAGACTTGGGATGTCTGGAATGACCTCCTGCCCTACTCATAATTCTCTCTTCATATAGCCGAATGCCTATTAAATATCTATAATACACTATGATATAGCCTTTCTCGGATCGTATCGCTTTCTCACTACAATCAATCCGCTCCAGAGTTCGTTTTAATTGAGCCGAGACCACCTCATT